>NW_008360325.1:6609965-6610421 GCF_000622305.1 Nannospalax galili
TTCCCAGTTTTAAATGACCACAGATGTCAAACCAGATTACTATACCCAGCCAAAATGTCTATTATAGTCAAAGGGTAAAGAAAAATCTTCCATGACATAAATAGGCTGAAGGAATTCATGTCGACAAAACCAGCCCTTCAGAGAGTTCTGGAAGCAATACAAAGAGCTGAAGAAAGGAATGACTATAATCAAGGGATTGCAGAAAGAAGTCCAATGAAGTTATAACTGTGGAAAAGTACAGCTACATCAAGATGTAACCGGAAATAAAAATGACAGGATTCAATACCCATCTTTCATTAATAACTTTAAATATTAATGGACTGAACTCTTCAGTCAAAAGACACAGACTCTGCAAATGGATTAAGGAAAAAAACCCATCTTTTTGTTGTCTACAAGAAACTCATCTCACTTTTAAGGACAAGTACTATCTCAAAGTGATAGGATGAAAAAAAAATA
>NW_008360325.1:6611842-6613511 GCF_000622305.1 Nannospalax galili
AACATAGATGCAAAAATTCTCAACAAGATACTTGCAAACCACATACAGACACACATCAAAAAGATCATCCACCATGATCAAGTCGGTGTTATCCCAGAGATGCAGGGATGGTTCAATATACGTAAGTCAATAAATGTCATAAATCATATAAATGGACTCAAAGACAAGAACCACATGGTCATCTCAACAGATGCAGAGAAGTCCTTTGATAAAATTCAACATACATGTCCAAAGTCCGAGAGGGAATTGGAGTGGAGGGAACATACCTCAACATAATTAAAGCCATATATAACAAACCCACAGCCAACATCATTCTAAATGGAGAAAAACTGGAAGCACTCCCATTAAAATCAGGAACTAGACAAGGCTGTCCACTATCCCAATTCCTTTTCACTAGATTGCTTGAAACTCTAGTTAGAGCAATAAGACAAGAGGAGGAAATTGAGGGGGGACTAATTGGAAAAGAAGAGGTCAAATTATCACTATTTTCAGATGATATGATATTATATTTAAGAGATTCCCAAAACTATACCAGAAGAAAACTGGAAATGATCAACACTTTCAGCCAAGTGGCAGGTTGCTAAATCAATTTACAAAAGTCTATAGCCTTTCTATATACCATAACAAGCAATCAGATAAAGAGCACATGGAAACATTCCCGTTCATAATAGCTGCAATAAAATAAAATAAAATATCTTGGGGTAAACCTGACCAAAGCCATTAAAGAGCTCTACAATGAAAATTTTAAATCCTTAAAGAAAGAAATTGAGGAAGACATCAGAAGACGGGAGGACTTCCCATGTTCATGGATTGGAAGAATTAGTATTGTGAAAATGACGATCCTACCAAAAGTCATATATAGATTCAACACAATGCCAATCAAAATCCCCATGACTACTTCACGCAATTGGAAAAAACTATCTTAAGATTCATATGGAAGCACAAAAGACCTTGGGCAGCCAAAACAACCCTGAGAACGAAGAGCAATGCCGGAGGGATTACTATACCAGATTTCAAGCTGTATTACAGAGCTATAATCATAAAAACAACATGGTACTGGCACAAAAATAGACCCATAGACCAATGGGACAAAATTGAAGACCCAAATATGAGTAAATGCAATTTCAGCCACCTGATATTTGACAAAGGGGCCAAGAACATTAACTGGAGGAAAGACAGCATGTTCAGCAAATGGTGCTGGCAAAACTGGATCTCCACTTGTAGAAGAATGAAACTAAACCCCTATCTTTCACCCTACACAAAAGTCAATTCCAAATGGATCAAAGACCTCAGTGTGAAGCCTGAAACTCTGAAACTGTTAGAAGAAAACATTGGGAAAAACCTACAAGATTAGGTGTAGAAAAGGATTTTCTAAACCGGACACCAATAGCCCAGGAAACAAGGGCAAGAATTAACAAGTGGGACCTCATTAAACTAAAAAGCTTCTGTACATCAAAGGAGACAACCAAGGAAACAAACAGAAAAACCACAGAATGGGAGAAAATCTTCACCAGTGACACATCTGATAGAGGTTTAATTACCAGAATATATAACGAACTTAAAAAACAGAGAACCAAAACAAGAAGCAACCCAATTGAAAGATGGGCTAAGGAGCTGAACAGAAAGTTTTCAAAAGAAGTAAAGATGGCTATGAAACATCTTAAAAGAT
>NW_008360325.1:6613886-6614522 GCF_000622305.1 Nannospalax galili
GGGAAAGGGGAATGCTCATCCACTGCTGGTGGGATTGCAAAGTTGTTCAACCCTTATGGAAAGCAGGTATGGAGTACTCTTAAAAACTACAAATGAACCTACCATTTGACCCAGTTATACCACTCCTTGGCATATACCCAAAGAACTCATCCTATTGCAGAGACACTTGTACATCCATGTTTGTTGCTGCTCTTTTCACAATAGCTAAGAGATGGAAGCAACCTAGGTGTCCCTCAATTGATGAGTGGATAATGAAAATGTGGTTCATTTATATGATGGAGTTTTACTCAGCAGTAAAGAAAGATGAAATCATGAAATTTGCAGGTAAATGGATGGAACTAGAAACTATTATACTAAGTGAAGTAACACAGACTCGGAAAAAAAAGTCGACATATGTTCTCCCTCATATGTGGTCCTAGAAGCAGACTCTGATAAATAAGTATGCAACCAGACATAACTACAGGAACCAGGATAATGGAAAGAAAACAGGGAGGTTAAGGAAAAGAAATAACCTGAAAGAAAAGAACAGTAGGAAACAGGCATTAATAAGGGAGATATGGATAAAAATTGGGTTAGTTTAAGGGAGTGGGGAGGGAAGGGTATACAAGGAACCTAGGGGATAAAGGGAAAGAAGGA
>NW_008360325.1:6615851-6627845 GCF_000622305.1 Nannospalax galili
CAATCTTATCTAAAGGAATATTGACAACTGATTACTGCTAGATGAGGAACAGCTAACCCTCCTAAAACAAAGACCTCTAGATAGGCTGACGAGATTCACCAGAAGGGCAAGTAGTAGGGAATGGCTGGGGGTGCCAACAACACAGCAGACAGTAGGAGGGATATCAGAGTATAAGGGCTCTAGTTGGGGGAGGGAGGCTATGGGAGGGTGCTACCTGGGAAGTGGGTCTATAAATAAAGAAAGAAAAGAAAAAAAATAATTCTTCAAAACATAAAAATTTGCTCCTTAATAATTATTAGATGTGAAAAACATTACCACTGAAGTCTACCTGATGACTTTATATCCATGCTCAGAGGCCAAGGAGCTCAGAAAGTAACCAACTGACTAATAAAAATCAGATATGTAGAGATTAGAAACGCATATGCATCTTAGTATCAATTGTATTAAAAATGAATTTTTCTGTATGAAACTGTATTGTAATAATGAAATAGAGATATTTTTTAAAGTTTAAAACCTCATTTAATTTATGTCTTATATGGTTTAGGCAGTCTTATAGGGTTTATACTGAGTACAACATTGCATAACTGTATTAATTCAACTATAGGCCTAAAAATTTACAGCCAGCTTTGAAAGAGATGCATCTTAGCTCTGGAAATTTTTATTGAATATGTCAATGCTGTTGTAATGAAATGCTTCTTCTAATTATATGGTTACTAAATAAATAATTTAAAAAATAAAATAAAGGCTCTGCAGGGCGTGGTGGCACATGCCTTTAATCCCAGCACTCAGGAGGCAGAGGCAGGCAGATCTCTGTGAGTTCAAGGCCAGCCTGGTCTACAAAGTGAGTTCCAGGTCAGCTGGAGCTACAGGGAGACCCTGTCTCAAAAAGACAAAAATAAATTTAAAAAAAATAATAAAATAAAGGCTCTGCCTTCAGGGTCCTGGAATATACTTTCCTGATCTACATGTCATCATAGATAAGTGTGTCACAGATGAGAATTCGATAGTTTATACACTGGAGGCTAGGGAGGCCATAGTGGCCTAACCATGCCCGAATAAAACAATTTAAAACTACAAATGAAAACTGAAGAACAAGCCAGCAAAGGCAGATGGAAGAAAAGCAATCAAACAATAAAATGATGTGATGGTTGGTTTGAAATGTCAACTTGCCACAACATAGAATCACCTGACCAGGGAGTCTCAGTGGAGAAATTATCTAGATCAGGTGGGCCTAGGGCTAGGTCTCTGGGGGATGGTCTTGATTGTTAATTGAGGTAGGAAGACCACAGCAACACCATGTCGTGGGATGGGTCTTGAACTATTTAAGAGTTGGGAAAGTTGGCCAAGTAGCAACCATCAAACAAGCCTTTACTCTGTCTGCTCTGGGTAGTAGGAGTGATGTGACCAGTTGCTTGAGTTTCTGCCTTCCCTCAGTGATGGACTGTAACCTAGAATTACCAGCCAAATAAACCCTTTCTCCCCAAAGTTGCTTTTTGTCAGGACATTTTATCACAGCAAGAGAAATAAAATTAGAACAAGCAATAAAATCCGAATCCCCAAATCTCAGCATCTCCTCAGGGAGAGAGCCATGGAAACTGGATTTACTGTGCTATTTCTGCCACATGCCTCTGATGTCATCACCTTACCAGACCACGAGCTCCTGGGGGCAGAGCTCCACACATCTCACCCCTCACCACAGTCTTCCAGGGTGGAGAAAATCATTCCTTTCCTTTGCTAGATCTCCTGTCAGATGTCAGCCTCCTGTGAGTTCAAACTCCTGCTGTGTGTACCAACTTGTCCTTGGTGAAGACTGACCACACAGCCTGAATTTGAGACGTTTCCTCTTATCCTATTGCCCATTCCACACCCTAGTCTCTCCAGCCATGACTACCTCCCACTCCCCTGTCGAGTACCCACTCACCTAGCACAAAATGCTTATGTTTATTACCCAACAAGGACAATATTGTTATTGATAGTGACAATCAGGATGTCATCAAACACGAATGCTCACATTCAGCAAGGGCCTGTCAACTGATTGTTTATGTAAATGAAAGTGTTCGTTCATCATCACATCCATTTTGGAAAGAAACAATCAGCTGGGCGGCTGTTTCTCCCCATAATATCTTAATATTCAGTTCACTGGAAACCAATCTGCAGCAAAAGAAAACAATCTTAACAAATGGAAGGCTAAATCTGAATCTATAGCAAACCTGAAGTCGGTGTGCCCATAACAACTTGTAAAACACAGAGGCAGAAGCTTGGCGGCTGGTCCTGTGCACTGGGCAAATCAGAGGGCCTGAAATGTGGGTGTGGACAAGGCCACCAGCCTCAAGGATTATAGAGAACACAGGAGGACTACGTTTGTGTGTCTATGTTTATGTAACTGTGCAAATAAGAGTGTGAATGAACCCTGATCACAGCTCCAGAAACGTGTGTAACCGTTACCCCAATCTACAGAGCCTTTATCTTGTTTAGAAACTCCCTGGGAGGCTTGTTGCTTTGTTGTTTCTATCCCAACTGTGGCATTTCTGTCTTTGGGGAGGGAGAGAGGATGTGGAAGTAAAGGCAAAGTCTCTCGGAATGGGGGGGGGTGCTTCCTTCTTTTACCTTAGACTCTACTTTTGACTTGAACTGCAGGAAGACAAAGCTGATCATATTTTATTTCTGCGTTCAGAACCACAGCAGGGTAACACCTCCAGGCAGACACCAGCTCATCCTCACAAGGCCCACCCCTGAGCTTGTAATCAGACACACAAGGCTTGGTCTGAGCCCCGGCTCCAGGTTATTCCTCAAGGGACTTTAAGCGATCCATCCCCTCTCCTCCTGTCCTCACTTCCCCAATATGTCGTAGGAGAATCGGAGGTTTAGACGGTTCTTGATAAACCACTGCACTAAGCAAGGGCCAGCTTCAGCAGTACCATCCCCACCACCATCACAGGGCATCACTGGGCTACGGCACACCAAGTGCAGGGTCTCCTGGGGGATATGAGGCACTTCACACAGCTGGAAGGAGCCCTGAAGAAAACAGTCGACTGCCCAGCGCTACCCAGGCAAAACGGGAGCACTGCGGACGCCTCTCCCTTAAGACTTCTGTGAAGAATGATTTACAGTGCCTCAGCCACCACTGTGTGAATCTGACATGTCCTTGTACTTGAAAACAACAGCAATGTCACTATTAGAACACATCTCATCCTGGAACAGGAGGATCGTCTACAGTTCCGCAGAGCAAACAGGCTGGGAGTGGTACGGCGGTCTGTGTCACCGACAAGGAGAAACCTGCCTTGAACCCAAAAGTTTGCCCAGAGATTTAAAAGAAAACATGTCTTTGCTTTCTTGAAAATGTCTCCAATTGAATTTCCTTTCAAAGGAGAACTGAGTGATTCCTTCATTTCAACAAGTCCCGGGCTTCATAAATACCATCTCAGCACAGTATATTACGCACATCATTTATTCAGCAGATATCATAATGTATTCCGGACTGCTCTTAGGGAGAGAAATTTCAATATTAGATAAAAATAGTGAGATGGCAACGGTAACTGTGTTTGTCTGGTACACAGAGTAAATAGGATTGTTAGCGATTGCTAAAGGCTTCGGGAAGAGATAGGGAAACAAAGATAGCTTGTGCTCCACTCAGAGCCAAGCAGCCACAGAAATTCAAGACAGCTTACCTTCCACCACCACACACTCCTGCACAGGCTCAGAGATGAATCCCTGTCGTCCTAGATCTCCTAAGAATAGCTAAATTCAATCCTAATGAGAAATCTGCTCAGATCTGGAAACGGGTTGAGACATCTTCCCTCCCCATTTCTCCATAAACTCATATTCTCTCTCTCTCTTCACGATAACCTTCACTGTCACAAAGAAACAGAGGTCTTGTCTGAGCCCCTGTCAAGAGGCCATCTTGGTATGGTTGCTCTCCTCTCTGAATGTGAGTCCCTCCACCTGTGTGGGCAGAGGTTGGTGGACTTTCTGGATGCCTCTCCTGTATCTCAGAGCCATCCCATAGTGTATATATCCAGACTTTGGCTCTGAGTTCCCCATGGAACTCACTTAATCCTCATGGCACCCTGGGGCGTGGGTGGCATCATCTCTCCACTTGATGGGCAATGTCTCCACTGACAAGTGAAGAAATGAATAAGGTACAGAGAATTTAAGTAATCAGCCCAGGGTTACAGCCCAGAAGTGGCAGAGCAGGGTTCTACCCTTAAGCCCTGGGAAAAGGTGTACAATCCAGACCGGGCATTCCTTCACTGTCCTCAAATATAACCACTAGGATTAATATCAAGAACCATCAGGGTTAGGAAGATGTCTCAGTCAGTAAAGGGCCAGCTGTGCAAGCTTAAGACTTCAGTTCCATCCCCAGCACCCACGGCAGTGCAGACCTAAAATCCTAGCACTGGACAGGAGGATCCCTGGGGCTCCCTGACCAGTGTAGCTGAATCACTAATCCCCAGTTCAGTGAGAGACCCTGTCTTACAAAATAAGATGAGAGTGTGGTGGTTTGAATGAGAATGCCCCCATAGGCTCCGAGGATTTGGACATTTTGTCCCCAATTGGTGGCACTGTTTTAGGAGGTCTTAGAAGGTGTGGCCATGCTAGAGGAAGCAGGTCACTGGGAGCAGGCTTAGAGTTCTTAAGCCTTGGCAGAACCTCTAGTAGCTCTCTGCTTCCTGTGCCGGCTTGAAGATGTATGCCTCTGCTTTCTGCCACCTCTGCCACCATGCCTCCCCGCCACGACGGACTGTAATTCCCCGGAAACATAAGCTCAATAAACTCTTCCTCTACTAAGTTGCTTTGACCAGTGTTTCTATCACAGCAACAGAAAAGTAACTAATACAGAGAGTGACTGAGAAAGACACTCAGTGTCAACCTCTGGCCTCCATAAGCGTGGGTACACACAGACACACACACACACATACACACACACACACATCTGACAATCAAGTGTCTGAGTTACCGTACTTAACCCTCCTCCCAAGCACTCACTCATCTTTTCTTCCAGGCCTCCGTAGATATCAAACACATTTCACGGCTTTCCGGCCTGTTGCCTTCTGCTGTACTGTTGTGAGACCCAGTGAGGCCACTGCACAGGAGGAGATTCAGGCCCTGTGACACATGAAGCACTGCAGGATTCAAACGTGTTCCCCCAGTCACTGTTTGCTCCTCATTGCAAAGGCGCTTGCTTCTGTGTCTACCACCAGTGAATGGTTTCATGTTGTTTCAAGTATTCTGGCGTTTCACACCTGGGACTCCAGCCTAGTGGGGGAGGAGGATTAGTTTGGGTCTCCTGAACTAAGAGAATGAAACCGTTCATGTGGGAAAAGCTTTCTGTCTTCTTCATCTGTTCTCCACCTTCTGAGTAGAGCTCGGTGTGGGTGTGGAAGGAAGCAGTGCCCAACCCCACCCTTGACTTCTGTTAGATTTCACCTCCCGGTGTCTGGCCCTCTCCCTCTCACAGGGGGCTGGATGCCTTCCTCTAGTTCCTACTTGCCCCCCCCCCATTATTTCTGCAAGGCTAGATTCCCAAGTCTCGTCTCAGAGGAGCAAGTTCAAGTGCAGTCATTCCCTAGTGTTGGGAAACCCAGAAATTGTTCTAAGAAATAATTTAAGCTAAAGTATATATCAGATTCCAAAGTTTGCATTCTTCCCATTTTACTTAGTCTGTGAGCCCAGAGTAGAGGGAATGAAGATCTACCCATAGGAAGCTTAAGTTCAGTCTCTCCATCTGTAAAAGATAACTCCGAAGTTGATTGGATAAGTGGAATTAATTGTGGCTTACCAATGCAGAAGATGAGGCAGATGCCCACAGATGCCCACTTAACTTGGATCCTCTAAAAGAGAGGGAATTCTGGGAAGTGCTACTGGAAACAGAGAGGAACATGAGCCTAGGGAAGTCGTGTGTGGCTTTCTCAGCTGACACTGTTTTGTTGTTGTTATCCAATGTTCAGCATTGAACCCAGGGCCTTGCACATCCTAGAAAGGTACTTTGCCACTAAGCCACATCCTAGTTCTTCATTAATGTCTTGTTTGTTTGTTTGTTTGTTTTGAGACAGGGCTTCTCCTAACCCAGACTGACCTCTAACTCACTATATAGCCAAGAAGCCCGTGGATTTACAATCCTCCTGACTGCACCTCGGAGGAGCTAGGATTACAGAAGAGACCACCACATTTGATCTCTGACATGCTGGGGATCAAACTCAGGGCCTGTGCAGACAAGACAAGCATTCTACCAACTGAGCTATGTCCCCAAACCCATTAACAGTCTCTTGACTGCCAGTCCATGCAGGTAGATACCTTAGACTATGGATGGCTTGGGCAAGCCACTCCCTGGGGATGTCGTTGGTGCTGCCCAACTTCCACAGTTTCCTCTCCCTTGTATCCTTTTAATGAAATGGTGGGTACAGAATGGAGGAGAAAAAGTTGAAAATTCCCAGACCTAGGTTGAGATTCTCCTACTCCATTTTGCTCTGTGAGCCTAGAAAAATTCTCGCTTTCTAACAAACACTGAGATTCAGTTTCTTCTGTATAAAAGGAAAGTCTTGGCCTAACTGTGCTTTTCAGTCTAAGTCCTCCTGTCTGCTCTGCCCCCTGTGCTGATCTAGGAAGCTCAAAAACCACAGCAGAGGGGCTGGAGAGATGCCTCAGTGGCTAACAGCACTGGCTGTTCTTGCAGAAGACCCAGGTTCGAATCTCAGCACCCATATGGCAGCTAACAAGTGTCTGTAACTTCAGTTCCAGGGAATCTGATGCCCTCTTCTGTCCTTTGTGGGTACTGCACAACATGGGTGAACTTAAATACATGCAGGCAATTCACTCATACACATAAAATAAAAATGAACAAATCAAAACAAAACAAACCACACACGGCAGAATCTTACCTAGCGCATTAAAAACTAGAACTCTTCTCTGAATTCTCTGGATTTGGGACCACACCTCTCAGCCCAAGCAGACAGATTCTAAGCCTCTAAGCATCTCAGGGTACATAACCCCCACTCAACATTCTGCCCTGGACTGTGTCTCTAAGCCACACTGACCTGATCCAAGTCCCAGGGAGTGAGCCACGGTCCTTCCTAGGGAAAAAGAAAACACTTTCTCTGCCCTTTCTGGGTGCCCTGTTTCCTGTCACTTCTCATCAAGAATAACAAAGTCTGAGAGTGATTTACATATAAGGGAGAAAAAGGCAAGACCCAGGGAAAGTGGAGAGAGAGAGAGAGAGAGAGAGAGAGAGAGAGAGAGAGAGAAAAGGAAGATGGGGCCAGAGTAAGGGCAGGAACCAGGGACACAAAAACAGGAAAGGGAAAGGAGGGCGGGACAGAAACAAAGAGAGACAGGAAGCACCCTGAGGGAGCCAGGAAGCACTCTGAGGGAGGATAGGAAACAGTCTGAGGGAGACAAGAAGAGCTCCGTGAACACAGTTTGGGCCACTGCTTTGCTGTTTGGAATCCCCAGGTTTATCATGTCTACTAAACTAGAAGGAAATTACCCTAGGCTCAGAATTGAGTTACCCTCTCTCCACCTTTCCTTGATCCTCACAAGGAGCCACCATGTCCCACTCAGGATGATTTTCCTGAAGCTTCTTGAGTGTCAAGTCCAGACCCAAAGTCCAGGACTATCCCACCCTGTGTTGCTGGTCTCCACACTAAGCCCTGGTCTCACCAAAAGATGCTCAGACACAACCGGGCTCCAAAGCACAGATTGGAAGGCAAAAGGGACACAATGCTCTACCTGAACCACCCCGCCACAAGACCCAAACACCACAGAGACGTCTTTCTTCATCACCACAGAGCAACAAAATCAACGTTTCAGAAATCACACATGAGAATCAGGCCTGCCTGCAACCCTAACCATGAGCACACCAGCCATGAATTTGCAGCGGGTACATGTCTTGAATTCTGGAGGTGCCTGTGGAATTCAATGGAGTTGCGCTTCTGGCCTCTAGAAGCCCCCTGTGCAGTAAAAGACTTGACAGGTATGTGTATCTCTGAAATATTTGTTGAAAGAGGCCTGCCAGCCTGCGGGTGGTCTGGCTGAGGTGGGGCGGGGTGAGCCTTAGCATTAGCCTAGATTCTGGCACACTAGTTCGGGGGTCACATCAGTTTTTTGGAACCTCTGCTTTCCCATCTAGGAAACTGCAAATCTGACCGACATTCAGATATCAAGCTGAGGATTGAGACCCAGGCAGTGCCGGGCTGGCCAGGCAGATCCCCAGGTACAGGCACACATTTGTATCTTGTTCCAGTTCAGACTTACCCTTGCCTGGTCTGCATTTTTTTTCCCTCTCCCAGATCTCATTCTTAATAAGTTGAGTAAAAGGGACGGGGAACTGACAAGGAAAAACATGTCAAAACGCAAAGAATTCTGAAAATACATCTTTCCAAATTGTACAGCTTGGTATTGGCAAGATGACAGGGGGGCCTGCATCCTGGTGCAGACAGCGGCAGCTTGAGCCTGCAATGCACGTGGGTTACGTGCCAAGCGCTACATGAATGCTTTTAAACAAATCACAACTAGGCTGATATTCCTAGGATCAGGCCAAGGGAATCTAAGGGGTTTCTAGATTCAGATGTGGACACAAGGAAGGCACTGGCCTCAGCCCCCTCCCTGCAGGCCCCTGCACAGCAGCACCCACACCTACACCTGATACCATCAGGGACTTGAGCTCCCCTTCCTGTGTCAGGTACTTGGGCTGCATAGCACCTCGGACGGCACGTTTCTCTGGGCTTCACTTCATAGGCTTAACTAATAATTTCATTCGCCCCATGCTAAAGCCAGAAGCAACTTAAATGAAACGGGTCATAAAAACCCCCTTCTATGCCTACACTTGATGCCATCATTAAAAAGGAGAAAGGATGACAGAGTGAGAGGGGAAACGCTACGATTCTTTTATGTGAAGATTACATTTAAAAATAACCGACTAACCGTCTGCACTTTTCTGGGGCCTGACGTCTCGCAGCGCATTTAGACGGGTGCGGGCTGGGCCTGAAGTTCCCGAGCTCAGTAAACAGTCAAGTGTTCTTAATAGGAATTGCCGTTTCTCGACATCTGTTAGGGAAAAGGGAATGGCGAAACAACAATTTAGAGTGAGATTGGTTTTGTTAAATGCATTTAAATTCCAAGATTAGTGTGCTCTTTCTTTTTCAATTAGCATTCACTTGGAGAAAGGTTACAGATGAAAGGTCCAGGGAAGACACGGGTGGGTTTTTATTTTATTTTTCCCTCACTGCAAGGGCACTCCACAGCATAATAAAACTAAAACAGGGAGAGAACATAGACTTAAAGGAACTTCGCACTGGTGTTGGAGGGAGACCATAACTCTGGAGGGGAAAACATGTTTTTAAAAAAGAATTGAAATCAAATGAGGCTGTGTCCAGTTTTCATGATCCTGTCTTCTGGGTAGAAAAAAAAGAGTCATACATTGCTTTGAGAAAATACAGAGATTTGTATTTTCCAAACCAGTTACTAAGCGAAATTTGCGTTATTTTTCAAGCACATATCACGGCTCATTTTGAGTGTGTAAAGGAGCCATAACTAGCTCCTTTTTTGATAGAAATATAAACAGAGACAGAGAATGTAGGGGTGTTTCACCTGCTTTACTGCCATTAAATAAACCTCATCTGCTACCAAGCCGTTTGGGATGACATTTGCTAAATAAATACATTTTGTAGAAAGCTGGAACCCTGACAAAGACACACCACCAACGCTGTCGGACGGTTCCATTTCCTTCCCCAGGCTTCGCCCTGCTCTGAAGGAAGAGCGCGGTGGGAAACTCAGGCTGGAGCTTGCGCGCAGGTATCTGGTTATCAAACTTCCACAGCTGCAGCTCAACCACTACGGTCAGGTCACTACCAGCTTTAGTCTGCCCCTCCCATCTTCCGCTCTCTTCCTTCTGAACCCTGTTTCCTCAAGATATCAGTGCTCTTTTTCTTAAATTTCTTTATACTTCTATATGAATTCTATTTTTAAAATATATTAGCATGCATATTTTGTGCATGCCTGCAATCTTTAAAACACTGTTTAATCTTCATGACTATTTCAAAATATGCGTATTGAGACTTTGCTTCCTGAAAAACCGCGAGTACCATTTCTAATTAAAAAGCTAATAAATTAATTAAGGAATAATGTCGACCAAGACTCCTCTGAAGTATCTCTGTGGACACCTTGAAAGGCACCAAGATGGATTGCTGTTTCTAGTGATTTTCCGTGAGCAGGAACTCAACACTTTTGCAAAAAAAAAAAAAGAGATGTAATTGAAGGCGATGAGTGGGTTTTCAATGTAGGACATGGAAGCGTCAGGGCTGCACAGTGGGGTGGAGCTCCTCAGAGTTCTTCCCAGTTAGCAGAGAACCCCCTCTTCACTGAAGAAGTATGTGCAGTTCTAGAACATTCTGCAACAAGACTGGGCACCAGGATGCACTGTAGGCAAGCTTCCTCTGAGAAATTTCCTATGCCAATTCCTTTCAATTATCTGTCAATTTTCAAAATGCAAATAGAAACATTCAGACATCACTTTGGTGCTCACCAACTGATTTCTTCCAAGCACCCAGACCATAAGCAAATGCAGTTCAATATGTTCCCTTCCCTTTTTTAAGTGGAATTAATATTACTGAGAAGACTTTGGTCAGCTTCCAGGAACCTAGTGTGTGGAGAGGCAGGATTTTAATTTAGAAGCACAAGTTGGTTTGAAAACTGTGAACTTAGCCCAACTCTTTCTTTGTTCCATCCTTCCTGTTAGACTTAAAAAAAAATTAAATTAAAAAAATTTTTAAATATCTTCACCTGTAAACACTTGCACAAAGACAGTTTTTTGCCAACTTTTGATTGCAATTTGGAATGTTTTGAATTTTTATGTTAACAGAAAAAAGAAAGCATATATAAAAAAAAGAGTGTGTTTTGTCATCTGAATAATCCCATAGGTAACGTTCGGGTTGGAACCGCCTCCTCTTCTAAGCACATACATTTTACAGAACTGAGTTCACACTATTCTCTACCTGTGTTGTCTGCATTTTGCTTCTGATACCATCAATATCAGTTTCCTTACTTCAGCAACATTTCTGTATAAGCATGACTTAACGTGGACATACACGATTTTATTCAATGGTTCACCTATTTAGGGCATCTTTGCAACTTCTCTATTTCCTTTTCATGGTTGCAGGTAGTGCTTCCGTAAACCAAGTCACATAAATGCTATCTGTGCTGGATTACTTGGTAGGATGGATTCCTGGAAACAGAATTACTAGGTCAAAGGGTACCAACGTATTTAACGTTCCCAACATATACTGGCAAATTGCCCTCCATAAAGATTATATCAATTTACCCTCCTTCAAGAAACACGCAGAGAGCTTGTTGTGCAGCCGCTCCCCTTCTCCAAGGATTTTTTTTTACACATTTGAAAATATGAAAAAAAAAAAATGGCAATTTTTGCCTGGAACAATTTGTTAAAAACAGGCATGGAGCAATAGACTCATTTGTTTAAAAATATTTAATTCATAAAGAAACATAAAAGCTTCTGACCTATAAATGCTCAAAAACTATAATTCATCTGTACTAGATTGTTTAGTTGGAAAACTTACTGCGTTTTACATACACTAGAGAAGATTTTCCAGTCCAGAAAATATTTCACTAAAGCACAGACGGAACTGATTTATTGCATATGACTGGAAACAGCTCACAGCAGATTTTAAAACTGCGACTGATGAGGGCATCTGTAAGGCTGGGCTCTTCATGACCTTATATGATTTGGATCCATACCCCATCCCACAGGAGGACGGATGGTATGCTGACATTTGGGCAGACACTCGAAATCCAAGGAGTATTGAAGAGGTGTTGGAGAACCTGGATTAAAATAATCTCTTTGAAATTTCACCATAAGAGAACTCTCAAGTGAACAGGTCAGCAGAGAGGAAACTTGAAGGACCACCCCTATCCACCCCCCACCCCCCACCCAATACGGACTGAGGACTCTCAGAAGAGCCTTGTCAAGTGAAAGATTTGCTG
>NW_008360325.1:6629230-6642517 GCF_000622305.1 Nannospalax galili
TAACAGTAGAAGGTTCCAGAAGGAATGAGACAGTCAATAAACACTGCTTTTGTCTCTGTGTGTACTCTGCCCGGATGGTTACTGTTTTCTGAATTAATGAAGTCAATCTCATTTCTTGAAGTTTTTCTGCAGGACATTTTAGTTTCTCTTGCTGAATGAGCCCACACCAAATCCTCAAAAATCCTGTGTTAGCTCTAATGGTAGGGTGGGGGTCTCGAGACTGAAGGAAAGATTGGTCAATCAGCAGTGAGTTAGCACCTGACGTAAATCTATGTCTTTGACCCTGACTCTGAGCACTTTAAACAGAAGTTACCAGCAGTTCATGCATAGGCCCCACGAGTTACTCAAAAACAGAGGAAAAAGCAAAGAAAGAAGGGAAGGAAATTTAAGACCCTCCAGTTCAGAGATGTTTACCCCACCCCCCAAATCCTCTGTTCCCTTAACGTCAGATTTGTAAAACTGAGCACACCCTTCTGAGAGGGTGGCCTTTCTCATCGTAGGAATTTTCTTTCCAGTGATCAGTTCTCTCTTAATGAAGTGTCCCCTAAATTAAATCTACCCTTTCTAAAAGGTTACTACCTAAACAAAATGAACAAGAAAATGCCTCTAGTCCACATAAATGTCATCCTGCCCCCCAGTAAATCTGTTTTAATCACTGTTTTTAAGGAAGCAGCCTGGCTGAATAGGAAAGGAACTCAATCACCGTGTGTAGGAAGGCAACCGTCAGGGGTCACACACAGTGTCTTTCCGAGGACAGGCAAGGCACGCTTTGTTCTACAAACAGTTTGTCCTTTTCCCTTTCTTTCTTGCCAGAGAAGCAAAGTCTCACCAGAGGAAACTGGTGTCAGTACAGAAAGTACTGTGAGGACTTCCCCTCCACCTCTCACTAACTTTTTACCACGAGGTTATTGGAGAACTGTTCTTTCTTTAGATCTGACCCTTCCTTAAACCACATCGAAGGGCATTTGGGGACACAAACCTGAATCTGTAGACCACAGAAAGTGAGATGGACCCCAGGACTCGGACGTGCTGGCCCCAAACCCATAATTAAAGTTCGGTCAAATAGAGCTATAAATTATCCATCCAGATTCTCGGGAGGGAGGCTGACAAGTAGTGGGTACCCCTGGATGCTGAATCCACACAGGCCTGTGTCTTGCTTTGGGTTTGTGCAGAGACACCGCATGCTTTGCAAAGCTAATGTGCAGAGGCAAAGCTTTGGTGCTTATGTTTTTTGGAATTAAGTTGCATGACTGTGCCTTACTCTCCAGAATGTGTAAATGTGTAAATTATGCTGAAACAGATTGCCAGTGCAAGTTGAAGAAATGAAAAATACGATGCACTGTCACGGTGAGGGTGCAAGGGTGTGCGCTGTGGTCTGCTGCCTGATGTTAAGGCAGCTTCCGAACTCTTCATTCTTGGGAGTTCTAGAAGTGATTTCTTAGAACGTGGTAATGAAAGGGAAAGAAACTAGATGGTCTTTTCCAGAACCTAGTTACAGCTAAGCACAACCTCTTTTACTGGCACAAAAGAGGTTATGCAAATTATGTACTCTACCCAAGTCCTATTTCCAAGTCAGATTTCATAATCCCACCCCACCTCATCCTAACCCAATGGAAATACTGTAGTTGTTTTCCAAAGCCTGACTCTAAAGACACTCAAGGAGAAAAAGAAAGTGATGGCCGATATCACAATAGCCTCAGCACCTATGGATGTGGATGTGATGGATATGTGTGTCATGTGTACCCAGGATGTTTGCAAGGGATTCATCTTGATGTTCCTCCAGTTCATTATGGTGAGAAGGCAAACCTAATTTGTGCCATAAAACCCAGAGATAGTCCCTCTCTCCACAGGAATGGAACCAACCAAACTACATTGGGGCTGGGAAGACGGCTTAGTTGGTAACACACTTCCTGTATAAGCATGAGGACATTAAAAAAAAAAAAAAAAAAACGTTGAGTGAGTGTGGTGGCACAGCCTGTAATCCTAATGCTCAGGAGTCAGAGACAGGAGGATCACTGGGCACTGGGGTTTGCTGGCCAGACAGCCTTGCGGAATTGGTGAGTTCCAGGTTCAGTGGGAGATGCTGCTTCAAAAATTAAAGAACTAGATTGAAGAATAAATTTGATCTTGGTCTTTGGCACCCATAACCACACACAAGCAAGTATACACACACACACACACACACACACACACACACACACAAACTATTGGTCCAGTGATGACTTTGGTCATCAGAGACAAACATTATCCATCTATATAAGTGAGGAAATTGAAATTGCTGAAGATACCCAGGGTCTAATCCATTCGTTCTTAGGTAAGAAAACTAAAGTGTTGGGGGCTGGAGAGACGGCCCAGTGGTTAAGAGCACTGGCTTTTCTTGCAGAGGACCTGGGTTCAATTTCCAGCACCCACACGGAGGCTAACAACCATCTGTAACTCCAGTTCCAGGGGATTCCAATGCCATCTGACCTCCAAGGCCATTGCATGACGTGGGTGCACTTACACATGCAGGCAATACACTTAACACACACATAAAAATAATAAATAAGTTTTAAAATTTTAAGAAAAAAGAAAAATGTTCAGCACCTCCCTCAGAACACAGAGCAAGGGCCTGTCAGAATGCAGCCCACATCTCTACTGATCCCTCATCCCATGCTCTCTGCACAGACTATTATTTAGAGATGCCACAAAATTATTTTGCAAATTGAGACCATATTTCTTTAGCTTCCAAAAATGCTTTAAGAATGAGATAAGATTCTGCTTTGAAATTAAAATGGATAATGAGCATCGGGCTTTACCTAAAGGTCAGAAGTGTCAAGACGAGAGGGAAGAAAGATACTACATTTACAGGTAGGTTTCTACAACTCAGTCAAAAGGCAGAAACTTGTTTGTGTAGAAACCCACGGACACAGACCAATTTCATAGGGAAGGAGATTTGGGATAGGAACACAGAAAACAGCAATGTCTAATTGTGGAGCTCTGAGGTAGGCCTGGAGAAGGCTCCAGATTCTCAGGTCACTTCTCTTGCTTCTCCTTCCCTCTTCTGTTCTCTCTCATGTTCTCGTGTCTGTGGTGATGACACAGAGACCAGTTGCAGAGGCATAAGTGCCCAGTCAGCAGTGCCCTGATGATTGTGTGCCCTCTAGTTTTAAAGGTGAACACTATCTCGCAGAAGCCAAGCATGGGTTCCTGAAACTAACCAATGATTCTGGGTAAATTCTTCAAGCACTTGGTTCCCACAAAAGATGAACAAGTCTGCCATGTCCACCAACCTGAGGTTTGCATGGTGCTGTCCAGTGACTTGAACCTATGTGATTCCAGGAAGAACTGGGTCATAATGCTCATATTAAATATGCCATTGTTTCTTCATATGCAAGTTTCTTGGTTTGGGGAGGATCCCCCCAGCCAAGTGAGACGGGCAGCAGATCAATGGGACAAGGAAGAATTCTGATGTCAGAGTAAACCAGATAATGATTCATTCACCCCTTTTCTTAGCTGGTGGCTCATAACCAAGGATTTGTGATGCTTAAAGATGCTGGAAGGACTCACAGGATGACAAAGCTTGCCACATAAGCATGAGGGCCTGATTTAAGATCCCTAATGTCCATATAAACGGTCAGTCATAGTGATGTGTGCCTGTAATCCTAGTCTGAGGATGTTGGAAACAGAAACACATTGTCTGGTCAGTCTTTCCAAAATACTGGGCTGAACTCACAGTAAAAGAGCCTGTCTTCAAACAAACAAACAAACAATATGGAGAACAGTAGAGAAAGACACTGGGTGTCAACTTCCAGCTTCTACATGCATGTGCACAAATCGCATGCACACAAGTACATCTATCCTATATACACAGGTGCGCGTGCACACACACACACACACAAACACACACACGAAGACCCTGGAAATTATCAAGAAACTAACGAGAGCTCTAAGTTCTTTTGACCTTATCTTACCATCCCTTGCAAATATAAGAACATAATCAGCCTCCACATCTATTTACAGCTCTCCTCCTAAGATCAAAGAGTACACTTTTAGTCTTTATTTCCTTTTGTAGAAAAAATAAGTGTGTTTTCACTACTCAGCACACTGCCTGTTATTTAATAGGCATTTATAACTAAACAAAACCCCAAAGTCAACCAGGTACAGACTAATTTTTATGACACTACAACACTTTGGGTTTCTGATCACTTGAAAGAATTCCCTTCCTTCCTTCCTTCCTTCCTTCCTTCCTTCCTTCCTTCCTTCCTTCCTTCCTTCCTTCCTTCCTCCCTTCCTTTCTTTTAATGGTTTTCTGTCCACAGTGCTCAGTGTAGTTTATTTAGTTCATTTGACCTTTCAGCTTAAATGTTTAAATAAATTTCCAGGGACGATCGTGAACATGAATTAATATATTCATTGAGAAGTCTGCCTTGTGGATTCTTTTAGTATTTCATTTTGACTGAAAGTCGGTAACTGTAAATAACTCTGGGAAGTGATTTTTTAAGCTTTGGCGCACATCCTGGGTGGCGGAGGTCTCTGGCCCTTGCTGTGCGCACCAAGTCATCATCTCTGCTGTGCGTATCTTGTCAGTCTCGTTCCACCTCCTGACATCTCACTCCAGAATGAAGGACCATATCCAAGGACACTGCGTTGGTGGTGGAACTGGAATTTGAATCCCTCTGTGTCACTCACGGAAACCACATAGAAGTATAAAAATGAAATATTCCTTTTAAAATAACTCAAGTTTCTTGTGGATCAATCACGACTGCACCGTATTTACCCCGACGCTCTGTCAAAGAATGCCATTTATCAGGAAACTATTT
The DNA here is from genome assembly GCF_000622305.1 of Nannospalax galili. Taxonomy (NCBI): domain Eukaryota; kingdom Metazoa; phylum Chordata; class Mammalia; order Rodentia; family Spalacidae; genus Nannospalax; species Nannospalax galili. The sequence continues at coordinate 6,634,033 of NW_008360325.1, forward strand.
CACAGAACTTTAACAATTTGGTTTCTCAAGTGATTGATTTCAGAGTCGACTCTCATTGGATCTGTGCAGGCTATGTTTAGCAAAATGGATTATGTAATCCATTTTTTGAACTGAATTTTTATTATCAAATATATTTTCTAGTCAACTCGTCATGACTGAACTTTTTGATGGCTCCAACTTCAAAACTGCATCTTACATAATTTTAAAACCCAGCACTAAAAAGATACATTGAGAAGCATACATTAGCATTTCTGCAGGGGAGGATTACACAGGGCTGCTCTCAAAAAGGGGTGAAATGTGAGGGCCCACAGGGCATATAATCTCTTTAAAGCTTACCAAGAATCCACGATGGTGCCCAAGTCAGACCATTGCTTTGCTTCCGTTTAGTCGTCTGTAAATTGAGATACTAAACACATCTTTTCCAGTTGCTTTTCAAATTGCTGTGGATGCACACAAGAAGAAACTGCAGAGTTTGTGAAAGTCTGAAGCAAATGTATTTAGTGAGAACCCATTCTGGCAGAGGTCAAACCTATCCTGTGAGTGATGGAAGCAGACTCTCTCCCCAGATCAGATCAGCAGTCACCAGGGCTTGGCCCTCGGGCTCCAGGAATGGCTCAGTTAAGAGTGATTTGTGCTCTTGCAAAGGACTTAAGTTTGGTTCCCGGCTCTCACCTAGTGCTCATAACTGCCTGTAACCCCAGCTCTGGGGGATGTGACGCCTTCTTATGGCCTCCATGGGCACTGCACACATATGTACACTCATACAAACACACAGAGAGACACAGAGAAAGAGAAAGACAGAGAGATGGAGGGGGAGAAAGAGAGAGAGAGAGAGAGAGAGAGAGAGAGAGAGAGAGAGAGAGGAGGGAGGGGGGGGGAAAGAAGAAGAGAGAGAGAGAGAGAGAGAGAGAGAGAGAGAGAGAGAGAGAGAGAGAGGTCTGTGGTCCCTGGCTACCAATAACCTTACAGAAGTAATTCCCAATGATGTGACCAACATCCTAGTTATTAACATCATCATAATTACTTTTTACTGATTAAGATGACCATGATTATATTTTCATTGTGCTTTCTATTTAAGACACAGCCTACGTGGGAGAGAGCCCTATGGAACCTTTGTGACAGTCGGTGTGCACTGTCTACCCTGGCATCTCTCCAGCTGTGGTAATTGCATTCTGTTCACCCAAAGCTCTCATTTTCTCTGGAGACAGTCTCTTTCATTTCCTGTTCACAACCAGCTGTGCTGTGGGACTGGACAACAGCTGGCAGGCTGTCACTGCCCCATGGTGGCTCTGTCACAACATAGGTTCTAACACAAGCCCGGTTATTCCTAGGACCAAGGCTTTGCAGGGAACCAGTAAGCATCCAGGCGTCTCATTTTGGGATAAACAAAAGAAAACTTTCTCAGGAGGCTGAAGACTTGAGTTCAGATCCCCAGCACTCACCTAAGAAGCACAGTGGGGCAGTCCATTGCTACAACCCTAGCACCTAGGGATGGGCTGATCCTTGAAGCTCACTGATAGACAGCTTCAATGAATTGATGAGTTCTAGGTCTAGCGAGACTGTCTCAAAACATAAAAGGGGGGCCTTTGGAGTACTGGGATCCTTCCCAACTCCAAATCTGTCTGGGGTCCCCCAGACTTGTCGTGATTAATACATCTCTCACTTCTTACCAGAGAAGCTTCCTTATGCAGCAGACAGTGGTTAACACAGAAACCCACAACTGGGCAAAGCGCAGTAAGCAAGAGGCTGCAGGGTGCTTAACACTGAATAGGACACGCACCAAACCTCTGCCTCTGTAGGCTCGGGGATCACTGTGGAGAGGGTACAGAAAGATCATGAGAGCCAGGGGTGGTGGATGGCCACAAGGAAGCAGTTTTCCAGGCAGCTGGGAGTTACTCACAGGAACTCAGCAATGGTGACAGCGTGCACAAGTCCCAGATAAGAACAAGCCAGACAAGTCCCAGCGTGAAAGTGCGGAAGTTGGTAAGAAATCCCAGCCCTACCTGAGGAATGGGTGGAAACTGATGACTGCTGGGAGGGGACAGTCAGTCTCTTTTAAAGGTCTGACTCTTGGTAGGTTAACCAGGCTCCAGTGGATGAATCCATACCATATATGACATGGAACTTGGAGGGGGTAATAAAGGGAGCAGATATGGGAGGGGATCTAAATATGATCAAAATATACGGTATGAAATTCACAAAAAAATCAGTAAAAAATGCTATTGAAAAAATAAAGTGGACTGAGATAGAAGACACTTGAAGTTCATCCCTGGGCAGCACAAGCATGTACACACACACACACACGCACGCACGCACACACACAATGATAACAATAATAATACCAGTAGATGTTGTAAGTTGGGAGAAAATACAGCTTTCTGTTCATTTAAAATAAAAACAGGTTGTAGGATCTAGCTGCTACCTCTGAAGTCAGGAAGCTAATACCATTTTAATTGTGCATAGTTGAACATGACCTAACTAATTACCAAGTTTCTCTCAAGACTGCCGTGAGAGCTAAAGTAGATAGATTATCTGAACCTCTTTCCACGCTATGATCTTGTGGATGTGTTTTTGAATGAGAACATAATGCTGTTTGTATGAAGTTTATCATAAGGGACTATGTAGATGTTTGTGGCTTCACGTGGCCCCCTATAAAGCTCCACACAGAAGATGAAATGTGACACCTACTTTGTAAACCATCCAAGACACCTACCCCCAGACCATGTGCTTCATATGTATGCAATCACTTTTATTGGCTCTTGAATTACAGTCTGTGAGCACAGAGATCTCCTTTGCCAATCTGAGCACAATCACAGAGCTTGGAAGTGTCATTAATAAAGGGCCATGTGGTTTGAACACAGACATGTTTATTTAGAAAAAAAAAACTGCTTCCTTCTACCAGTGCTAATTTTGGTCAGAGCAAAGATGAAGAGAAAATATTGCTCACAAAAGGAGAACATCAAAATCCAGACTATTCTAGGCTAAGGAAAGCACGGTTTCACTCGCCCATTCCTCCACCCAGTTTCCATCCAGTGCTCCTGTGTGAAAGTTATAAAGGAAACATAAGCATGTACAACCTAGACACCTCTCTCAAGGAACTGGCAGAACTAGTCCACCCCCCAAAACAGTCAAGAGTGTGTGGAGTATTATAAACTGGGAATAAAGCATGACAAGTGACAGAGGAAGATTTGTAGCAATGAAAAAACCCTGGAAGCACCATGGTCTGTTCCAGAATTTGCCATTCACCTTTGCACATTCCAGAACTCAAACAACTTGGCCCAGTTTTTAATGTCAGGAGTCATACCAAACAAGCTCGAAGGGTCATATGCACAGCAATCAGAATCATCATTGATTCCATTGTGATGGAAATCTAGCAACCAGTGGCAAAGAGCTCAGATGGAACAAAATATGTTCCTCTTTCAGTAGACATAAAGAAATAGCCAGAGGCTCAAAAGCTGCCTGGGACCCAAGAGAGTAGGTGGGAGGTCCTGGCATCAAGCCAGGATATCTTCACACCACAGGAAGCTCTGTGCCCAGGACTGTGTTGTTGGCCCTGGGTTGATAGACACCACTCAACCTAAAAGGCTGGGCTTACCAGTTCTTGGTCCCAACTGCTCACAAAAGCTCCCTCCTGATCAGTCTGACAAAACCCAAAGGCTCACTGTTCATAAACCAGGGCCATACCCCTAACTCCCAGACGCTACTGCTGATCCCCTGGATTGGGGTTTGAGCTGTGATCCTCTCTTCATTGCACACTTAGAAGGTTTTACAAGGTAGGTGTGTGTCCACAGGAGGCTAGCTCACCCAGTGTTGATGCCTTTAATTCCCTGAGGCAAATGCTGACACAGAGTGGACATCCCGACAAAGAACCAAATTTCCCTGTGATCTATACCCGTGTCCTTCACATGTCACCTGCATTCAAGTACATTTTGCAACCATCATTGTCTTTCCCGTGGCCACATGGCTCTTGTTCTTGGACTTTGTAAACTTTGTAAGACACCCCTGTCTCCCTGGGCCCTGTTTGCCTTTGGTGACTTATCTGAAAGTTCTTTTCTTTGAGCAACCCTTCTATCTGCCTCTGTTTCCTCTCACCATGTCACTGGGAATTAATCCTGCTTGCTTCTAGACTAACTACGGGGAACATTTATTCCACAAAACCCAGCCTCTACCCTCATCAAGTTACTTATTTTCTTCTTTCGCGTGCGCGTGCATGCGTGTGTGCGTGCATGTGTGTGTGTGTGTGTGTATGCATGCATGTGTGTGCCATCACGTATGTGTGGAGGTTGGAAGACAACCTCAGGTATCAGTCCTTGCCTTCTACCTTGTCTATGGCAGGGTATCTGGACAACTGGTCTACCAGTTCGTGGGTCTTCTCCTCTCTCTCCCTCCCATTTCACTGTAAGAGTGCTAGAATTACAGATGTGCCCTACTCTACCTGATTTTACATAGGTTCTAGGGATTTGAACTTGGGTCCTTGAGGATAAAACTCAGTGTAGAGCACTTGACTGTGAACTCAGGCCCACATGATTGCATAGCAAGAGCTTTACCCATCAAGCCATCTCTCCTGGCCCCATCAATACAGTTCTTAATCGGGAGCTCATTTCTTTACTGACTCACAGACATTACTGCTTATCCCTTCACAGCTCTTCCATGCTTTAGCCATGATTCCATGTACCTTACCATGGGTTTCAAGACTCTCCAGCACTGGACCATCAAGGTCATGAACCCAACAAGGGATATCGCTCAGGATCTGGCTCTCTGGGATGCTACATCTACTTCCACTGGTTTCTAGCTTCATGGAAAGGCTGGTGGTGATATGTGGGGATGCCCATTTGCATACACATTTCATCAGGGGCAGAGGCCCCAGGCAGCTCTCTCTCATTGGTTGTCATGTTGTGTAACTGCTCAGCAGCCACAGAGCTATGCCTAAAAGACACTCTTTCCCGAGTGCTCTTTCCCTGGTTTTCTATGGGACTTGTTCTCTTTGGTCAAGTGTGTTCACATGTCCACCTCTTCATATACTGTTCTAGTTTGCTTTCTGTTGCTGTGACAAAACACTCTGACCAAGACCATCTTTGGGAGGAAAGGGTTTATTTGGCTTACATCTCCCAAGTCAAAGTTCATCACTGAGGGAGCCCAAGGTAGGAACTCAGGGCAGGAACCTGGAGGCAGGAGCTGGATCACAGGCCATGGTGTTACCCTGCTTACTGGCTTGCTCTCCTGGCCTGTGCTCAACCTGCTTTCTTATATAATACAGGGCCACCTGCCCAGGGATGGCACCACCCACAGTGGGCTGGGCCCTCCCACATCACTCAACAATCAATAAAATGCCTCACAGACATGGCCACAGGACAGTACAATGGAGACAATTCCCCAATAGAGACTCCCTCTACTGAGGTGTGTCAAGTTCACACTAAAGCTATCCAGCGCAGATACTATGGTGTCTGAATGTCACTCTCCCCACTTCCTTACTCTGCCTACTTTGTCTGCTCTACAGCACTTTTCATTATATTTCATTATATGAAAATGCTTTGAAAACATTTATTCCATGAGGCTGGAGAGGTGGCTCAGCAGTTAAGAGCACTGACTGCTCTTACAGAGGACCCAGGTTCAATTCCCAGCACCCCCATGGTGGCTAACAACTGTCCCAGTACCAGGGAATCCAATGCCCTCTTCTGACCTCCACAAGCATTGCATGACACAGGTGCACTTACATATATACAGGCAATACACTCATACACATAAAATAAAAACAATAAATAAAATATTAAAAAAACAAAACATTTGTTCCTTTTTACTGTGATTCCCCACTATAGTGTGAGCTCTACAGATGAGACCTCTGTCCCAAGTAACTATTTAATTACTCTTTGAGCAGTGAAGGTTAGAAGCTTAAGGGGCTGGATAGCGAGCTAGCTTCATGCTGAAGAGCCACAGAAATCACAAGGCTCCCTCCAACTTAAAAATATGAAGTACCAGTTTGTTTTACTTTAGTTAACCCTAAAAATCCCACAAGACAGGAACCGGAATGTAGATGTCTTCATCTAAATGAGCAGCGTTAAGTCTTGGGCACGTACCTTACTTGGTATCTCTGTGGTCTTTCCAGAAGTTTGTCTGCCTAACAAAAGCATCTTAGAAGCAGCAGCTACGCTCCTCAGGATGCCAAGGTCCTCCAAACTGCTGTGCCCTTGAGGAGTTCCTCTGGTGTCTCTTGATGGGTTGGGGAGTATCATGCAGATGAAGGGTGTGGGAGTTGGTGAACTGATAGGGATCCATAAATCAAATCAGCAATGCAACCTTAGGAAGAGAAAAGGTAGCTGTGAGGTGATTGTAGAACCTCAAAAAGAATGATCTGGATGGATTCTGGAAGAGGGGTTGGAAGACGATTGGAATAGCTGGACAACAGAAAGGCCCCGGCTTTCCTTCTTCTTCTCTTATTTCCAAGGTGGAAAGAGAATTACCCCCGATGTCAGAAGACTTATGTTCTGACCCCAGCTATATCTTGGGAAGACAACACCTCCTTACTGAGCTTCCATTTCCTTATCTGCCAAATGCCCTTATTTTAATAATTCTTCCCTGGCCTAAGTCAGAGAAGTGAAACGCTTGGGAGTTAATTTTCTGAGTTCTTTCTGAAAATCACGAGGTCCCGTGCAAATGCGCAACCTCACTTATCTGCAGTAAGAGCCTATTAAATAGGTCTTGCTTTGTTTGGTTTAGCTGTTCAGAAAGCAATGTTTATCCTGATCTCACATTCAGAGTGTTCACAGAAATTTTAAACCTAATTTGATTTTTCTGATTCGTACTTTCTATTTCAAGAGCTAAAGAGGGATCTATTTCTCTTTGGTCTCAGGTTCCAAGAGCGGGTATTTATTTATTTATTTATTTATTTATTTATTTATTTATTTATTATTTTTTGCATTCTGATTGCAGAAATAGTCTAACAAAGCCACATTTAAACACAGGGAAATGTCACTTCCATGTTAAAAAGCTCACAGAACCAAACCTCTCTTTGAAGATGCTGCTATCTTTCTGACAGTGTCCAGTAGAACCTCTGATGGATTTGTTCTGTGCGTACTTTCTGATGAGAATGATAAAAAGGGCAAAAAATTTTTTTAAAGCAGACTGCCTCACAACAACCCTTTTTCGCTGCCAGATACCCTAAAGCTTTAGTGTAATGGAGTCGGTCAGAGAAGATTGGGCATTAATTACGAATGTGCACTCCAATTTATCAGCAAAGGATATCAAACAGGCCAAACGCCACAGCCTCTCATGTAATTTATCTCTTCCGCTAAAGGAGGCAGATAGCAGCGATTTGCAAATTGCCTCCTCTACAAAAAGAAGGGAGGCAAACACACACACAACACACAATTAAAAGCAGATAAGCATCAGGCGATGTGTCACATTCTCAGTAGAGAGCCAAAAGTGGAGGTCTTAATCTCAGGGGTTGGCTTGCTACGAGGGTACCCACCGCTACATCTCTTGACATGACTACTTAACTCCTATTAAAATTAATAGGGGTCAGGACTGATCATCCAGGGAGAAAGTGCCTCCTGGTGTAGACAGGCTTCAAGAAATAAGGATTTGGTGATTACTATATTATTTGTCTGTTCATTTTCAGATTATCTTGTAAGTGTGTGCTCCTTCTGATCTTTGGTCCAATTATAAAGAATAACATGTCGTGTAGAATCTATTTTTATTAAAGCAGCCTTCTCTCGAGAAGCATATAATTTGAGAGGGCATATTGACAGGATCTTAATGCACAGAGCTTGAAATTCTCTCTTTTTCTCCCCCTTCCAAGTAAACAGCAACTCTGATTCTAAACAGGGCATGAATTTATGGACCAGCAAGGACCCCAAGAATTGGAGAGCATCGATCCACGGAGAAACTCCATTCAAACATACCATGGGAAACTAGGTGTTGAGGTGTGTATTATGTCTCAGTCACCCCACAGCACACACTGGCCAAGGCACTGAGAAGACTTGGGAAGAAAAAAAAAAAAAAACCATAGTCACATTTGCAATCTTTCAAGGATCATGTTCTTAAATTTTGTCTGCTAAAGAAAGAAATTAAGATTGCGTATGGGATGTGGCGGTGCATGCCTTTAATCCCAGCACTCAGGAGGCAGAGGCAGGTGGATCCCTGTGCATTCGAGGCCAGCCTGGTCTACATAGTGAGTTCCAGGACAGCTGGGGCTGCAGGGAGACCCTGTCTCAAAGAGACCAAAGGAAAAGAAAGAAGACAGGGAGGGGCTTAGTCAGGAAAGCAAACTTGTCTTTAAAGCACAAAAGCCTGAGCTTGGTCCCCAGAACCCATGTTAAAGAATGATGGGCATGCTAGCATTTGTTTATAATCCCAGTGCTGGACAGGGAGAGACAGGGGGATCTCTGGGGATCACTGGCCAACTATCATAGGTCAGTCTTTGAGTTCAAGGCCAAGGGAGAGAGCTTGTCTAGATAGATAGATGATGATAGATGATAGATAGATAGAT
>NW_008360325.1:6642769-6667684 GCF_000622305.1 Nannospalax galili
AGATAGATAGATAGATAGATAGATAGATAGATAGATGGTAGATAGATAGATGGATGAGATAGATGATAGAAAATAAATAAATAAACAAATAAACAAATAAATAAGGACAGTGTCCTGCGGAACAACACCCATGGCTGACCTCATGCCTACACACACATGCCTGTGCACACAGGCATGTGGGTAGACACATGAACATATGTAGTTACACCCAAAGAAAAGAAATTAGACCAAGAGCAATAATAAACATAACAGCAACAGCACTTTGTAGGAGAAAGGCTCTTTGAAAGCCTTGGGGTGAGCAGGGGCCTTCTACTGAAACAAAGAAAGCTACCATCTTGCAGAGTGTGCTGTCTCTCACTTACTTTCCCATCTCTGCAGAGCAATGAAATCAGCCTCTCCAATCAGCTCCAATCTATAGGTTATCATCAAGAGTCTCCAAAATTGAGCAGCACAAATGAGTTCAGTGACGCCCAGAGAAAGGGGTGACTAGGCAGACAGGCGAGATTGGTCCAATCCTTTCTTGTCTACAGTGCCAAATGTTGAACCACTGTTACCAGAAATTTGAGAGTGTCCCTTTGTGGTTCCCAGATGAGACTGGATAAATCAGGTTGTCTTCTTGGGGTTCTGGCCAGCATCTGGAAGAAAGAGACAGAAAGAAGACAAAGTCAGGTGGCTTGTTTCTTAGGGATCATTGAGAGCAGGAATTCTGGGAAGACAAAGTACAGTATCTCATTAAAGGAATAATTATTTCACTTATCTCTTTGGCATAGTTTGAGGTGAACCCTAGGGATGGTCCCTCCTTCCTGAGGGATGGTCCCTTATCCAGCTCATTGACCCTGTCCGGTGCAGTGTTAGGTCTCCATACAGACAAGAAGTTTTCTCTTAATAGATCTCTATTGCTATTCCAACATTATGTATACTCTTAAAGGGAACTACTTACATTTTAAATTTCTCTGTTTTCTTCTCTCCCACATATGTCCTGGATAGAGCTGGAATTCCACTGTTTACTTATTGGTAATTTGTTTGTTTATTGTGTGGCTGGGGATGGAACCTGGGGCCTTACAGATGCTAAACAAGAACTCTGTAGTTGAGCCTACATTCCTTAGCACCAAGCTTGTTTTTCTGTGTGTTTTGTTTTGTTTCGTTGCCTTTGCTTTTTTTGAGACAAGGTCTCCCTGGAGCCCCAGCTGGACTAGAACGCACTGTGTAGACCAGGCTGGCCTCAGTCTCACAGAGAGCTGCCTTACTCTACCTCCTCAGTGCTGGGACTAAAGGTGTGTACCATCAGTACTTGGGAGCTAGAGAGATGGGCATCACCAGGACAAGTTTACTAGCTAGATTGCCTGGGACTGTGGATCTCTGGGTTCAGTCATAGACCCTGTCTCGATAACTAAATTAGAAAGTGATCAAGGAAGAAAACTAACATCAGGAAGATGAAAATTTATTATGGAAAATTCAAGCCTTAAAAATACCAAGCTTAGGGGCTGGAGAGATAGCTCAGCAGTTAAGAGCACTGGTTGCTCTTGCAGAGGACCCAGGTTCAGTTCCCAGCATCCACATGATGGTTCATGACCATCTATAACTCCAGTTCCAGGAGATTCAGTGTCTCTTCTGACCTCCATTGGCATCACAGGCATATGTGCACTTACAGGGAAACATACACATAAAAAATAAATCTTGCCTGGGCACAGTGGCACAAGACTTTGATCCTAGCACTCATGATGCATAGGCAGGTAGATATCTGTGAGACAGAGACCAGCCTTGTCAACATAGTGAGTTCTAGGCTAGCTTGGGCTACAGGAAGCCTCGTCTCAAAAAAATAAATATAAAAAGTCGTCACAATGCACCTCTATAATTCATAACAAGATCCTATTTCTGAGGACATAACATATGTGAGTCACAAGACATGGAGAAATCAAGCTGGCATTGATCCGAATCTTCATTCCTACTGTCTGGCTTTCATAGTGTTGGAGGAGTCTATGTATAGTGCTGGGAAGAAAGGTGATCATTAGCTTTATCAAGCTGTGAATCTTGTGAGCTACACTACAACTGGCCTGGTACCACCACTGGTGCAACAGTGGCATAGATGTTATTGGTATAACCAACCACTTTCTGATTGAAGTTAAGGGCCATTCCACAAGAAGGAACTCATATTTGGTACTGTTAACTGGGCCAAAATCCTATGACTGCCAAAGTCATAATGAACAACCTAATACTATTATTCTGCTAAATGGACATAATGATAAACTTCCCACTGTTCTTAACTTTATACCCATATATTAGGGCATCTCTCAAGCCTCACCAATGAAACTTATTTTTGTAGTAAATGGTGGTTAACTCAAAGACCCATGACGAGTCAATGTGTAAGGAATAACAGATTGTGGAGTGCTTCAGACAAAAATGGGACATCTGTATTACATTCCTCATCCTAAGACTCAGAGATCATTGAAGAAGAGGAGATAGAAAGATCATAAGAACCAGAGGTAATAGACATCTGAAGCCAAACAATATTTGCAGACATGACAGGACTGTTGTACACATGAACTCATAGCAGCTGTGACTGTATGCTCAAGATCTACACAAGATCAGACAAAATTCCAGCATGGAATGGGGAGGGCTCATGGAACTCTGTTGCCAATGGATGGATACTGGAGGAATGAGAGTCGGCTTTCTTCAGGGATGTGTGCCCGGAGAGGCTACCCAAGCTCCAGCAGATGGTCCTGCTAATACAGTCCATATGGACAAGATTAAGGGAGCTCAGTGGGCTTAAAACCAAAGTACATGAAGTTGGGAAGGAAAAGGAAAATGATACAGTGGGAATATGGTCTAAGACACAAAGGGCCACTTCACTAAGGAGGGAACACATGGAAAAAATAAGCCCAAGAGCAAATGGCCAGCTTCTTCCCATTAGGGAAATACAAATTAAAACAACAGTAAGATAACACTCCATATCTATAGCTTAATTGTGATATCACTGAGCACATGTGAGGCTCCAGAATGGTTTGGCAGTTTCTTAAATACTCCCAATGCAATAACCTATGGTCCAGGAATTTCACATTTCTCTATTCACACAAAAATCTATACAAAAGTGTCTATAATGGTGTTTTAGTAATAGCCCCAAACAACAAACAATCCAAGTGTCCTTCGAAGAGTAAGTGGTTAAAATATGGTACTTCCATGCTAAGGAATACTAGTAAGCAATGAAAATGAGGTATCCATTGATTCATACAACATGGTGGCTATTAGAAGAACCACTCTCAGAGGAATACAGACAATACGATCCCACTTATACAACATTCTTGGAATGAGCAACTTAGAAAAGGAAAGATTAGTAGTTACCAGGGGAGAAGAAGAGGTGAGAACAGGAGCGAATGTGGGCAAGCCTGGGAAGAAAGGTAACAGGAGAAAACCTCGTGTGGGGCTGGGGAGATAGCTCAGTGGGTGCTTTCAAGTGTGAGGACCAGAGTTCAAGTCCCCAGAACCCACATGTCCTAGTTCACTTCAGATGTCAACTTGATACAAACCTAGAGTCACTTGGGAGGAGGGAACCTCAGTTGAGGTACCTCTTCTCTCAGACTGAGAGCGTTTTCTCAAATGCTAATTGATGAAGGAGGGCCTGCCCCATTGTGGGCAGTAGTCCTCTAGGCAGGAGGTGCTGGGTTGTTTAAGAAAGCTGGCTGAGCAGGAGCCAGTGAGCAGCATTCCTTTGTGGTCTGCTTCAGTTCCTGCCTCCAGGTTCCTGCCTTGAATTTCTGTCCTGGCTTCCCTCAAAGATAGACTCTAATCTGTAAGCAAAATAAACGCTTTGCTCCCCACATTGATTCTGGACCTGGTGTTTATCACAGCAACAGAATGCAAACTAGGACACCATGTAAAATCTGGGCCTTACTAGGAGACACACCATTAAAAAGCACTGACTTCCTCTACCAGCACCTGTCAACTGCCAATGACTCTAAAGCTAGTGGAGGGACTTCATGCCCACATCGCCCCTCCATTCTGGGATTCTATCTGGCTTGTGCTTGTGTGGATCTTGTGCATGCTGACAAAACTACTGTGAGTTCAAATCCATAACATGGAAGAAGAGAATTGACTCTTGCAAGTTGTCCTCAGACCTCCACACTTATCTTGGCATGTATGCCCACACATGTCCACACACACACACACACACACACACACACACACACAGCTAAATAAACAAATAAGTGTACTGAAAGCTTTTAAAGTGTTTTAGCTATTCTTCTGTCTCTGCATTTCCATATAATTTTTAAATGAGCTTGTCTGTATACACCAAAAACAATCTCAGTGGGATTCTGATCGGAATCATATTAAAGGAATCTCTCTTTCACTGTGTGCGTAACTGACAGCTTTGTACTGTTCGGATTTCTGAAGGATATCTCTCTCTCTAGCTCTCGCTCTTGCTCTCGCTCTCTCATTCATTCTCTCTCCTTGTCTTTAGATTTATTTTCATTCCATCCATCAGTGATGCAATATTTTTAATAATAAAAGTTCTGTCTGTTTTACTAGCTTTACACATACATTTTTGCTTTTGTTTTTGTTTGTTTTAGAAGACAGCGTTTCACTCTGTAGCCCAGGCTGGTCTGAAACTTCAGGTAATCCTCCTGCCTCAACCTCTCAAATAAATGTTTTTAGTTTCTCTGATGATTGTAAGTGGTATTGTATTGTAACTTTTGGTTACTCTATGTTTAATGCTAGTATAGAAATAATAGTTCATTTTTCTAGGTTTTGCATAATATGACTGTGCCCCAAGGCGGCTGTTTCCTCCAGGCCTGCTGCAGAGGAGGGACTACTGAGGGGCTGCCTGGAGCCATCTTGGGACTGAAGCCTGGAGCCGGGAGGAACGATCCTGGTGGGTATGGAGAGATGGCCCCAGTGCATCACCAGCATGGACACATGGGCGCTAGAGGGGGCATTTACCCACCTGGGAGGAGACTGCAGGCCCAAGATGCATGGGCAAAAATTAACGGAGACTATGGGCGGGCCGCAGGAGCACCTGGTGGTGGCCTCTGAGCTGCGGTGCAAGAGTACTTCTCTCTGCGTAAGTTCCCCAATTTATCCCCTCCCTACCCAGGGCCATAAACCATAACAAACTCACATAAAATATAGGTTTGTGTGATCACGCAGGAGACCCGGAGGGAATGCCGGCAACAGTGACTTTGCTGAATTTACTTATTTACAGGATTACTTTTGTAGATGCCTTGGAATTTTTCTGTCTAAATTGTTTGTTCTCATTGACCATTCTTTCAAAGTCTGTATGTCATCACCTTGATGTGTTCATCTCTTCCTAACAGAGTACAGCTGGAGGCCGTTTGGTTTATTCCTCTGTGCCTACCTTTTTCCTAACTAGCACGTTTCATATATTACCACTTATCTAGTGACAAATTTAAAGTGATTCTAATAGCTTCCTTTTTTCTTGCCGTGTCTTTGGTTTGGTTAATGGTTTTGTCTTTGGTTATTATGTGATTTTCTTGCTGTGAACAAAGGCCTGTCAGAGCAACCTGAAGGAGTAAAGATTTATTTCAGCTCATGGTTCCAATCCTCCTGGCAGAGAAGGAAGGCCTGGGCGAGTTCAGGGAAGCAGGACTGGGTGTCAGAGGCTGCTCACACATTGACAGGTCAGAAAGTGGAGAGCTCAGGCAGGAGCTAGAGGAAGAGATGACCTTCAAGATCCTGCCAGTGGCCAGCCTCTGCTAACTACACCCCAGGGGAGGAGATGACCTTCAAGGCCCTGCCAGTGACCAGCCTCTCCTAACCAGGCCCCAGGGGAGGAGATGACCTTCAAGGTCCTGCCAGTGACCAGCCTCTGCTAACCAGGCCCCAGGGGAGGAGACGATCTTCAAGGCCCACTACTAGGAACCCGCTTCTGCTAACCAAGCTGGGTCACAGGAGTCATCTCAAGTAATAACTGCAAGGACTGTGGAACATTTAATCCCCTTTCCTCGTCTCATGGGGTTGGTCTCATATTTCAGTGTTTTGCTCCTTCTGAGCCTATTCAAATTCAACCTCACATATGTTTTCCGTATGTGTTGTCAGCCAGGTGCTGCTCAGTGTTTACATACCTTCTCTTCTTAAACATGTGTGTCCTGCCTTATTTTGCTGATTATGTGTGCATATATGTGTGTATGTGTATATATGGGTATGTATGTGCATGTGTCTGTGTATATGTATACATACATTATGGGTATGTGTGTCTATATGCATTTGTTTGTGTATTTATGTGTATATATATGCATGTGCATGCATGTGTGTGCATTTTGTTCATATTTATGTACATGTGTGCATATTGCATATGTATGTTGCTGTGTGTATGTGTGTTATATATATGCATATCTATGTGCATGATTTATGTGCACATGCGTCTATGTGTGTGAATGTGTGAATGGGTATGTGTGTGTATGTCTATATGTGTGTAAATGTGCATCTGTGTATATGTGTGTCACAGTGTTGTAGGCTGAGCAAGAAATCACTCCCCACTGGGCTCTGCCCCTTGCCTTGCTGGCTTCTTTAAAAATTGCCTCTTAGACTTTGCCACTTTCCAGTTCCAACTTTGTGTCCAGGAGTGGATTCATTTTATTTATCACATTCACTGTGGTTCAAGGTTGAGGACTCTCTAGGCCTTCAGCTCCCCCGCCCTGCCTTTCCCTTTAGTTGGCCACAGTGCGGGGAACTTGCTTTGAATCTGCTGAGAAGATTGGAGCCCCTGGTACCTGCAGGTGCAACAATGTCAGCTGAGCAGGCAGACATAGAAATAAGCCGTCGTCAGCCACACAAACAAGAGTGCTGAGTCCAAACACCTGGAGCTGCAAGGCAGCCCCTCCCCTCATGAGGACCCTGGACTTAGGGCTGTGCCCTGTCTCTCCCTATCATTGATCTTGCATTGGTCTTTTTCCTGTGTGACCACCTACAGAGGGCACACAAGACAGTCTCTGTGCCCAACTAACATTTGACAACTTATGTGGTAGTTCCACATTCCCCCTGGGCTGGGTGGAGCATCCTGTCCCTCTGAGTGGTTCATAAGAGGCCCACCAGTGGCTTTGCTTCCTTGGTACTGAGACCAGGGATGACATGGGCTATTCTGCCTTATCGCCCAGTGCCTGGGTTCTGCCTCCTCACTGCCTCTTCCCCAGGACTTCCATCTAAAGAGACACTAAGGGTCTACATCTCATTTTCTTGACAAAATGTCAGCGGCATTATCTTACACATGCGTTGTACAGATAAGGGAAAGTCACAGTAAACAGTCTGCTCCACTTGTTTTGGATGTACCAGTGTATGTCTTTATTTTTAAAGACACACGCACACACACACACACACACACACACACACACACACATAAAGCTATGGTCTTTGTTCAGGAGGCGACAAAGCCAGTCTGAGTCACCAGCACCACAGGTGACAGAGTCACCTGCCACAGTGTGGGACTCTGATTCCCTGAAGGAGAGGAGCTGTCGGTGAGAGAATAGGTGCTCTTCTTTCATCTAACCAAATCAAATCTTATTAAGTTTTCTTAAAAATGTCCCTAAAAAATCATGCATTTTCCACCCCTAGCCTGGCTATTCACTTATGGGCGAGAAGGAGATCTAACTTTATGCACTTGCCTCATGTTCCATGTCTCATTTCAAGTGTGACAATGGCAATTTTTGACCAATCGCATTGATACGGAGAATAAGGTCATATGACGTTGACTGAGCACTTCCAACCTGCCGGGCACAGCGCCCTTGTCCTCAGCCCTCAGGACAACACCACATGACAGGCACTGTGACATTTCTGCTCAAGGTCCAAGAATCTGGTATTAGAAATTTGTCTAAAATCACCTACCTTGGAAGACGCTGAATAGCATTTTGGTAGTTTTATACAAAGTCCAAACTTGACGTTTGACTTCTATCCAGCTATTCAGAGCAACTGTGTTCACCAGCCCCAGAGCTTCGCATACATGACTGCATTTGTTCCCCAGGAGGCCCGTAGAGGTGGCAAAGCTGAGGTGCAAAGCAGAGGTCCAGGCTGCTTGTCACAGAGAGGTGGGCTCATCATACTGGTGGACTCATCATCCTGCTCATCAGCAATGCATTGCACATGGCAGAAGGCGATTCTCCCCGAAATGTGGTAGGGAGGCTTCATATCTGTTTATTTCCACAACTTTTAAAAGAAAGAAAGTAGTCTTGGGAGCTAGAGAGACAGCTCAGTTCGTAAAGTGCTTGTCATGCAAGTATGAGGCCCTGAGTTTGATCCCTAGAACCCATTTATTAAAAAAAAAAAAAAGGTGCACGCTTGTAGTCCCAGAGCTGGTAAGGTAGAGACAGGTAGATCCCTGGGCCTCAATGGCCAGCCAGCCTGGCCTAATGAGTGAGTTCCAGGTTCAGTGAGATACTATTTCAGAAAAGTAGGTGAGTGGCCCCTTAGGAATGGAGAGGAAGGAGGACAACGTCTTGGGCTCCCTGGCCAGCCAGTCCAGCCCATGGGACAAGGGCCAGACCAGGGAGAGACCCTGTCTCTCAATAAATAAATAAAGAGCAAAGGACACCAAAGGCTGTCCTCTGGTTTGTACAGGAATGTACATACACATACATGTGCACATGCATCCTCACACATATGGACATGCACACATGTGCACTCACACATGCCAAAAGTTTGTTAAAAGAAAGAGCTATAGACCATTAAGAACCTCCTTTCTTCCCAATTTATCCAAAACAAGTGAAACAGAAACTAGCAGATTCCCCTGCTTTGGGGAGAGGGTGGATATGTGGTCACAGAGGTAAGCAGCATTCACAAAAACATTCTTTATTATCTTAGCAATGGCATTGTGCAGGTGAAAACAGGTGTAGTTTGTGAATAAATCATGCCCTGCTGTAGGAAGGCTCATAGGAGGATTTTTCAAAGCATGGTGGTGAAACGCTCAAGGACCACGAACCCAAGGAATGTGAACAATTGTACCAAACTACCTGTGTGTTTTCATGGCAAAATAAACAAAAATGCATTATATAGGCAGATCTAAACCCCCAGAGATCCTGCCTTACATACATCTAGTCTATGTGTCACATGACACAATGCTGCTATGGCAACTCTGTATATGTTAGACATTACATTGAAAATGCAGACAAACTTAGTGGACTTTGCTAATTAATTACCCTGTGTGTAATATGGAATACCAGATAGCTTTAAAAGATGGATGGATGGATGGATAGATGGATGGATGGATCAATCTATCAAAGATAGATAGATAGATAGATAGATAGATAGATAGATAGATAGATTGAGAGATAGATAATAGATAGATGATAAATAGATAAATAATAGATGATTGATAGATGATAGATGATTGAGAGATAGAGAATAGATAGATAGATAGATAGATAGATAGATAGATAGATAGATGATAGACGATTGATAGATGATTAATAGATGATAGGTAGATGATTAATAGATGATACATGGAGATAGATAGCATGTAGTTACAGATTATGGATGGATAGATGGATAGATAGGTGGATAGATAGAGATATGACAGATATCTGTCTATCAAATGATAGATGGATGGATAGATAGGTAAACAGATGGAGAGAGAGGAGAGAGAGAGAGAGAGAGAGAGAGAGAGAGAATATCAATCTGACACAGAAGGGTTTCCAACATTTATTTTCTAAATTCAACTGTGGAACAAGGACACAGTTAAAGTCTACTATGCTGAAATTAAAATAGGGGCTGGGGGATGGCTCAGTTGGTAAAATGCTTATTGTGCAAAATGAGAGCGCATCTGGCTCCTCAGCATCTGTGTAAAATGTTGGATGTGGCAGCGCATGTTTTTAACTCTAGGGCTGTGGAGACAGAGACAGGTAGATTCCTGTAGCTCGCTGACTGGCCAGCCCAGCCAAATTGGTGATCTCTAGGCTCAGTGAGAGACCCTGTCTCAAAATACAATGAAGAGAGACAAAAAAAAGGTACCCCATGTTGACCTCTGGCCTCCAACCACATGCACACACCCCACACCCAGACCCACACATACATCACAAGTGCACACAGATTAAAATAAATCAACTCCCTGTGCAGCTGTAAATATATATATATATATGTGTGTGTGTGTGTGTGTGTGTGTGTGTGTGTGTTCCTTGAACCACAAGGAAGCCATAATCTGATATGATCATATACACACACACAAATATATATTCATATATACACATACACAGACATACATGTAAACACTCAGGAAAAGGCTTAAAAGGTAGAAGCTTGGTCAAGTTACCTTCCCAGGAAGGAACCTAACGGACATGGAGGGGAAAGCATTGTGTTCTTTGTGCTTCTGTTTTGTTTATGATTTTGAATCATCAATAGCCTCCCTTTCCAAGTATTGCTTTGTGATTAAAACATCACTATTTGAATTTCTACAAATTAAAGTCAGAAAAATGAGCACTGAATTCCTTTTATGCATAAAAATGTACCAAACTTATTCTTTACCATGTAACAAGTTGGACTTTTCTCCTGGCTCATGGGGTGACCATGCCATTTTAAAGGAGCCATAACCTATCGAAGCCTTAGAATAAAAACATGTCCTTAGTAAATCCTTGGAGTATTATAAAATTGGAGTTGTCCTAGGTCATACTAAAACGGAGTGACTTGAAGTGTGAGTAAGCCATGCATCTCACGGTTCGGCTATTTGTCTGGGCCTCACTTTGTACCATACAGGTTGGTGGAAAAAAAAAACTTCAGTGAAAACTATTTTACATCTCAATTACTCCTGATTAATGTAATCAGGTGGAATCAATTAATAAAGTCAAAATATACAGGGAGAATTAAAAAGCACAACCAACACACACCGCTCAGTAGCAATAAACAGATGAGGGAGCGACCGCACCGCCCAGCAACCAACATCCAGGAGTGATTTGAAAAGAAACTTTGCAAGGTTAATTACTGGTGCATTATGCAGAATACAATCATTTTGTTGGGAGCGCGATATTTTATTTTAATAGGCATGTGGGACAACACGGTAAAGCAGATAAGGTGAAACCACCAGGGATTTGGCAAACCCCGGTCACCGGAGACTGGCAGTTCAAGATGGAAATAAACAAGCATTCCTTCCACAAGTCAGCAACACCTTCCTCGTGCTGCCTCTCAGAAAGTTAACGGAGGCCCGTGCAACTGGCAATTTACCCTCCTGTTTATTGAGAGTTTGCAGTAGGTATAGCCCAAGACGCTAACAGCAAGCACAAGCTACCTGCCTTCACCCAGCACAGGTCCAGCAGGATTCCTGTCAATCAAATCCACAGGCAGGTGCACGTTCTAATCGCAGACCACAACAATTCTAACAAAGAGATTTACTCTGCAGAGCAAGGGCTGGAAATGAAGGACGGCACGGTCCTAAAAAGATGTCTGAACTTGGGAGAGCTCATCCCCAGTCCTCAGGCTTGAGAATGGAAGTGGGGAATGAAAGTCCCCTCCGGTAGGTCTTTAGAAACGTGCAGTACAGTAGTGTGAACTACAGTCACTTGCTGTGCAGTGGGACCCCACAGCTTACTCTTCCGGGTCACACCTTTGCACAGTGTGGCCAACAGGGCACTCACTTCTCAGCCCAGCTTCCCCCGACCCTCCATCCTACCACCCCAGCTTCTGGTAAGTTCTGTTCCACTTTTTAAAATCTTGAGATCAGCTCTGTTACATCGATCTTGAACCACAAGGAAGCCATGCACGTTTGAAAGCCGGATTCACTAATTAATCTGATTTGATCATTGCACAATGTGTACACATATATTGTGCCCCTGATATGTCAAATGATTTTGTATCAAACACAAAACAAAACCTTAAATGAATAACAGGGCTAGAGTGATGAGGTGAGAGTGCTTGCTGTGAAAACGTGAAGACCTGAAGGTTGGATCTGCGTGGCCTTGCCCATGCCTATAACCCCAGTGCTGTGGGGTGCCAGAGACAGGAGGATCCCTGTAGCTTGCTGGCCACCAGCCTACCTCCAGGGTTAAGTGAGAGACTCTGACTCAACAGCAGAAAGAGAGCAGACACCTGACATCTTCCTCTGGTTTTTGCATTTGTGCGCACAGGTATATGAACATATAGATGCCCATGTACATATACATGCAACACACAAACACACACGCACATATACACCAAAAAATTAAAAGAGTAAGATTAACACCAAAAAATTAAAAGAGTAAGATTAAGAAAGGGAAATGGGGGCAGGGAATACTGGTGGAGCACAGGGGATACAGGCACAGTGTAGACACAGACAGCGGACTATTTCAAGTGTGACTTTAAAATGTCCACAGGAAGCCATGTAGGTGGCAGGTGGGACACAGTGCTCACTGCACTTCGAGGCAGGCAGATGACTTGCTCTTCCCACCTCCCAAGGGAAGACACCGAGGCACAAAGAGATGAAGTCACTTATCCAAGATCCACACAATATTCTTGGCAGTACCTGAGTCACAACCTTCCTGTACCTCCTGTAAACTGGCCACCTACCTACCCTCTCTGAGTCCCACTTCCCACCTCTGTGGGAAGGGGAATGGACAGGTGACCAGCATTTCAGAATCACATAGTCAGAACTAGTCAGATCAAGATTCAAACTCAATTTGAGATGGTCTACAAATCACTGTGATGACTGTGACCCCCGATGTTGCATGGAACCCTAATGGGTTATTAACCTCTCATGCATTATAGTCCTGCCATGTATCATGGTCCCTCCATGTAGCATGATCCCCCATACAGCACAGTCTCCCTGTACATTATGGACCCTCCATGCATTATGGTCTCCCATGTTTCATAATCCCCCCATGCATCATGGTCCCTCCATGCAGCAAGATTTCCCCTCATACAGCATGCCCCCCACCCCATGCAGCATGGTCCTCCCATACATCCTAGTTTCTCCATGCAACATTGAGTCTTTATTCAGTGGGGACCCCTGATATGGTACAGGCCCCTGATGTACTGTTGGCCAGAGTCCCTGACCTGGACATGGTCTTCCACATGAAAGAGCTTCAGGAGAGGTGAGCATCAGCTTGCCATACCACTGGTCCCTGCAGAAGCTCACTGAGTACCACATGACCACTGGACCAGGGCAAGTCTTTCTCCAGACTCACTGGGTGAGGACACAGGTCCATATTCGTAAGGCCTGCCATGATAGTATTGGCTACTTTCTTGTCATTGTAATAAAACACCAAGACCAAAAGTGATTTCTGGCGTTTACTTTGGCTTATGGTATCGTGGGATTGAGTCTGTCATGGCAGAAGAGCATGGCATGGCCTCAGGAGTAGGAAACGGAGAGATCACATTTCCACAGCAACTGGAGCGCTAACTGGAAGGGGGAGAGGCTGTAAACTCCAACTGCCCCCAGTGACATACTTCGTCTGATGAAGCCACACTTCCTAAACCTCCCCAAACAGCACCACCAACTGGGGAATGGGTATTCATATACTTGAGCCTGTGGGGGACATTTCCACTCAAAGCACACACCTGGCATCTCTTCCCTTCTCCACGTGGGCAGGAGAATACTGAAACCTAGCTAAGGCTCTCCATCTCCCTTGGGTGCGAGAGAAGGGAGGACCCTGTGACCCAGGGACCCTAGGGAAACTAACCCTAGCATGCTTTCTGGTTGCTGAGACACCCCCAGTTAGAGGTGCACCCTCCTAGCACAGCCTTAATACTTTCACTGGCTAGCATGTGTCTGCGATTTGATCCAATACTGCTCCTCTAGGATCAGAGAGGAGATGAGCTAAGCTAAGAATACCCCAACCTACACAGATTCTAGGTTGATGGCCTGAATGGTGAAATGAAATACAGAGACTCCTAGCTCTGTACTAACAGAGGTTCGGTAGGGACAACTCCCTCTGAAAGGAATTGGGAGTGGTCCTGGTTGATCATGTGGATGCCGGGCCAGATTCTGAGCCCTAAGCATTCAGATCTTCAAGCCTTCCGCAGCCAGCTTTGGGATGGCCACGTTTCTACAGTTCTAGGAGCCTTGGTTTCCTGAAGGTGATCAAGATTCCCAGTGGCCTCCAAATCCTTCTTTGGGTCAGTGATTTGGAGCCTGGAGCACCTGGGGTACCTGCGTAATGTGTTTCCCATTGCTATTATCAGCACACCCAGTGGGTTACTGCATCCCCACTGAAATGAGTGGTCACCTAACTGGAGCTAGTCAATGACATTCCAATGACAGGACCCCTGAGCAGAGCATCCATTCCCCACTTTGTGTTGCCAAATCCTGATTATTCTTTTCTAAACTTTTTTATTACACTTTATTTATTTACTTTGTGTCACATTGGGAGGGGAAGTGCATGCCCATGCCCATGCCGTGGTACATGTGAGGAGGTTAGAGGACAGCTTGTAGGAAGTGGGCCTCTCCTTCCACCATGCAGGGCCCAGGGATGGAACTCAGATCAGAAGGACCTGCAGCAGGTGCCTCTCCCTGGTAAGTCATCTCTCCAGCCCCAGATTATTCTTTTGATGGAACAGTGCTCCTATCGCCTCTTCCGGGGATCCGTCTTTGAATGAATGCCCAAGCTGAACTGAAGGACTTTCCTCTGGAATCCCCTAGTCACTCTTGTATCATTCGTTATTTGGGTCACACTCGGTAGCTAACTTTCCTGGGGTGGTGATCAGTTTGTGGGCAGGGATTACTTTATCCTAAGTTCCACATCTTCAGCATCAAGCTCCAGCCTGCCATGTAGCAGGTACTCAGTAAATAGTCATTAACGAGGGAACGAACAAACGAATGAATGAATGAATGAATGAGGTGACCCCAGAACACATTGTTGAGGAGAGGGCTGAACACTCTATGCTCCGGATTGTGGGCAAATCACCTGCTTACTACGCTGGGACAGCTTATCTGTAAAGGAGAAAGCGAGGCTGATCCAATTTCATTTTCAAGGTCGTTTAGAATAACCAGCCATTGATGTGAAAGATCAGGGGTGCTGGTTCTGCCCCTTCAGCTCTGCAGATAAGAGGTCCCGGTGGGGCAGAACTAAGCCATGAGGCCAGCATCAGCCTCTGGTAATAGCAGGCCAGCTGGGTACTCTGCTCTTCCCAAATCCCTCACACTGTTTCCTTCTGCACCCTGAGGTCTATCTTGCAGAAGCCAGCTGCAAAGTCGGAAGTAGGTTTCAAGGTCACTCGATATTCATGGAAGTGGAGTCTCATGAAACAGAAGAAATCATCACAATCTCTTTTATTCTGCCATTCACCAGTGCCCCTTTGCTAGAAAGTTCTGCAGGTATAGGCGGAGATGCTGAAATTCAGGTCAATGACATTCATGCCTCCTCTTAGAACAAAACGTTCCTGCAGCAAGCTCCTGATTTCCTGTTGGACTCTGGGTCCTCCTGCAGCCCCCCGTGAAGGGCGGAGGCTTCTATCCTGTTTGTTTAGAAAGCTTAACAATGGGCTTTGGGGGAAGAAGGGACCCGTTGCAAAGGCTCCTGACGAGCTGTACGGAGCAAGCGATGCCACCTGAATAATACATGCCCACTTTGTGTGTGTGCCCGACGCGGGCTCGAGTGCAGGGGAATGGCAAAGGCTTTGAAGCACCTGCTCTAAGCAGCTCTGGTGACAGCCCGAGCGTCCAGATAAGATCTGAGCCCCGCGTCCTCCCCACCTCCTCCCCGCTCACCATGCCGCCCCATTTCCCTTTTTGCATTTAAAATAAGCTCTGAGACAAGCCTCTGAGAGAGCTTGTCAAAGATGCAGCTTTTGTGTGGCCCACGTTTGTCCCTTCCTGTCGGGCCCTGCCCTGGTCTAAGACCTTCTCATAACCAGTGCAGGTGCAGTGATGTTAGCCTCCCAAATGGCCATCCTGGCAGTCCCCCATGGTGACCTCATAAGCTACCGCTACGAGGAAGCAGCTAGTACCGTCCTTCTAGAAACACACAGGCCACGTGCCCTGATGCAGACCCTAAGATGCCTGGCTTAGCCTTCAGACCCTTTTCGTCTTTCTAGAATGGCACTGTATACCTGCCCCAAACCTTCCAATAAAGTCTCCTTCATCATCTCAGGTTGCTGTTAGCCTTCTCAGTTTGGCACATGAAGTCTTTTACAATGTTGTTTTTCCCAGTCTCCCAGAACACATGCCTGTCTGGCTTGAGCCCACATGTCTGTGTTCCCTGGAGACCCTCACAGCAGCAGTGACCACAGTGGACCAGTGTCAACACACTGTTGACGCATCTAGTCCGAGCCCATTACCTACATCCCTTGCTTTAACCCTTAGAACACTGAAGTACACACATTTCTTTTCTTCATCCTGTGGACAAGAACACTGAGCTTCTAAATAGTAAAATGACTCACCCAAGGTCAGAGAGCTACAAAGTTGGGAGAGGATTCAAACCCGCATTGTTTACTCACCACATAACATTGACGCACATAGGGCTGTTTCATCAGATCCTTATCTTGAAGATGGTCCAGGCTCTGTACTCTAAAGTACGGTATTCGGAGCAATTTAAAACATACCCTCCCCACTTCAAAATCTCACCTCTTCCCTCTCTTGCATAAGCTAAGATTTCTTTTTCACCATGATGTCATGAAACCTGACCTCCCTTCTTCCTCCAGGAGGCCCCAGGCCCCCTGAGTCAGAGCAGGATCCTTTCCTGGCGTAGTCTGTGGCATTGATATTGGAAGGACGGCTGCCTCTAGGTATGTTTGACAACTTTTTACTATATTGTGAACAGATATGTGTATAATATTTTTTATAAATTGTTGAATTTGGGGATAGGGAGGTGGCTCACTTAGTAAAGTGTTTGTCATGCAAACAAGAGGACCTGAATTTGATTCCCTGCACCCACGTAAAAGAAGTTGTTCTCAATGGTGCATGCCTGTTCCCAGCACTGGGGAAGTAGGCAGGAGGAGCCCCGCTGATTGCTAGCCAGCCGGGCTATTCGCATTGGTGAGCTCAAGGTTCAGTCAGAGACTGTCTCAAAAAATAAGGTGGAGACACCTGACATTTATCTGTGCCCTCCACATGCAGATGCATGCTCATGCACACACACACACACACACACACACACAAAGCACACGTAGTTTATGGAATTCAACACAATGCTTTCTAAGGACATATAAGGTATAAACAGTAGAAGCACAGCCATCAGTGTGGCCCAGTTTATCAGCACGGGCCTCCGTCCATCTTCTCCCTCCCTTGCCCCATCTCTCTAGAAACAGCTCTACTTTCCCTCCATCCAGGTTGGTACCCTTTATTTTCTTTAGGGCTTCACCACTCGTTTGAATTCCTAAAAATTACTGTTCAGCCTTGCGCATTCTGAACTTAGTGTGAATGGAATCCCAGGGAATGAATTCTCTTGACAACGTGTGCTGTTTTGCGGCTGTTGCCGCTCGCTTGGGTTTTTGGCTCGCAGTTATGTTGCTGAGATTCGCCCGTGTTGTTCTATGTACCTGTGTTCCATTTGTTTTCAAAGCTGAACAATGTTCTACTGTGGGGCTCTGCCAGAGTGAACTTACACATTCCACTCCGGTGTACATTTGGGTTGTTTCCAGCATTTCCTGTGACAAGCTCCTCTGGACTGATTGCTCTCTGTGTCTCCAGATGTATTAGATTCTCCAGGGTGGGTACCTGAGAGAGGCAGGGCTGGCATCACGAGCACACGAGCTTCCAATGTCGCTAGATAACGGCAAATTGTTTAGCAAAGTGATTGTACCAATTTGTACCCTCTTGAGAACTCTAAGAGCGACTCCCCCGCTCCCTACCATTGCCAAAACTTATTATTGCCGGATATTATCATTTTTGCCCATATGGTAGGTAGGAAATAGGATCTCATCATGGCTGTAATTTACGTTTCCCTGTTTATCAGACTGAGCCACACACTCCTCCTGCATTGGCCAATGAGCTCCCTGATTTGTGAAATCCTAGTCACATCTTGTGCCCATTTTTCTATTAGGTCATTCATTTAAAAAAATTATTAGCGTGTGCATAATGTGTGTATGAGAGAAGCTGTTGTGTGCTTGTGGCAGTCACAGGACAACTTTGGGGTACCGGTTCTCTCCTTCTCCTTCAACAATGGGTTCAAACGCTGGTCATCAGGCTTGTCGGCAAGCCTTTACCCATTGAATCGTCTTGCCCATTGGTCCTAAGGCAAGGAACAATATTTTTTTCTTCCTGATTCTTTAGGAAGCCTTTATCTTGTATACAAACATTTTTCTTTATATACATAATAAATATCTTTACACCTTAAAGTTTATATTTTCCTTTCTTTTGGTATCTTTTGGATTTATTATTTTTTTAAAATCTTTCAATCTTTAGTTTTGTATTTTATATTTTCATATGCATATATAATTTATTTTAAAATTCTTTAGCTTTTTATTTCCTCTTAGTGTGTACTCTTTTAGATTCTATTTATTCTTTGAAGATTTCATTTGTATATACAATGTGTCTTGACCATATCCATACCTCAAGCCCCTTTCCTCCAGCTCCCCCTGTACCTCCCATCATATAGTCCTCCCAACTTCATGTCCTCCGTTCCATTTATTTATTTATTTATTTATTTATTTATTTGCTTGTTCATTTGCTTATTTCAACCCACTGAATCCAGTGAGTGTTGCCCATATGAGCATGAACATCTGCCGGGGCATAGAGAACCAACACAGTGGCCATACTCCTAAGGAAAAAGTGAGTCTCCCTCCTCCAGCAGCCATCCACAGCCAATCGTTCCTCAGCTAGGTGTGGGGTCTTGGAGGTCCCACCCATTCAGTGCTTTATGAATGTGAGTGTCGTCCTTGCAGAGGGGCATGCTAATCTTCTGTGTATTGTTCCAATGTTTTTAGCATATGTTCCATGGAAGTAGCACACTGGAAGTTTTAACTGGCTTGATCTTGTGCAGGTAGCCACAGCTGCTGTGAGTTCATGTGTACACGTTGTGTCCCAAGGACAGCGTTTCACAGCACTCTTCCTCCGGCTCTTACACGCCTACCAGCCACCCCCTCTTCAAAGGGGCCATTGTGGGGGTGCACTTAGGGAAGAGGCCTAAGAGAGTACAGGTGAAATGAAAGAGAAGGGGTGCTGGGGGCAGAAGTGCCTACCAGCCACCCCTCTTCAAAGGGGCCATTGTGGGGGTGCACTTAGGGAAGGGGCCTAAGAGAGTACAGGTGAAATGAAAGAGAAGGGGTGCTGGGGGCAGAAGGGTTCAAGCAGGTAGTGGAGCAATGGGGGTGGGGAAATGGAGGCTCATGTTGAGGTTTAAACAAGATGAAGCATTTGTGAAGAAACTACTTGGGAACTTATGCTCTCCCAATCCAAGTAAAAAACTATGACTAAAACATATGTTACAGGAAAGAACCAGGGTGGGGGGATAGTAGAGCTAAAGGCTTAGGCAGGGATGAGGATAGGGTATGAGGAAAGGAAGATTAGAGGCTAGGTTAACCAAAACTAGGGTGTATGAATAACCAACATTTGGGATATATGAAAAATCTTTATAAAACCCCACTAGTTTCTAAGCTAGTTAAAGATATATTTTTAAAAGGAGTTTGAACATAAATACCCCACATTAATGAGCAATGCTGCTCTCAGAATACATGGGCTATTAAACGAATAACCCATGTGGCAGGCATGGGATACCGCCCATACAAGTTATTGGTCAGAGAGGCCCAGAGACTCCAAAACAACCCAGGCTATTGCCACTGAGCTTCACTGCCCACCACAACTAGAGGAGAAGACCATATTCCCAGAGACACCATACAATTTGGTTGCAGGACCCAGAGAAACCAATCTTGGAAACTCTCTCTGCTGGGTGAGTGGCTTTTATAGTGATGAAAAGTGCTATGCAGGCCACTGATGAGAGAAAAGACACCATCGATCTTATCCAGCGCCAGTCCCTACATGTTACAACGTTGACCTGCCAGGCAGTATGTGGCCACAGTTGCAATAATGGCATGACTGTTAATGGGGTAACCAAGCACTCTCTTGACAGTATTTGAGGCTTACTTCATGGGGGAGAATTCATACAGTGCTGTAAACATGGCCAAGATCCATGGCTAAAAAGGTCAGGTCCTAGGAGAGAAGCTATTGATGCTCTTCTGCTAAATGGTCATGTTGTCAAATTGTATCCTCAATATTTATGTTTATATCCATAGATTTGTGTTGTTCTCAACCTTGGTCATAGAAGGTCCATATTGCAGAAGATGGTGATGAAAGCAAGGATCACAACTGGTCAAAGTTCTGAGAATAAGCAATTGTGACTGCTCAGCCGTAGACGGGATGGCTATATTAATGTTTTCCTTTAAGAGCTGTACGCTTTTTTAAATTTTTAATTGAATTTTTGTGTATTCCCCTTCCCCTTTGGCACCCTCCCATAGCCCCCCACATACATACTGTCATTTGCGTTAAGGCCTAATTGACTAAGATTGGGGCCTGCTGTTCATTTCCACAGTTCCACAGTTCTGTGCTGGGTCTTCGTCTGCTTAAGTTTGCATGAGTCCTCTGACACCATTGTTGTAAGTTCATATGAGAAGAGTCCAGGGAGCCTGTAGGACTATTTCTGTATGGTCGTGGACCTCCTCCCTGGCTCTTACAATCTTTCCATTCCCTCTTCCACAATAGTCCCTGAGGCCTGAGTGGGTAGATTTTGATATAGGAGTCCTGTTCAAGGACCCACACTCTGCAGACTCTTATTCTCTGTGTTTTAGCCATTTGTGACCTTTTGCTTTCCTGGACCTCTGTTGCCTTATTTAAGAAATCACTCCGCACACAAGTTTGTTGATGTATTACCTTACAAGATCTTCCACACTGTTATTGCTTCTGCTCTTTGCACATCTCTTTAACCCGAAATTCATTTTTGTGTATATTATGATATAAAACTATGCTTTCTATGTGGATAACCCATTATCCTGGTCCGTATTTTATAGAATCCCTTCATTTACCACTGATTGGCAAAGGCATGTCCACTCATCAGTTAAACACACATTCTCTCTTCTTTCTCTCTTGACAGACTCCTCATCTGTTTCGTTGGCACATTTGTCTAATCCGG
This sequence comes from Nannospalax galili, assembly GCF_000622305.1. Taxonomy (NCBI): domain Eukaryota; kingdom Metazoa; phylum Chordata; class Mammalia; order Rodentia; family Spalacidae; genus Nannospalax; species Nannospalax galili. The sequence continues at coordinate 6,663,733 of NW_008360325.1, forward strand.
GGACAACATCCCACTGCTGGAATTAATGTCTCTACAGTCAGTATTGACATCTGTTGAAGTCTCCATTCAACCTTGTTTTTCCTCACCTCTCCCTTTTCCTGACATTTGTACTTCTGCATAGATCGCAGAATCTGCCTGTCAGTTTCAACACACTCACATGCCCATGCAACTGGTTGGGAGGGTGTTCGAGTTACAAATGTGGTGATAAATTTAAGGAGAATCTTCATTACTGACAATTGTTTGATGTTGATTTTCCAATTCATACATTTATACTCTCTCAATTTCTGTACCTCTTTAAAGTCTCATTGTAATTTTTTCTTCACTTCCTCCATGAGTGTCTTAAAGCTCTTTTGTTAAGTCTATCACTCAGTTCCTTATATTTCTGATGATGTTAACAATAATATATCTTTAATTTTTATTTTATGTACATGAGTGTTTTGCCTGCTTGTATGTAAGTGCACCTGTGTTGTGAAATACCTTCTAGGTCAGAAGATGGCATTGGATCCCCTGAAACAGGAGTTACTGATGGTTGTTAGCTGCCATGTGGGTGCTGGGAACTGAACCTGGGTCCTCTACAAGGACCAATGCTCTGAACCACTAAGCCATCTCCCCGACTCCTAATATATTTTGTATCCGTCCCATATCTGGGTATAAAAGTTTGATTGGTTTTCATATCTTGCTTTGGGGTCCAGAAAACTTGCTAAGTCTCTGACACATTCAAATGGCATGTCTGGTCATTCTGGGCTCTCCTTGTGGGTGATCATTTTACTAATGAGAGACAAGACAGGCGTTACTTCCTCCTGAAACCCTACACCTTTGCTGCCTTTGTCTGTGGTGTTGCTCTGTCTAGGTCGAACCTCTGCTTCAAGGATGACTGGTGTGTTGACAGAGCCTTGGTCTCTGACCTCAAGGTGTTGAGTCTTCAAAGGCAAGTCCGATGAACATTGTGGGGTCTGTGATTGATTTTACCTTCCATTCCCAGTTAACCAAGAGGTTTTTCTCAGGAGTGGATATGATTTTCATTACATTTTCTTTCCTTTCTGCCAATAATTAAGAAAATCACTAAGGTCCCAACCTTAGCTGAAAAACTACTGGCAGCTGATTACTGAGGGGTGAGGGAGAGTTGATCCTCTTTAAGGGAGAGACTCTAGATAGACTGACTAGACCTCAGTGGATGAACTTGCACTGAGAGACATCTGGGTATACAAACTTGACTCAATAAGCCTTAACATATATGACTAAATTCATGAAATCCAGTGGAGGGGGTACTATGGGGGGTATGGATGGGAGAGGAGGCCTAAATATGATTAAGATGTTTTGTATGACCAGGTGTGGTAGCATACTCCTTCAATCCCAGCACTCAGAAGGCAGAGGCAGGCAAATCTCTGTGAATTCAAGGCCAGCCTGGTCTACGTAGTGCGTTCCAGGTCAGTTGGTGCTACAGGAAGACCCTCTCTCAAAAAGACCAAAAGAAAAAGATGTTTTGTATGAAATGCACAAAAATTAAATAGAAATACACATTGGAAAGAAGAAAGAAAATTGCTGTGGTTGTTGTCAGTGTTAATTGTCCATTTGACAGAATCTAGAGTCACCTGGGAGGCTGGTCTCTGGGCAGACCAGTGCGGGAATGTTTCAGTTGCATTGGCACTGTGGGTGGTGCCGATTCCTGGCTGGGGTCCCACACTGAGTAAGTGGAGAAGGGGAGCTGAGCAGCATGCACCATCCCTCTCTGCTCCCTGATTTGGATATGATGCAACCAGCTGATGCAAGCTCTGCTGCCCTGACTTTTTGACCGTAGGCAGCTTTATGCTGGGGCTATGAGCCTGAATAAACACTTTCTCCATTAAGTGATTTTGTCGGAGTGCTTTATCACAGCACTGGGAAAAGAAACTAAGACAATCACGTAATTTTTCCTATATGGTGTCAGTAGTTGGTATTATCCCCATTATCTCAACCGTACTAGTCTAATTTCTCTGTTATTACCATAAATACTTGCTGTAATCAGCTTGTAAAGAGGAAAGAAAGATCCCCTTGAGCTCACAGGTTCTGAGGTTCTAGTCTCTGCTCTGTGGCCCCGTCGATTTGGGTGATGGTGAAGCAGTCCATTCTGGAGAGAGGAGAATACAGCAGAACAGCTCAGCTTGTGGCAAAGGAAGCAAAGACAGGAAGGGATAAAACCCCACAGTCCCCACACCTGAATGATCCAAAGGCCCATTTGTAACAGGTCCCAGATTCTACCACATCCTGATACATAATCTCTGGAAAAGACGCACTGACAGTTTTTGAGAGTGAGTGTACTGCTTCTCTTATAGGAGGCGCTTTTAAGGATATAAACTGGTATTTCTTTGGATGTATCATGCAAATTTTCAATTTAAAAAATCACTCTACCCTAAATCTTTATAATTTCTACTATAATAATGCTTTGATAACTGAGTTACACAAAGTTATACATCTAGAACAATGCCTGGTTGTACAACACTATAACCTGAGCTTGGGGAGCCTAAAAGAGGAGGATTGTTGAAAGTTCAAGGCCAGTCATGGATGCATAGAAAGACACCGCCTCAAAATCCCTAAAGACAAAACAACAAAAATTCACCATCCAAGATACAAAGTATAGTATCAGTGTTAAACTAAAAGTGACCCAGCTTGGGCGGCATTTTAGTTACTTTTCTGTTGCTATGATAAGATACCACAGCTGAAAGCAACTTATGGAACAAAGGGTCTATTTTGACTTATGGTTCCAGAGGGATAGAGTCCATCATGGTAGAGAAGGCACAGCATGCTGCCAGCATTAAGAAGGTGACTGGTCACATTTTATCCATATACAGGAAGCAGAGAACACAAGTAGGAAAGGTTATAAATCTTCAAAGCCATCCCCAGTGACAGGTCTCCTCTAGGAAGGCTGCACCTCCTAAAGGTCCCATAACCTCCCCAACAGCACCACCAACCGAGGACCAAGTGCTCAAATACATCAGTCAGTTGGGGGCATTTCTCACTGAAAGCACTGCAAGCGAATAGAACAGCTCAGTCTGCTGGCTGTGGTCTTGTGTTTTCTCTGCTGTTTTTATATCTATGTTCACAAGAAGGTTGTCCTGTAACCTTAAGGTCTTTGTGGAATTTGAGTATCAAGGTTACTCTGACCACAGAATATATGAATGTACGTTCCCTTCCATTTGGTAATCTGTAACATCTGTGTAAAGCTGAGTTATTTATTATTTGATTTTATAGTAGAGTTTACTAATAAAGCCATCGGAGCCAGGATATCCTTGTGGAAAGTTAGTTTAAGGTTTGACTGAATTCTCCTGCTCATGATAAGCTGCTCATATTTTTCTTCCTTAAGTCCATTCCAATAAATCATTTTCTAAATGTGCTTCCATTCTCTCTAAAGTTTAGAATTTAGCAGTGTTAAATTGTTCACAATGTCTTATTTTCGTTACAACATTTCCTCCTTCCCAGTCATGACGCCTTTCCTAGATTTTACTTACACCCCCTTTCCTATAGTCTACGTTTGTATAAAAACTCTTCTTTTTTTTCACTCCATATAAAAATATTTCCAGAACTGGAGAGATAACTCAGCAGTTAAGAGCTCTGGCTGCTCTTGTAGAGGACCTGGGTTCCTCACCCAGCCCACATGGAGGCTAACAACCATCAGTAACTCCAGTTGCAAGAGATCTGACACCTTCTTCTGGCCTCTGTGGGCACTGAACACTGGGTGCACTTACACACGTGCAGGCGCAACACCCATACACATACAATAATAAAAATGATAAACCTCATGGAGGTCCTCCTGTCATTGCCCAGCCTGTCTTATATTAATTTTACATCAGTCTACTTTGTTGGCTCTGCTAGTTGGACTTCTCTTCATCAACCTGATCTCTTGGTTCTTCTTTATGACTATTTGATATTTGATCCCGCTATCTGTCTCTGTCTCTGTCTCTCTCTCTCTCTCTCT
>NW_008360325.1:6668900-6679838 GCF_000622305.1 Nannospalax galili
AAGTTACAAAAAAGACATAGTCTCTGGCCTACATAATTGCAGTTTCTATTTGTTATTTTACATTTTGGTTCTGCTGTTTTTCTTGCAAGGTCTTATTAACAATGACTTTTTCCTTGTAGTTGTGATATTTTAAAACTTTACAAGTTCATTTTTAAAGTTTATGGAATGCCTTAAAACTGCTGTCGAAACAGAACCTTCCACTGCAGACAGTCTGTGTTGCCTATGGCTGGGTGGCTGGGAACCTATCCTGGAGCCACTTGCATCTATTCCAAGAGATGTTGTCCTGTGAATTTCCATGCAACTGTGTCTGATTAGACTTGAGTTCCTTGTGCATGGAAATGGCCCATGAGTCTCAGCCTTCCCCAGTGTCCTGAGATTCCATATGACCATCTTCAGAGCTGAGCAGAGGTCTCCTGACTAGAAGGTGTGCTCCAGATGGAGCCAGCCTCTGGAGCTCTTGTGACCTCTCTGTGTGGCTCCTCTGATTTGGCCTCCAGATCCTGGATCTGCTCCACCCTAGTCAGGCGACTGGAGCACACATTAGTGTGCTGCCTTCATATCAGCATATCTCAAAGACTAGGAGCTGGCTCTGCTCTATTCAGCTGTGTGTTCATTCTTCATCCACCTTTCCCTGCCCCATGGCAGGTAACTGTGCTGGCTGGAGCACACATTAGTGTGCTGCCTTCATATCAGTGTATCTCAAAGACTAGGAGCTGGCTCTGCTCTGTTCAGCTCTGTGTTCATTCTTCATCCACCTTTCCCTGCCCCATGGCAGGTAACTGTGCTGCCCCTGTTCAGGTCCCTGCCATACCTCTCTAGAAAGGAATCCTCTGAGATGGTACAGCCCAGAAGAGATTTGCCATGGGGGCGGGGGGTACTAACTACACAGATGTCTAAAGGCTCTGTGTCCATACCCTGTTTCCTACTTCCTCTCTGCAAACACACATGATAGAATTTCACCAGGGTTGCTTTGCCTTGATCTGAATCAAACTCATGAAGGTGTGTGCAGTGCCCACATGGCAGCTGACAACTGTGCTTAACTCCAGTTCCAGGGGATCCAATGAGAAGGGTGTATGCTCTGTGGATTGTCCACCCTGCATCTCGCTCCATGGATTAAACCACCCATGATGGCTCAGTGTCTTCTCTGTCCTATTTGGAGTCTTCGTAAGTAAAAACAGAACCACCAGCTCTATTAGCAGTGGCTTTAATCACTCTGTGCTTCAGTTTTACTGTGACCTCAAAAGGTCTTCTCAAATTTTGTTAATCGTAATAATAGCAATGGAAGCTAATTTAGGGAGGGTTCTCCCCCAGGGCCAAGAACTAAGCTAAGAGTTAGAAATGTGGCCACACCTTCCATCACCGTGGTGTAAAATAAATATATTCTTTATTATTTTTATTTTATGTATGCCGGCTTGTAGGTAGGTGCACCGTGTCGTGCAATGCCCACAGAGGTCAGAAGAGGGCAACGGATCCCCTGGAGCTGGAGTTATAGACAGTTGTTAGTTGCTGTGTGGATGCTGGAAAACACAGGAAAGCCAGCAGGTCCTTGGAGTCAGGAGCTCTGGGGAGAGCTCAGGGCAAAGCAGGGATCAGCATTCACATAGCACTGAATGTCAAGGTCACATGTGGGGAGAGGAAAAATGAGGCTGACTGTGTTTTCAGGAACTGTACATGTGCAAAGGGGTAAGCAGAGAAAGCAGGCTCCAAAGATGGTGCAGAGCAGTCAGAAAAGATGAGAGCCAGTGGGGGAGAGTCATGGACGAGGAGGGAAAAGGCAGCTCAGCAAGATGTCTAACAGCGGCCAGCACCTCCAGAGTCAATGAAAACTGGGTACAATAATGTGTTCGTTGGACTTAGACTCTGACAAGAGCAATTTCAGTTCAGATCTACAGATCTTGTAAGACCTTCTATTAATTTCTCATTACTATGAGAGCCACTTCAGGGAGGAAGGGCTTGTTTGGACTCACTTGGCTCACAGTTTCAGATGGTTCAGTTCATGATGGTAGAGGAGAGATGGAGCACAGCAGCTCACAACATGGTGACCAGAAAGCAGACAGAGGCCTGTGCTAGCTGGCTTTCTCATTCACCGCCTTTTACTCCATCTGGGTTCCAGCCTATGAGGTAGTGCTGCTTACATTCAGGATGGGTCTTTCCACCCTAATTACTCCCCTCTGAAAGCCCCATCACATTCATATGCAAAGTTACTCTTTACTAATCTAGGCATCTCTCAATCCAAATCCTATCAAGTTGACAGTTCTGATGTATCACAGACTGCTGTGATTTGCGTGTGAAATGTCACTCCCCGCCCCCCAGGCTCCTGGTTTGAACACCTGGCTCCCAGCTGCTGGGCTGCTATGGAAGGCTGTGGAATCTTTAGGAGGTGGAGAAGTGCCACTGGGGGCAGGCCTTGCATTTTATAGGCCTTCTCCACTTCCTGTCTGCTCTCTATTTCCTGAGTGCAAATGCACTACAACCAGTCAGTTTCCAGGTTCTGGTGTCAAGCCCTTACTGTTTGCTCTCAGGGCCCCAAGAAGGATCCTAACTCTCTAGAACTACAAGCCAAGATAACTACTTTGTTCCTTCAGGTGTCCTTAGCGGGGTGTTTATCACAGCAGCAGGAAAAGTAACTAAGCGGGGCCGCAGGAGCACCTAGACTCACACATTCCATGATGTGTTTGAAAACTGCCTTAGTTGACCCCATGTTGGCAAATCCTTTGGTCTTTGATGTATTTTTTGTTGTTGTTGTTAAGAAATTGGGATTGTTTTTAACAGAGCATAGGGGAGGGGTTTATTTCCAGAAAAGTGGGTACCCCACATTTACGGCTCCACCATCAAGTCCACACTCAAATACAGATCCTGCGACCTCCCGACAGCCCCACACAAAATTGTGAGAGACGTGCCTCTTGGTGTTGGTCTTTGATTTCTTATTCCTTTTTTTACCCCTTAAACTTCATTGTGTGTGTGTATATATGTTTTTATATAACCTGAAAAAAAAGAAATGAAAAATAAAAATTTAGAAAAAAAGAAAACGGTCTGGTATGAGTTGTCCAAAGAAGCTTCTTTTCTGCAGCAGATGAGTATTACAGAGATTCACAACTGCTCAAAATGCAAAGAATAAGTGACCACGGGGTACCTAGCCTCAATGGATACATCTGCAATGCAACTTCCACTCCTGTGGCTCAGGCACTAGCACAGGAGAGAGCAGAAAGACTCCAAGAGACAGAGGACCAGGAGGCCTGCTGCTAGATAGTTTCTTCTAGACATGACAGGGAAGCTATGTCCATGAAATCTTAACTATATGTTTGCCTAATCAAGACCTGTGTAATGACAACACCTTGACATGCCAATGTGGATGCAGAAATTTCACAAACTCACCTCTCTAGAGGAAGAGCCACAGGAAATCAGTGGTGCTGAGAGAGAGAATCAGTCTCCAGGAACAAATCCTTTGAGAGGTTGTCTGATCCCAAGTGGAGAACCCTGAACACGTGTAAATGCTGAGGTTTACCCAAGAAGTCCTTCAAGAGGCATGCCTCCTTCAAGGATGTATATTATAAAATGTTCTTTTCAACGGATTCCTCCAGGCTGATCTACAAGCAGAAAACATTGTTTATTTATAAATGAAATTTGTTTTTCATGAAGAGTCCATGTTGAGATGCTGAAGAGGGAAAAGCCTGAACTGTTTTAACTCTAGGACCCAAGAGCTGTCGAGGGGACAGAAACACCAAAGTCTGATTTCATTCTGATATTGGCAATTTATGCTCCAATTTAAATTTTACTGGTGTAAGTATGTAGGTATAAAGTCAGCCTGGTAAGTGTGCTTGCAGATGGAGTGAAAACCAATGTTTGAATATGCGTGCACTATCGATTGGATAATTGGAGACATTTAAAATCCAAATAAAAATTGAGTTTTGCATTAGAGGTAAAAAAAAGGTTGACCCAGAGGTGGTTCTGTAATCTAGTCTTCATAGATGCCCTTCAGGGTGCAGGTAGGTCTGTTTTAATGTTTATAATTGATGGCTTATGGTTAACTGTAGCAAGAAACAGTAAGACCCTGGGTCTCTGCTAATGGAGAGTTGAATGCCTGAAGGGGAAACACAATCCTTACAATGGGCTCCTCAAGTTCATTTGCGCAAAACTCTTTTTCCTTGTTATTTCTTACATAGTTCTTAGACTCATACATAAAAGATGCTTGTGTGGTCACTTATGTGCCTACATGTTGGTTTATTCCTCCCCAAGTCTCCAGTCCTGGGCAGAACATTGACATCCACTATCTCATTTAACCCTCATCACAGCCAGGGAGTCAGCTTCTTTTATTTTCCCAAATTCGTAGCTGGTGAAGGTAAAACTTTGAGAGGTTAAGCGTCAGCTTGGGATCACTCTCTTAGCGAAAGGCGAAGCTAATGTCGAGGACAGTTCCCTCCAATTTCAACGCACAGTTCCCAATAAACTCAGGCAAATCTCACTACACTGGTGACAGTGCTACAGGCAGCGTTACTAGACCTAGGGATTATGTAAAACATGCTTAATCAATTGTCAGAATGATTGTAGGTACTAGTTGGGAGAATGTTTCCACTACGTATGCACCCAGGGTTGAAATCTAGTCTGTATTCTGAAGGCATCACCCACCAAGCATTCTCCAGCTTTGTGAGCAATTTCACACATTCTCCTGTCTGTGTCAGATCAGGAGGTCATAAGTGAATCTGAGACAACCAGAGACACATTGCAGGAAACACCTGTCCCTTCCTGGAGGCGTTGCAAAGAAGTCCAGCCTGATTGGAAGAGTCGAATAATGGAAAACTCACTAATTACTGAAATAAAAGGAGTTCCCAGTTCCTGTCAATGCTTTCTTAATTAGTCATTCCTTCATGGCTATGACAAAACACCTGAGTGAAACAGTTTTAAAAAAGAAACATTCATTTAGGTTCATGGTTTCGATGATTTCAAGCCACGGTTTCCTGGTGGCATGATTTGTGCCTGTGGTTTGGCAGAGCATCATGGTGATGGGGATGTGTAACATGGGATGCTGCACACTTTTATGGTGGCCAGGAAACAGAGAGAGATAAGACTGTCTGGGTACAATGATATACCCTTCAAATGCATGTTCCAGTAACCCACTTCCTCCAACAAGGCCCAACCCCCCAGTTCTATCACTTCCTAGCATTCACCACCAAATTATGAATCTATCAATGGATTAGTCCATTGATAAGATCAGAGCCCTCAGGATTCAACTGATTTACAAAAGCCTTATCAGCTAGCAGCCAAGCCTACAACACATGAGCCTTCTGGGAACAACCCAAATCCAAAACATAACAGGCATCAGTGATACATCTTTCCTCCACAAGGCAGGGTAGGAAGAGGTTAACACAGCAGCCTTGTCAGTGAGGCTGTTGTGCTTTCCCACCCTCCCCAGATGCCACAACTGTGAACCCAACAAAGCACAGCCCCACCCGTGCTCTGGTGTACCCCACTGTAATAGCTTTCACCGAGACGCTGGTCATTGCCAGTTCTGGTCAGTGCCATAGCCTTCAGTGTTTATTTCATCACTCCCATCTGCCCCCTGTGCCCACACTGTGGATAGGTTCATCACTCCAAACAATAAAGACATCTTCATTTAAAGATATCACTATCTAACAACCCCAAGTCATCAAAAACAATGTAGGTCCTCCCTTAGCTCTAACAAGATATAAATGGTGCAGGTCAGGGACCTCAAGGAGAAGGGTGGTTTAGTAGTTACTTTCTGCTCCTATGATTAGAGAAAAACTGAGACCAAAGCAACTTATAGAAGGAAGGTTCTATTTGGGCCTTTGGTTCCCCAAGGAGAGTGTGTAGTGGTAGGCAAGGCCTGAGAGGTAGCTGAGGCATCACATGTTTGACTGCAAGCATGAAGCTGAGAAGCATAGGGAAAGTGGAGCAGACTATAAACCCTCCAGCAAGACTACACCTCCTGAAGGGTCCGTAACCTCCTCAAACGGTGCCACCACCAGGGACCAAGTATTCAAACACCTGAGCCCATAGGAGACACTTCTCATTCAAACCACCATAGGAAATCATGTGGAAAATTCTAAATATTCAATCATTCATGATTCCTCTTCTTTATAGTTACTGTACTTATTATAAAGCAACGTGGTATCATCTTGTCTTGCTTAAGCTTACAGATCCATCATTCAAAAGCCAAATAATGGAACAGTTGTGTAGTGCCCAGAAGGAGCTCCTTCTCTCTCTCTCTCTCTCTCTCTCTCTCTCTCTCTCTCACCTATTCTTTCCCCATTTCCATTCTGGTCTTTGGCAAGCTAATTCAACTTTCTAGTACCACCTCACCTGAGTGATGCTCTCTGAAGGCCAAGCTCCATCAGGGCAGAGCCACAGCCATCCCATTCTCTACTGCTCTGCTTCTTCAGGGCTGTCCCAGAGAGTTTTTCAGGTATCATCATGAGTGGCTCCTGAGTTAAAGATTTAGTCCCCAGCTGGAGAGGTGACTGGGTAGTCATAGATCATAAATGGGTTAGCCACTAACTTGGTGGGTCAATCCAAGGATGAGTTCATAGTTCAATGGGCTATTTGGAGGTGGAGCCTAGTAAATGCAAGACTTTAAAGGGCTTATCTTGACTTTGAACCCTTTCACTCTTTATCTCTGCCTCCTGACCACTGTGAGGTGAGCAGCTTTTCACCCCCAGCCGCTCCTGATGCTTTGATGTTCTTCCTCATTATAGGCCAAGAAAGGGAGGCGAGTGACCACCTGCTCTGAAACTGTTAGCAAAAATAACTCTTTCATCTTCTAAATTGATTTGGCTCAGGTATTTTGCCATAGTGTTGAAAAGTGAATATCACAAGTCTCTGCATAAGGTACCTATTCATCAATGTGCATCAAATGAATGGATGAATTGGTCTATGAAAGAAGTCATTTTTGTACGTTTGAACCTTTTCTATGTTATTCTAAAAATGTAAAGATTCTGAAGGCAAATCTCTTAAAGTCTCCTTTCTTCCTTCAGACATGGGGATATTACAGTACTGTAACTTCAATAAATAGTGATCATGCCAGTTACTGAACAGTGTGTTAAAGTCAGTCATCATGCATCTTTGCTCGGTCATGCCTATGGGCTGTGTGATCACATCCTCCTAAGACAGGAAAGTATGTGGACAGTTAAGGGTGCTAGCCCCAGTTTCTCCATGTGGCTCTGCGAAGGACCCACTTGCTAGTAAGATGGGGACCTCCACCTCTGGCCAACACCAGACTCTAGATCAGCGGGACACACCATGAATGCCAACCATACCTCTTCAGATTGTGCCCTGGCCTGAGATCTCCATATCCTGACTCCATTTGGGAAAGTACTTCAGAGATGTCTGATCATTTGACACTGGACCAGAAGAAGGAACGTAGTTGGGGAAATCCAAGCAGGCTCCCCTGAATGAGGGAAAAGCAGACCTTATGGCCCGTGTTTGGGAAACCAGGGAATTCTTCTCTGGGTTTTCACACATGTCCTTTATTTTGGTTCTGAGTTTACTTCACAGTATGAAAAGGTGAGGGCCACAAGATGTCATCTTCCTCTTCGAGGTTTTCTTCTCTCAGTGTTTCCTGTTACTTCAATGGGTGTTTAGATTGTTTTAAAACAGTTCCCGATGTTTGTGTGGATTATGTATTAGTTACTTTTCTATTGTGATAAAACACCACGACTAAGGCAAATTATAGGAGGAAGAGCTTATTTGACTTACAATTCCAGAAGGATAGGAGTCTGTCGTGGTGGGAAGGCATGGTGGCGGGAGGTAGCTGAAATAGAAAGCTAAGCCCTCACGTCTTCAAGCAGGCACAGGAAGTAGAGAGAGCCAGACAGTGGGCAAGTGACATATTCTCAAAGTCCTCCTCCAGCAACATGCTTCCTCCAGCATGGCCACACCTCCTGAAAGTTCCATGACCCTACCAAACACCCCCAGCAATTGAGGACCAAGTGTCCAAATACTTGGAGCGTATGGGGGACACTTACTCAAACCATCACAGATTATGGCCCATATTTAGTTATAATACCTGCTCAGGAAAACATTTCTCCAAAGGCCAACCATCTAGCAGGGTCTCATAGACTGGAAAGTAGGTGGTGGGTTTTTTGATGGAGCCAGGAGAGGGGAGTGGTACAGGCATGATCATTCATTGTAGAAACTTCCTCTTTCATAGGCACTGTCCAAACCAATCACAAAACCAGAAGTACAAACCCTGGGGCAACATCACAGAACTCCTACATTTTCTAGTTCTCAGATTTAGAATCATTTTATATATATTTCTCTTGCCTCAGAGGAAAATTTCTTGTTCCTGAATGGATGTTTTTGGTGAGCTCCTGTGAGGAAACAGAAAGGAAATAAAATTTAACACCACCCACCCTTCCATCTGATAGAAATCATACCTCATCCCTTACAGTCTTTCAATGACAGTACTGAACAGACATCTTCAGTGACCGATGGTCATTACCCTAAGTCAGTCATCATGCTCAACATGCCGTTTTTACTTCTATAGTTGATTCAGTTACATGATTTTAAAAAAAAAGCAAGTGCTGTCTGGGAGAACCATGTAGAGTCACGCTGGCCTTGTCCCATACTTAATTCAACATGATTGGAATCCCAAACACATCCAGGCACCAAGAAACTTCTTTAATCTCTTCTAAATTCATTAGTCCACTCTTACATGAGCTGGTAGACTCATCTTTTAAAAGGAAGAAAACAAGTTTATCACACCACAAACACTGGAGGTGGACGTGGCACTGACAGGATCCCCATCTGCCTCAGTCCTTCACTCTCTGGCCACTCTGTTCCTCCTTCTGGTCCACTCATGTGTTTATTCGTTATTCTGGGCTGAGTTGCCCCATTCCCTAATTGACTCCCTCACCTGCACACACAGTTTTTCATGAACTCATTCAATTTTTCCTCTTGTAAATACTGAGATCTGCAGCATCATAAGCCTAGAAATAGTTTCCAGGTCCTCGGGTTGCTTGTGAATTGATGGGGAACATAGGTCTGCATCCCACAAAATACTCTATGACTGTTGTAGTGACCAAAAGACACACAGGGACTGTAAAGGAGATAGTGAACTTGGTAGTGTTTGTGTGTATTCCTGTGTGTGCAGGTTTACTTGTGGAAGGGTTCATATGCATGTGTGTACAAGTGTGTTCAGGCCAAAGGACAACCTTGGCTATCATTTCTCAAGCACCATCACCTCTTTTTCTGAGACAGGGTCTCTCACTGGCCTAGAAACCATTGAGCAGGCTAGGCTGGCCAGCAAGCCCCAGGACTTGCCTGTCTCTGCCTCTCCAGTGCTGGGAAGTGCATGCCATCACCAAGCCCAGACTTCCTCACGTGGGTCTTTGGATCAAACTCGGGTATTTGTGCTTACAGGGCAAATATTTTACTGCCTGAGCTATCTTCTAACCTCCGATGCTTAGAACCTGGTCTAACCGGTTCTCCAGTGGGTGGAGGTGTAGCAGAGCACTCATGGGCATCACAAACAACACCACAGCTGAAGGGAGTACTCAGGATGTTCCAGGAGTGATGGGGATCTCCACAAGTCTCAGTGGGACAGCAGATGAAGCTAAAATCAGGGCGGGTCACAGCTCAGACCCTAACGCTGGGTCAACATTTCTAAGCTTTAAGCAAATGCTATGGAATACCATCTTTGAAGTAAATTCTAGGTCTGGATCTCAGGCAGGGCCATGTTCCAATCATCAGCACTCATTCCTTACTTGCCACGTGGCTCACTCATGTTAGCACTCAAGGCACACATCAGAGAGTGGCGGTTTGGGAGGAGCTAGTTCTTTAACCTCTACACATTAAACAAGGTTTGCACACATGTAGGTAAGTCCCTGGGATAGTCGAAGTGCTTGCCTCCTATTCTAGCAGTCAGAGACATTGAAAAGCTGGATTAAGCCAGCCATCATCTGAAGAGCCCCAGAGAAGACAGAGTGTAGTTAGTCCTCCATTCCCAGGAAGCTGAAACTGCATCTTTCCAGAGTTGGAAGTAAGAATCAGAGGCTGGTGGAAACATTCTCAGATGATGTTGGCCCATCAAAGGACAAAGAATTATGGATGAGGTTTTGGGAAAGGAGCGATCAGCTGCCATGAGATGGTCTAAGACTCTAAAGGTGTATGGTTAATGTTACTCCTTACTGCTTGAGGAAGGCTGGTTGAGTTGGACAAATTTACCAGGTCCCCTTGGATATCCAGGAGGTTACATGGGAATAAAATGCAAATTGCTATTCTTCTGAGTCATTTCTGGGATGTTTACTAATGTCCTGGGAGTCACTGCCACAGCTAGATCAACATTCTCAAAATCTCATACCCTAAACCATCTGTCTCCTTTCTGTTTGCATGCTTCATTCAAGAGTCCCTATCCTGTGGAAAATGTAGTTAGGTAGACAGACAGACAGATAGAGGATAGACAGATAAATGGATACATAGATGGTAAATAGATAGATAGACAAATGTAAGATAGACAGATGATAAATAGATGATAGATAGATAGATAGTAGATGATAGATAGATAGGAAGATGATAGATAGATAGATAGATGATAGATAGATAAATTAGATAGATAGATAGATAGATAGATAGATAGATGATTGATAGATGATAGATGGCTAGATGATAAATAGATTGATAGATGATAGACAGACAGGCACATAGATGATAGATAGATAGATAGATAGATAAATAGATGATAGATAGATAGATGATAGATAGATAGGAAGATGATAGATAGATAAATTAGATAGATAGATAGATAGATGATAGGTAGATGATAGATAGGTAAATAGATAGAGGTCATTTGGTAATACTAGAGATTCTTTAGGTAAAGGTGCTTTCTTTGGTTACCCTTGGATAAAGGCAATAAATAAATGTAAATAAATTTAAAATATATAAGTATTTTGGTACTACTGAAGATGCTTCTTTTGTTTTTATTTA
>NW_008360325.1:6680350-6687176 GCF_000622305.1 Nannospalax galili
GGTGATAATAGGTAGATAAATAGACGATAGAGAGATGATAGGCAAGGCTACAGCCTTAATTTCTCCCCATTTATCACAGCCTATCTCTTGTACCACTTCACTCACCCCAAAGACTACTCTAGTGTTCTTTTCTCTGGCTTCTTGTTACTTTTTCTGACAAAGTCACTTGTAGAATACGACTACAGAGTCAGTGTGACTGGAAATGACGCGTGCCAATGTCCTCCTTCACAGCCAGCCAGGCAACACAGTCTAGTCAATTAGACATGACTTAACATTGAGCATGCTGTTCAGCTGGCCTGTATGAGGGTCAGTGAGAATGCAAGATGGTCTGTGTGTAAAAGTAAGAACCATGAACAAGAGTTCCAGTAGAAGTCAGAAGACAGAGAGGCCGTTTAGGTGGTAGGCATCTCTGAGAGTAGGCACGGCCAAACTGAGTGATGTCAGGGGTACGTGATCTGGGAGGCCTGTGCAATAGTGCCACCTCTTGCCCTTCCATATAAGGTAACTTTTGGTTGAGAAATGTAGAGGATCTAAAAGACCCCACTGTATTCCCAGTGCCCCATAGCATATCCTAAGAACATCCCTAAATGTACAGACCACAGGTGTCATGGTTGGCGTCAGTCGTCAACTTAACAGACTTGAAAAGAGGGAGCCTCAACTGAAGAACTTCCTCTTACAAATGTGGCCTGTGGATATGTCTGTGAGGCATTTTCCTGACTGTTGAAAGTGTGGGAAGGCCCAGCCCACTGTGGGTGCTGATCAAGATGGTGTAGCAGACAGAAATGCAAAAGGAGCTTAAGAAAGAGAAAAACTCAGTATTTTATTTTCTCACCTAATCTTTCACACAACTCCCACCAACCAAGCCCCCAGCACACTCACCCACACACTCTGTAATTTACCCATGCATTCACTGATGTATAATAGGCTGACTCATTAATCTATTCACACATCTATTCATCTATCATTTACTCACATACCCATTCAGTCAGTTTTTTCACAATATCTGGCTAAGTTAAGGCATTGTTCTAGGTTCAACGTGACACTGGGTTCACCAGTTTAGGGATTTGGTGGACAAGTAGGAGGTGGACTCCAGCACACGAATGTGCTCTTTACACCAATAGGCAAGGGCCACGGCAGAGCGGTACATAGTGCCCACTCAACAACCTCGCCTGCCTTTAGTGTAGAAGTTTCAGGGAGTCCTGAAAAGCACAGTGTTTGTTCCTTGTGGAAGGAAAAGAGATATCAGAAGGAGAAAGTAAGTCCTGGAAAATGAGAATATCTGGAGGAAACCTTTTTGCCACATACTGCTTGAGCACGATGGGAGGGCTCCAACTATCAACACAGACCTCACTCCACTATGAATCTGTGGGCACGAGCTCTCACCTGGAAGTCTCAGCCCACAGTCTGGTGTCCTTAGCCTGGTAACAGGGGCTTCAGTGCACGATCATGGTGATGGTGATGTACTTCCTTGCCTTTCAGTGGCTCGGGGTTCAGTGGAGCTCCTGTGGTCTTACGTTTAGTCCCAACTCAGAGTTCATCTATCTACTCAAGTTTACTCTCTGAATTCTCAAGCTCTGAAACACACTTTCCTAATTCAAGGAAGCCTGGATATTTACAATGTATACTGTGCTTTATTGCGATCTTAAAATCCATCCTCTGATGTCACATAGTTCTGCAGGTTTCCATCAAAAAGGGAGGGATTTTGACAGTATGACTTTGAATTATAGTCACTGTGAGATCTCAGACAAGATGTGCAATCTCTCTATGGTGTCATTCATCAAACAAAACATCATTATTGTCAACAATTACTTATCCAGGTTCATTGATAGTTCACTATATGTTAACTTTTTAAATACTTTTGATTTATTTATTTTTATTTTATGTGTACGAGTATTTTGTTTGCATGTATGTAAGTACATCATGTGTGCAGTGTCCACTGAGGCCAGATCTCCTGGAACCGGTTATAAATGATTGTTAACTTCCATGTGGGAATGGAACCCAGGTTCTTTGCAAAAGCAGCCAGTGCTCTTAACCACTGGGCCTTCTCTCCAGCTTCTGTATCTTAACTTTTAATTACGGTATCACATCACTTTTTATATTTAATTATCAAGGCAGCAGTAAAGGGAGGTAGGTTAGTAGAACAGATTGCTGCTCAGAAATATTTATTCTTTCCCGAGGATACAGTTGAATGGTAGAGCTCTTGCCTAGGATGTGTGAGGCTCTGGGTTCATTCCCCAGTACCATTAAAGAGAGCAAGAAATACTCATCCCCTCCCCATTCCTTGTCCTAAAGGCACAGTCCACTTTTCTAGGGAATGACTCTGTGATGGCAGGGTGGCATAGTTTCATCAAATGACCACCCATCTTTGCTCCAAAGCAACACTCTTGAGAGATGGAGCTGGCCTTCATGCAGCTCTGCTCTTGCTATAAGAACATGTCCATGTCATAGCAAGCTCATTTGCCCATGGGAAATGGAGGACACATGAAGCAGAGCCAGCCCAGTCCACCCACAGATCCACAGTAAGATTGAGGCACAGAGCTGCTGTAGTTGAACGACCCAGCAGAGCCTGGCCTCCATTGGATTCTCCAGCTGAACCTCAAATGTAGGAGGGGTAATCAATGATTGCTATTTGCCCAGTGGATCTACCTCTCTCTCTCTCTCTCTCTCTCTCTCTCTCTCTCTCTGTGTGTGTACGTACATGTTCATGTGTGTGAATGCTGGCACATGCATGCCCTGGCACATGTGTGGAGGTCATAGGACAACCTTGGATATTAGTTCTTGCTTTCCACCTTGCCAGGGGCAGGGTCTCTTGTTCACTGTTGCGTATACCAGGCTAGCTGCCCAAGAGTATCCAGAGGTTATCCCGTCTCACTTCCCATCTCTCTGCTGCATGCATGCAAGGATTACTGATGTCTGCTCTCAGATCCAAATTTAGTGGGGTTCTGGGTATCTGAACCCAAGTCTTCACTCTTTCATAGCAAGTTCTTTACATACTGAGTCACCTCCGCAGTGACTATTGTGGAGGTTGATCATGAACCCACACTAATAGTAATATATTCTCAAGATCGCAGAGGTACACACAGGAGAACAGTAAGTTTAAGTGAACTAGGTGGGGGAAATCACTCAGCGACGTGCCTGTTTTGCCAGCATGAAGAACTGAGTTTGATCCCCAGAACTCATGTAAAAAAATAAGTCAGGTGTGATGGTACATGTTTGTAATGCTAGTGCTGAGGAGGCAAAGACAGGTGGATCTCTGTGGCTCACTGACCAAAATAAGGTGATAGCGCCTGAGAGAAAACACCCAAGGTTGTTGCTCTCAGCCTGTCTCTGTCCCTGCTGCTGTCTCTATCTCTTGCTGTCTCTCTGTCTCTCTCTGACTCTGTCTCTGTCTGTCTCTGTCTGTCTGTCTCCTCTCTCTCTCTCTCTCTCTCTCTCTCTCTCTCTCTCACACACACACACACACACAATTAAATAAAATAGCCAAAGTGACTCAGGTAGGAAGTGGCTGAGTTGGGCCTGCAGCCTTGTACTCAAAGCTTTGCCTCCTCTGTAATGTGACTTACTAGGGGTTGTTGCAAAAATGCGGCATCCTATTGAAAGTACCTTGACCCATATCCATTCACCAACGGAGTCAACTGCTATCTGCCTGTCGTTGCAGGAAGAGCTCATGTGAATTGCAATAACAAACCACTGGCCACTCTGGTGCTAAATGAATTGATGACAGTTCCCTGTAGATCCACATGACTGTCCCCAGTGGACTGTGGGGCCCTGGAGCATAGGAGCCTTAGGCACCTAGGCTCAGTCAGGGCTTCCAAGCACACTTTGATACTATATGCTGGAAAAATATTTAAAGAATTAACTGGATATTCGGGTGTCTCTTTATACAGACAAAAAGCTTCCAAGAAAACTCACGACAGCAGTAAACTTCGACAGCTTCCTAATCTAAATTTCTTATCCCTCTTTCACTGCCTTCACATCCTTAAAAAGTATTTATCACTACTTTTCCTTGCCTTCTCCAGCTCACAGACACAACCACACATAGATATTATTTTGTCAAAACAGTCACTCCATGATAACACATAACACCTTGGAAAACTCGACCCCATGCTAAAATTACACTGAGCGAAGTTTGTTGTTGGTTACATTTTTTAAAAAGACACAATACCCCATCACATCAACTTCAAGTTAAAAATCACTTGGAAAACCAGGCAGAAGTATATCACACCAAGTGTGCAGGCACACGGCGCACACACACATGCACACAAGCACAAAGCCTGCATTTTGCACCTCATGGAGCTCTGTCGTATCAGTTGCCAACACAGAAGGGGCACATGTCTGAATTTCTTTGCTTTTCCTAATTACACTGTCGCGGGAAGGCTTGCGTCTTCCGCCTGGGAGAGCTGGGGCTTGTCCCAAGGTCCAGGGAGAGTTCTGCCGCCTTTGTCTTCGGGTTTGGCTGAGGGTGGGCAGTTAGACGTGTCCCATACTTGCCTGCAATGTGCCAAAGAGGAGCCCGAGGAATAAGTGTCCTTGGCATGGCTGTGGCTTTGTGTGTGGCACAAAGAACTGAGGCTGTGGTGGGCTGGCACAGCCTGAGCTCAGCTTAAGCAGGAGGGTCCAGCTTGCTGTCCCAGGTGCTGAATCAAGCCGGGCAACCGGGACTGGTTTAACCTTGTTATCTTCCCCCCACTTAATCTGATATTTAACAGAAGAGTTTTACAACTTGATTTTCAGCTTCCTTCAAAAATCTGGAAGCCAAGGCCACTGGGGGTCTCACTTGTGCCCTACTCGCTGGCCCTGCAGCTGGCTTGGCCCTTGCGCCTCAGGATACTCCTGCTGGTCATGTCCACAACCACCCCATCACCATCTCTCGATGGCACTCAGTGTGAACTTCTAGTTAACACTGCCTACGTTTCCTTTATTATTTACCTTAGAAGAGTATTCCCCTTGTCCCTGTCTGTACCTGAAGAAGGAAAAAACAAAAGATAGAAATCCCGCATTCGGGGGGGCAGCGTGAGTGAGTTTCTTTGTTGGGTGTAGGCATCGTGAACGTCTGCTATGGAGACCAGAACCATGTGCCTCTCGATGCCCTTCCTCATGGCACTGCACACACTGTGGATGGTAGAGACCTTTGCCACTCCTATCGGGAGAATGCTGCTGGAGTGAAGGCAGAAACTTAGGTTAACATTCTGTCTGAAAACTCACACCTCTAAGAACTTGAGAGTGTTACTCTGTCAGCTGCCATGTCCTTATTTGTGAAAGATCTGGAGCCAGGAAAATGGTGCATCTGACCCTACTAAGCAAAGTTAAGGTGCATGGAAAAACCCTCAAAAACAATGGGCTCCAGGGGCTGGAGAGCTGGCTCAATGGTTAGAGCACTGGCTGCTCTCACAGAAGACCTGGGCTCAAATCCCAGAATCCACATGGCAGCTAACAACTGTCCATAACTCCAGTTCCAGGGGATCCAACAGCCTCTTCTGTCCTCTGTGAGCATTGCACAACATGGGTGCACTTACCTATGTGCAGGTAATATACACACACATAAAATAAAAATAATAAATAAAATATTTTTAAAAATAATGGGCTCCTAGTCAGGCGTGGTGGTGCACACCTTTAATCCCAGCACTCAGGAGGCAGAGGCAGGCAGATCTCTCGGAGTTCGAGGCCAGCCTGGTCTCCATAGTGAATCCAGACCAGCTGGGGCTAGAGGGAGACCCTGTCTCAAAAAGACCAAAATAATAATAATAATAATAACAATAATAATAATAATAATGGGCTCCTTTATTGGGAACAAACACGTCAATAGAAAGAAAAACTAAAACAACAACGACTCTCAAATCTTGTGAAACTTCAGAAAATCAGTTATTATCAAAGTGATTTATAACTGTATCTCTCCAGTATTAAATCAAACCTATGTTGGAAAAAGTATGCAACACACACATTCACACACATATACACATTCATATATACACATAAATGCACACATACACACTCATATATAAACATAGATACACATACACTCATATACACACATATACACATCCATATATACACATAGATGTACACATACACACTCATATATAGACATAGATATACATACACTCATATACACACATATACACATTCATATATACACATAGATGCACACGCACTCATATATAGACATAGATAGATACACACACTCATACACACACATATATACATTCATATATACAGATAGATACATACACACTCACATATAGACTTAGATGCACACATACTCGTACACACACACACACACACACACACATCCCACTTTAGGTAAGCAGAGAGAGACAGCTGTCCACTCAAAGTCAGCTTCCTTCTCTTGCTCTGTACACAGACCTTCCACATCTCCAAGTCTCCTCACAGTGGCCTCAAGGTTATTTCTCCCAATGGGATGAGGTGAAGTCATGCGGGCTGTTTCTTACACGTCTTCTCAGAAGCAGTGGACCTACTTGATATTCTCAACACCATCCTAGCAATTGGATTAAAATGATGAAGGTAAGCTGCCGGAGGGTGTCAGGGCCCCAGGGTGGAAAGAGCCTTGGCTCTTGACTTACAACACACAGAGTAGGCACGCCTATCTTGGCTGTCACTGTATATCATCTGTTATGCATATTTGGGGTCTATATACTTCAGTAGTTTTTTTTACAGATATGTTATTTATTATTTTTATTTATGTGTATGAGTGTATTCCTCGCATGTATATAAGTGCTATGCCCACCGAGGTCAAAAGAGGGTACACAGCGGCTATGTCCATCATCACTGACTGTCCCCGACCGCTTTCCGTCTCGCCAGCAAGAAC
>NW_008360325.1:6687572-6699674 GCF_000622305.1 Nannospalax galili
GAAAGCAGACGGAGCAGGGACCAGGGGAGCAAGCCAGTAAGCAGCATTTCTCCATGGCCTATGCTCCAGCTCCTGCCTCCAGGTACCTGCCCTGAGTTCCTACCTTGGGCTCCCTGATGAACTGTAACCTGGGAGATGTAAGCCAAATAAACTTTTTCCTCCTGAAGTTGGTATTGGTCAGAGTGTTTTGTTACAGCAATGGAGAGACAAACTAGGACACTGTCTTTTGTTTTCAAATGTGCCCAGGTTACCTCTTTGCATGTGAGTGCTCCATTAATGTTAGTGTAACTGAACAGGCTGCCCTGGGCTAAGGAAAAAGTCAGGAAAAATGAGGACTAAGCCCCCCCACACACACACCAATTCCATAGCTCTTCTCACAGATTTTGAAAGAAATGTATCAGATCTGAGCAAATTTCTTATTCAACCCATCAAAGAAAGGCAAGCCAAGATCCCTTTGCTAGCTCATCCAGGAAGAGACCTTTTCCTAATGTACAGCATCAGCCTTGTATAGAGACCAGGAGTCTGAGCCCAGGTAGGTTCTCCTAAGCTGCAGCAAGTCACAACAAATCCATGATTAAATCTACGTATTCCAACTCATCCTTTCCCATAACCTTGGCTCCTTTTGAGCACCAAGGTCATCACCTAGAGGATAATAGTGATGCCTCCTCACTGAGTGGTAACGGGTATTAAATGAAAGGAAGTATGGAAAGAAAGAAAACAGTGTCTGGCATATGCCAAGTATTGTGTATTTCTTTGTTATAAAGGGAATGATACCCCATCATCATTATCATCACAATTATTATCATCACCATAACTATCATCACCATCATCATTACCACCACCACCATCACAATTATTATCATCATTATCATCACCATCATCATCACCATTAACATCACCAACACCATCCTCATCATCACAATTATCATCATTATAACCATCACACCATCATCGTCAACACCACCATCATCACCATAATCATCACCACCATCACCATCACAACTATTATCACTATCATCATCACCATCAATATCACCAACACCATCATCATCAGCACAATTATTAGCATCACTATCATCATCACCATAATAATCACCACCACCACCATCATGTCCACTACCATCAGCACCATCAGCACCGTGGTCATAACCACCACCACCATCATCATCATCATCACCACCATCACCATTATCAACAGCATCATGACCACTGCACACTCAGAACTCACTGTACATTAGGCATGATGCCAACCAGTGCACATACTGTATTTAATAGAACTGTCCCCAGTATTATCACTTCCACTTTATTCATGAGGGCACTGAAGCTTGAAAGGGTCAAGTCATGTTCTAAATTAGTGGTAAGGCAGATGTGTTACCCATGTTGATACTGAAGCCTATCCCATGATGCACCACTCTCTGGCCATCACAGTTGCTCCTCAGACCTCATGGAGACTGAATCTTTTGCACCATAACCCTTACCTCAATGGAACAGGCATTTTTCCCTGTCTCTAATCCAAACTGTTAGTCAAAGTGAATTTCATGGTTCCCTGGAACTGGTGGGGTGTCACTCTTGGGCCTTCAGAGAGCCTTATCTCAGCTTCTGGCCTTCAGGTACAGGAAGGAGGGTCAATGTTCAGGTGACGAGAAAACAGCTGTGTCCACAAGCTTCTGGAAGTGAGTTCCGCTGACTTGTAGTGAGGGCACGTCTCTACAAAGTCTACTCACTCAGACCCACTGTGAACTCCTATGAAGAGTGTTGCCCTATCAAGGGGAGACTCCCTCCTCATTGTGGTATTCACCCACTTCAGTACAGGTGAGGAACTGGGACACACCCCTTGTCCCTTCCAGTCTTCGTCCAGTTGGGGCAGCAGCATGACCACCACAATTTCTACAGGAGAGGAAACTGAGGCACAGAGGTAAGTGGCTTGCCCTGGCTCACTCATCTGCTCAGTCCCATCCTCGAGTCATGTTGTGGTCACCCCATCAGAGAGACAGTACTGAGTCCACTCAGCTTCCTCAGGCCCTGAAGCTGGCCAGCTAAAGGCAGCCTGCACAGATGCAAATCCTTTCCTGAGGGCACGTGCCCCCTTCAGGACACCACAGGCCAGGACTGGTGACATGTCCAACTCCACACTCTGCTCCTCAACCCGGAGAGGCTGAAGTGGAGAGACACTACATGGTGGTGATCACTCAACTGCTCCTTCCCCCAAACACTGGGCAGACATCTTCATCCCCAGTAGGCCACTGTGTTTGGAGATGGGGCCTTTCAGGAAATAATCAAGGTAAAATGAGTTCATAGGAACAGCAACCTAACGGGGTATGGATGGAGTCCTCATGGCAAGCAGAGACACAAGGGTGGGCATACACAGAGAAAGGCACCATAGGAAGGTAGACATCCCTCAGGGTTACCAGCATTGCTGGGCCCTTGATACAGGACTTGCAGCCTCGAGCCAGGAGGTACAGGATTTCATTACAGCAGCCTGGGCAGACTCATTCATAGTCAACAGCGTGTGGCCCAGAGGGTCTCTATGTAGAACAGAACCAAACATGTATTTTCAGGAAGACAGTTGTACACACAGACCCATGTTGACAAGGCCGATAGCCCTGTGGAAGCTTGCAGGGCTCTGAGCTTTCCCTTTCTTTCCCCTTCCCCATCCCACACTCAACAAGAAATGCCAAATGCCCTAGTCTGGGACCTTGAGTCCATCCAGGCCAGGCCTCCCTGATTCTGCTTGGGTGTCTGTCAAACCAACCTGCTCTCCCTGCAAAGGACAAGTCGAAGCCATCTTTCAGGAGTTTTCTTCCCCTGACAGAAATCAGCAGGGTTAGAATAAACTGCATAAGTTATCAGCTCCTCAGGAAAGAACATGAAAAAGGCCCTTCTATCACTTAATGAAAAATAGCTTCTTTTTTGGACAGAACTTCATAGGCCTGCAATCAAGCCTGGCTCCCTCTCCTTCCCTGACGTGCCATGCAGGCAAAGCGAGCCGGCATCTATTAATAATATTTTTTCCAGCTCCTTTCATTTTTCTGCATGTCTTACCACTGTCAGGCCCCGTGATGCAGCCGAGCCTTTATCTCGTCCGAGTCTGGCCTGTCAGGGTGATAAACAATTCTAACAAGAATCAGAATAAAGATCTTCCCAGTAGACTCTGCCGAAAGATAGAGGCTTTTCTCATTTTCTCGACGGAAAAAAAAAAAAAATTTAATCTAGCGGCTCAGGCTTTTTTCAAGCGTCACATTCAAAGAGATGCAAATTTGTCAGAGCCGAGACCCCAGCTGACTCTGAGCACTGCGTGAATGTCAAGGGGGGAGGCAGTGTCTTTGACATGGCTGCCTTTGGGGGGGCAGCGGGGTTTGTGGGACTCTCTCCACCGAATGTTAAAAAAAAAAAAGGACTCACTTCGTAGTGTACGCTTCAACAATTTTCATAAGTTTTCTTCTGAAATAATAATAATGATAAAAAACGCTGCCATTGGGAAGGAGAAGAAGAAAAAAGGGACGGATGGGCATTTGGGGTGAAGGAAGAGAGCAGCTGTATTGAGATGTCAGGGTGGATTCAACGAGCCGTGACTGGGTAGGTTTGAGCAGGCGCCCGGGTGCTGAATGAATAAGAGAGTTAAGAAACGAATGAATGAATGAATGAATGAATGAATGAATGAATGAATGAATGAAGAGCTACTACACCTAAGCTTCTTCTTTCTCCTCATCACTGGCCTCACTGATTTCCCTATCCACGGCCTGGCTCACATTCCTCTTCTTCCTCTTTCAATGCTGTTGCGTAGCCTTCCTTCCCAGAAGCACTTTGTGTCCCTCCAACTTGAGCCAAAGGTTAAGGTTATCAGAGGGTAGCGAATGTAAGGAGTAGGCAGTCAGTCAGGAGAGGACGCAAGGGCACAAAGCTGCCTCTAAGCCTCATCAGGAGCCCTGCAGACCCAGGTCACAGGGGCTGGCCTTCCCAAGAGGCTGCCTCAGGCTTCTTTGCTTCAAAGGTTCTCTGAGGCCCCTGGACCATGTTTGCCCAGGAGACTACAGCAGGCAAAGGACAACAGGTACAGAATATTCCCAAGTGGCTGATCTTCTGTGATGCAAAGAAATTCAGTTGTTCTCAGCCCTTTAGGCTCTCTCATCTGATCTCCACCTCATCATCTTTTTGGAATCCATCAACTAGGTATTTAGATGTTGACCAGCAGGCCGTCTTTCCATCTGGAAGTCAGTAAGGAGTTGATGTGTGTGCTGCCTAACTGTCTTCAGGGAGTTGGTTTCATTCCCCTACCCCAACCCAGCCATGGATAGCAAAATCAGAGGCTGTTCAATACCTGTCTATAAAGTGCCATATGATATTTGCATATAACCGGCGCACATCCTCCCACATGCCTTACTGTTTTTCAGTATCTATTTTTATTAAATTTTTGTGCATCTCATACAATGCATCCCAAACATATTTATATTCCTCCCATACCTGCACTGCCCAGAACCCCTCACTGGATTTCATGCATTCTGTCGTATATGTTAAGACCTATTGAATCGAGTTTGTGGCCCCAGATGTCCCTCAGTGTGAGGTCATCCACTGTTCTTAGAGACTTTAAACCCTCTATCATTTTCTTACAATTCCTGATGCAATGTAACTATTAGTATTATGTAAATAGTTGTTGCATTATTTTGTTTAGTGAGTAATGACAAGAAAAGGCCAAGTCAATAGGAAGCAATTTTTTAAAAGTGCTTTATGGAGATTTGATAAATTGATGGATGGAGCACCCACAGATTATGAGGGCTGACTACATTCGTATGAGGTAGTTGGTTAATTAAAGGAAGAATTAAGGGAACGTACGAGACAGGTGTGTACAATAGGGATGGAAAGGCTCCCCAAACGTGTACAACAGGGTTTGCCTCATATGCAGACCTGTGCCATGCCCACCTTATCTTCAGTCATCTCATGGTGCCAGCACAATAAGCTTGGACACAGGCATGAGTCAAAGATCCCCGTGATGACCCCAGGACTGTGTAGAGCAATCTCTCAGATATACCCTCACATCCATTTCTCCTCTTCCAGACCTCAGGGTCCACCACTGGCCTGCCATCCTCACATGAATGCTTGGTTATCAGTCAATTTGAAGAGAGAAATTTTACCACCTTAACTGACTGCATTCTTGGGAAAGGCTCTTCTATCACACAGAGCTCTGAAGAGATGGTCAAAGTTCATGATGCTGGTGCAGTAACCAGAGGCTGCAGGGAGTCCTCACTCCAGCCTGAACACCACTGAACACAGGGAAGCAGAACTCATAGACACCACCCCTGACCCCAAGACTGCTGGAAACTGAGGTTTGAAGGGTATTCTGAGAGGAGGTGGCTTGGCGTCTTAAGACTAGGAGAGAACACTTTCTTCCCTAGGAAGTGCGCTAACATGAGTATCTCTCTCTTGGCAGGAGTGGAAGGAGAAGAGGAAACAAGGTCACCATTTAGTTCCTCCTCTGCATGGGGCAGCCTAGCACAGAGCTAAATTCAATGACCTGACTTTGTAGAATCTGGTTCAACACCTTTCACTGTTATGAGACAAGTGGTCTTAGGAGCAACACACTTATTCTTTGATTTTTAATTCCTTTCTCAAAGACAGGGGGTGGGGGGAACCAGCAATAGGAAAATCAGGTGTCCTGTCCCCATTGGCTCATGGTCCACTGAGCCTTAAGATGCAGCTGTTTGTCAATCTATGAGGCAGGGCAGGTGCAGGCTGCTTCCTTTTTTTACTATTTTTAATGATTTATTTCATTTTCTCATACTGATATATTTTGTCCCTGGACCCCAATAAAATATCACCACTACATGAAGCTTCTTTTTAGTGAAAGCACCATCTACTTTCTCCAGGCTTACAAAGAATCTATACATTTCTATAGCCTCACTAAGTGCTACAGTATTCTTTCTCATGGCTGCTCTTAAGTTCAGTCTGAAATTGTCTCTCCATGGCCAGGCTGCTCCTCCAAGACCCACAGCTCTCCTTTTCCCATGAAAACAGACTTGGAAATAATTGCTCATGAAGATGATTTAAATGCACATGAGCACTGGGCTGGAGAGATGGCTCCACAGCGTAGAGCATGGGCTGCTCTTGCAGAAGACCTGGGTTGAATTCCCACCACTAACACGGCCACTCACAACAGTCTATAACTCCAGTTCCAAAACTCTAGTTCCAGTTCCAGGGGATCCGATGCATGTACCAGGCACACATGTGGTATACGTACAGGCCAAGTACTCATACACACAAAACAAAATAAATAAATCTTTAAACTCATATGAACAAACTCAAATCGCGTTCTATGCGAATCCAGAAACCAGAGAAAGGATCTTGAAGTGCTTCCTCCTGTCACTCCTCCTCCCAAGACTAGAAGAGGAAAGGTACCCACACTGACTGACACATAGAGAAAGTCTGCCTCTGTTTAACTGCAGTCAGCTCATCAGCACTCCAAAACACCAGAGTAGGTTGTCACTGTTTTTATTTAGGGAAAAAGTCAATAGTTTGCTTTAAGATATTTACATAAATTTGAGCAAAACTTTCTGTCGCCTGCCTTTCAGAAGTCAAAGAACCATTCAATCAGCAAATATTCACTGTGGATTCACTACGTGCCAGGCATTAGATGCAGCTCTGGGGACAGAAGCAATGGAAAACGAACTAGAGAGATGGCTCAGCAGTTAAGGGCACTCACTGCTTTGGCAGAGGACCTGGGTTTGGTTCCCAGCATCCATGTGTCAGCTAACAAACACTCATAACTCCAGTTACAGGAACTCCGATGCCCTCTTCTGGCCTCACATGCACAGGCATTACACGCACAAGTGCACTTACATACCTGCAGCAAAATACGCATGCACGTAAAATTAAAATAAATAAATGTAAAAAAATAGAAATAATAAAAAACAATGGGTAAGACAATATCACGCCTACTTCCATCGAGCTTACAGTCAAGTAAATGAGGATATCAAAAGAAATCTATAAAACAAATTACAATTATGATGCATTATATAAAGAATGAAAAACTAGGATAGGGAAACATTACAGTCAGAGGAGACATCTGTGGAGACTGTTAAGCTTACCTTGAAAGAGAAGGAGCCACACAACAAATGGAAAGGGAAGGATATTTCAGGCCATGGACACGGTGCATGAGAAGACCTTGAGTGGAAAAGCACTTTGGTGTATTTAAGGGCCAGCATACAGGTTAAGTGCAGCTGCAGGTGGTAGACAAGTGAACCCTGAGTTAGAGAGCTGCTTAGAGATCTCTTAGAGAGGCAAGATAAGTCAGAAGATGTCCAGGCAGCTATCCAAGCAGTTGGTGTCTTGGACAGTACTGGCAGTCACCATCAAGGAGGGACATAGTCTAGGGACAGGTCAAGGTCACTCTTGCTATGGTATGAAAGACAGCCTGAAGGATTGACGAGAAGTCAGGGATCTACTGATGACACTTGACCTTGGGATGCTGGAGGTCTTCCTGGACTAGTTGCGGTTGCCACAGATGCAGAGAAAGAGTGGACAGAAGCAAGGGAAAGCTGGCGAAGGGATTGACAGAACATGTTGAGAGACCGACACGGGGAAGTGAGAGAAATGAAAGACTTGTGCTGACTCCCAGGTCTTCAGAGAGGAAAACTGGAAGGACAGTTGTTCACTGAACAAGCTGGGAAAACAGGAAAGCAGGTTTCGTAGGTGAGGATCCAAGTTGCACTTTGATAAGTTACGGGTGATTAAATCACCTGAAACCCTTTCTCTCCATATTCTCAGTGCCTTCAAAATACTTAAGCAGTGAGCAGATACATTTGATGGATCCAACAGGTATTCAAATATGTTGGTTGAAAGTTCAGTTTAAATATAAAAGTAGAGACTCTGTGAGCACATCCAATTGACTAAGTCATGTGAGTGGGAAGACATAGCATAGAGGAAGGACTACAGACCAAGAGTAAACCACACCACCTGTCAGACAGCAGGTGGAAGGACTCAGAGGAGAAGCCAGGCACAAGCACTTCATAGCCAGTAGTGACCAGAAATCAGGCAGGGCGAGTGTCATGTGACCAGCCACAGTCTGACTCTGAACAATTGAGCAAAATGCAGACAGAAAAGCAGCCAGCCAATGTGAGTAACTAAATCAAACACGAATCCAGCAAATTCATTTTGGCTGAACATTACTTTGATTTTTATCAAATAATGATTATCAAAAATGAAAGAAAAGACTAATAAGCCATGAATTTCCACTCAGGAAAAAGATTAATAATCCATGGACAAAAAATTTCAGTAATAATATTTATCTCTAATTCCCAGGGTGGTGCAGAAGCATCTGGGAAAAATCAAAAGCCAGGCAGACCAGCGACCAAGCCTCGGCCTGTCCACTTGTAGGTATTCAATGTAGCTGAGCTAAGTTAAACCCTAGTGAAGGTCAAAACCTTTGTCTGCTGGCCTGGATGATAAAAATGCCCTTGCTTATTCATAAAGTAGTCATAAGAATAAAAACCTAAAAGAGTATTGCAAGATTTGGGATCTAACTTTTCTTTTATTGTTTTGGATCAAGGTCAAAGATCAAAACCTTTGGCTAGGTTTTGAAAGAAGGAGGATACTCTGCAGATATCAAGGCTCATGTCCGGGCACAGGAAGTCCTAATCCCACCCGCTCATTAATTTGCTAAATGTTTGGAGTCCTGAGCTTATCCCATTGCCTCCAAGTAGCCGGCAATCTGGTTATCTGGTCTTCATTATGTGAACTTTACACCCCAAAGGACGCATTCTCCATTACTTTTTAAGGAGAAGTATGAAAAGTAATAAAATAACACAAAGACAACATTAGATACTAAATAAAAGGATGTTGCAAGATTGGAATCTTCGGCACACACAGAACCCACCATGGATGAAATAATCACTCCTGGCCTCTTGTCACAGCGGTGTGCATACTGCCCTAGGCTAGCTCTTAGAGCTGTTTTCCAGTCCCAGCTACAACACAGTTGCTAATGTGACAAGGCCGGTGTCTTTGAGCTGGTCTGGCACTTCTCAATATATCCTGTCCTCAGTAGACTTTCCAACGGCATCAGGGTCTAGACACTAATCTTGAATTTCAAGTTGGAGGTAAAAGGATACATTTCCAAAATCCTTATCAGTTTGGCGAAGCCCAAAGGTGGAGGTCAGAAAACAGGACACAATTAGGTGGTTTAAAAGTTGCTAGAGAATCTTGATCAACAGGGCGATGCAATTTCTCAAGAAGGTCCTGGGTAGAAGATCCAGACTGAGCTGGCTTTCTTGAGTCACTGTCTGCTTATGGAGAACATCTGTCCCCAGTGGTCTTCTGGGATGACGTGAGCAATCATGCCTTGCATGGTGACAGTGAGCCAGGTAATGACTAGATCACCAGACTACACATCTGCCTCTCATGACTGCAGATGGACATGGCCCACAAGAGCTTCTCTCCAAAGGACTAGCAGTAACGCCAGCCGGAAAGCACGGAGGAAACACGTTATCAGATGAGTGGTCTACGAGAGCTTCAGGAGATCACTGAGGCATTGGCTCTTGCTTAGGAATTTGTTTCTAGACCACATGTGACCAAGCAAGAGGATGATTCTGAGGCCTGCAGTCACCTGAGCCTCTATCACCGCAGGACTAAAGAGCTATCGGATTCGTGGGATAGCATTTGGAGAGCTCCTCCACCTGAGCATAGCAGCTTCTACCTGGAGATGTCCCTCTAATAGCCATGAGGTTCTCCAGGGAGCCCGCAGTCTCTACAATCTGGGTGAAGAAGAGTTAGAGCCATGGCTCCAAACCTTTGCTAGGCCTGATGTTCCCCTGTGGATGTTTGTTCCAACAGGTGCAGAATGAGTTCCTGGGCTCTCCAATTTTAACTGCTCAGACACTGAGCAGTGGGTGGTGCTCTGAGTAACAGAAGGGTAGAGAGGAGAGCAGTGGTTAACACGTTGAACTCTGACGCTGGGATACCTGAAGTGGAAATCCAGTTCTGCCTAACACTCACTGTGTAGCTCTGAGCACAAACGCTCACATTTGGAGTGATAGCAATTTCTACCTCATAAACCTTCGATGGAGACTAAAGGCAATAACTGATGTAATTGTATATATCCCAGTTTGTAGCCAGATGCACTGGTAGGAAATTAATAGCTGTTATCAATGTCTCATCTTTAAATAGATCAAACAGGTGCAACGGAAAGAGAATCTTGTCTTTAAAGTCTCCCCTCTGAGGCAGATAATGTTGGGTTGGGGATTTTGGTTGAGTTTCATATTTTATTTGCTGGTTTCATTTGGTTTGGTTGGGTATTTTTGAGATAGAGTCTCACTATGTAGCCCAGGCTGGCCTCAAACTTTTGATCCTCCTGCCTGAGACTTCCCAGTAAGGAAACTATAGGTGTGCATTCTTGCAATCAGCCAGAGAGGTTTTTTTTTTTAATATTTAACATACCTGGCTTCATTATAAATGGGTTGCCTTCTGTGAGGACCCACTGACTGGTGGTAAGGCAACTCTATCATCACTGGCACTGTGCTCTCCAGTGTCTAATCACCAACACAGTCCCCACTCCTCAGTATAAATGTGCATAGATGTCACTAACATCAACTTGTCCTTGTGGGCTAGTGATGAGCAGGTGTCATTATCTGTCGATCAAGGATGTATGGACCCATCCCTTGCCTCCAGATTCTGAGTACCACTAGAAAAATCAATGTAAGTGCCTGAGGCTGTAATAATGGGAGAGGGGAGCAGAGTTCCTGCTGCTTAATCACTGTGGAGTTTCTAGGACAGCGGAGAACAGAAGAGGTTAGCAAAGAGTGGGATTTTGTGACCCGCTGGCACTGAGGAAAAAGTGACATTTTGTTACTTGTATGTTAAGACTTTGGTCTTGTATTAAAGGATGTGGTCAAGGGAGAAAGTTGAATAGTGATTCTAAGGTGTTCTAAGAACTTTTGGGATGTGAATTCAAGATGATGCACTACCCTGGTGTCTACTCCACGGCCACAGAAAATCTCCCACATTTTGAGGGATGTATTTCCAACTCAGCCAGAAAACAATGAGTCTGTGCAAGCAGCAAGGGAACCACTGGAGGCTAGAGGCTGAAGAATCCCAGAACAATGGAAGCAAATACTCTCTCTCTCTCTCTCTCTCTCTCTCTCTCTCTCTCTCTCTCTCCCTTTCATCTCTCTCTCTCTGAACAAAAGCCAAAGAAATTCCGCATCTGAGGTTTAGCAGACAGAAGAACAGGTGGAGATTCATGAGCAGAAATAGGAGACAAGATAGGAGTCATGGAGTGGTCAAGCTCAGGCATGTTTGGAAACACGAGGTGTCGGAATTGATGAACACACAGGATACTCTCCCATGATCTCTCCTCCGTATCAGTACAACAAGGTCCTGAGTCCCAGGTGCAGCATTCATAGCCCTCCATACTCTGTTCCTAGGTTGTCTTCACATCTGATTCATTCATTTGTCTCCTAATCATGGTCAATGTTCCAGACATGCTGGGTCAGTGCTCATTCTCAAGATGGAGTCCCACTGTGGATTCATGCTGCACACCCTGCTACCCAGCTCTCAACACCACTGTATTTAAACAGGCCCTCCTGCAGCTCCCATCCAAATGTCACCCTCTTCCAGAAGCCAGCTTGAACATCATGTGTGCAGAGAGACCGTCTTGGTTATCTTTCTGTTGCTGCATTAAAGCACCCTGACAATGGCACCTTAATGGAGAAGGGGATTATTCTGACTTTTAACTGCACAGGGACACAGTCCAAATGATGAAGAAGACGCGGCAGCAGCTAGGGAGGCCATAGTGACAGGGACAGGAGGCCGGCCTGTCACATGACAGGAAGTGGGGACAGGCCATCAGATCTTCAAGTCCATCTCCCCGCTTGACCCACTTATTCCAACCAGCTGGCTCCACCAGCTGGGGAACAGGTGTTCAAAGGCAAGCCTATGGACTATGGATGGCATTTCACATTCAAACCACAGCAGGGGCTCACCATTTCCTTTTTTTTTTTTTAACTTTTACAAAAGCTTTATTGAGAATTTCATACATGCATATAAGGTGTTTTGATCAAACCCATGCCCACTCCCTCCCCTCCAACATTCCCCCCTCTGAAGAGGTAACCCTAAAAT
>NW_008360325.1:6699776-6733384 GCF_000622305.1 Nannospalax galili
TCAAGAAACTGGCTACATTTCTTTGGGGTCTTTTTACCCTAACTGCCTAGCCAATTCCTACCTCCTCTTCTTATCACACCATCCTCTGAAGGGGTTACCCAAATTGCCAATAGGGAATAGGGACACAGACCGCTCTGGCTTCTTCCATGCTGAACACGGATGCAGAGTGAGGCAACTGGGGTATCCCTTCAGTGGGTCTATCTAAAAGACTCCCAAATTGCATAACTCTTGTCTCCAAGGGGAAAACAAAGTCCTTGAATCATGAATAGGAGATGTGAAGGAGAAGTAAAGGCAAGAGTAATTAGCATTACAAGTTCTAGACAGGGAACCAGAAAAAAGTCGGAACAGGGCAATTTTCAAATGTTCGTATGAGAGTCCATTGGAGTTTCTTCCAAAAACAACCCTCTATTAGGATCTTCCTCATTTTTCTTCTGTCTTCCAAGACTGGACTAGTTAGCTGGGGAAAGTGGCTGCATACTCAGGTGAGGGTCCAGTGACACTGCTTGGAACGACTTTTAAATTCCAGGTCCTTTTAATAAGATGATGCTATACAGCAGTCCCTTCCACATGAAATAACTGCCATCATCACAACTTCGGCTGAGCCTGGTCACTAAACATAGTCATAATTAGGCTTGTTGACAGTTGTGCTCATTCATTAAAGGAGTGCACCCTTTCCTTAAGCTAGCCTAATACTTTGAATTTGAATATGCACAGCGCCGGGGGAGGGAGGTCTGCCCAATGACATAATTTTCTTTACCCATGCCTTTGTTCACTAGGACATTGGAAAGCAAGACCACATTGTCGCTTTTGGCCCATTACACATAGTAGGAACATATAAAATAATATTGGGAATG
The DNA here is from genome assembly GCF_000622305.1 of Nannospalax galili. Classification (NCBI taxonomy): domain Eukaryota; kingdom Metazoa; phylum Chordata; class Mammalia; order Rodentia; family Spalacidae; genus Nannospalax; species Nannospalax galili. Next base: position 6,700,631 of record NW_008360325.1, read on the forward strand.
TAATGCTTAGTTGGCACGTCCTTATGGGATACATGGAAAATGGGTGTGAGCAGATGGCATGGAAGGAGTTTCTGAGTGATGCACAGGCTAGAATCTTTCAAGGAAAGTTTCTGCATGCCAGGGGTAGAAGTGCTTGTTGGATGGAGGTGATAGAAACCATAGGAGATCCAGGGGACATGAAAAAGCTGAGCATCGGGGCTGGTGAGATGGCTCGGTGGATAAGAGTGCTCTCTGCCTAGCCTGACCACTTACGTTTGATCCCCAGGACCTTCACGAAGGAAGGAGAAAACCAACTCCCATGAGTCGTCCTCTGACCTCCACATGTGCCTCTGGCCCCTTACACATGAGCATGTACACACACATACACACAATAATAAGTGAATAAATACATACATACATGTTTGAAAATGAAAAGAAAATGTGGAGTTGTCTGGTCAGAAAGAGTGGACTTGCAAATCTAGAGATAGTTCTGGAGAATGGCGTTTCAAGGGGCAGAGCAAAGTTAAGGATTTTTTTTTTTCATAAATAAAACTCAAAGTGGGTGCGGAAAACCACCCCACATGGAAATACAGACTGTACCAAAGCTGTCAGGGCACACAAACTGAATCACAGCTGTTCTAACAGCTGTATGTAAAGCCAAGTTCAAGAACAAATTGCATTTACAACATAGCTCTTGTTAGAAGCATGATTTTAATTAAGTAGAGAGATAAAGTATAAAACAGCAACATATTAAAGGTTGGAATGCCATCTGAGGCATGTGATAGGGAGCTGGGTTTGTTAGGGTACTCTTGTCAATATAACTGTCATCTCAACCCACTGTTTATTCTTAAAACCAAGCTTTGCTCCATTGGCAAAATAAATATTTGTTTCCGGCAAGTTTTCAATGCAAGATATTCATTCAAAAATCTAAATATAGAAGCTGGAGAGACGGCTCAGCAGTTAAGAACACTGGTTGTTCTTGCAGAAGACCCGGGTTCGAATCCCAGCACCCACATGGCAGCTAATAACTGTCTGTGACTCCAGTCCCAGGGGATCTGACAACCTCTTCTGACCTCTGCGGGCATTGCACGACACGGGTACACTTACCTACATGCAGGCAATATGCGCATGCACATAAAAAAGTAAAAATAATAAATACAATTTTTAAAAAATCTAAATGTAAAGAGCAGATTCATTTTTCCTGAGAATTTGCATCTGCTGGGAATTGAAGGAATAGTTTATAAGTAAATGAACTATATCAAAAGGATGCTCAGAATGGCCCATTTACACATAGGGTGTCCTGTAAGGTAAACCCAGGGTAGGGCCAAGCTCACTTCTGTGAGTGAAGTTTGAAGAGGTAACTTTGCATAAGGAAAGCAGAATCCAGCCCTGGGCCTGCTCTGGTGAGGCCAGTGGCTATTAGGGAATTCATGTCATGTTCTGAGCCTTATTGACAATGACAGCATCTCTGCTGTGGGCACAATAATCCCTCACCAGCCAGTGTCCCAGCAGCCTTCTCATGGGCAGGGTGGAGATGCCTGTGGAAAAGCTCTATGAACCGAAGCATGGGGTGGTGCCTGTCCTCCTGGCCAGGGTCCCACCCCTGTCATAAAAAGCACCGATGTCCCCTTCTACAGATGGAGCACCCGATGCCCGGCGAGGCCCTGTGTCTGCCCTGGACTGACAAGTATATTCAGTAAGTAGAGGTGGAGCACTCAGCACGTGTCCTCTGTCCCAGTGCTCTGGTATCAGTTGGCAGCTTCTCCTTCCCCTGTGAGCCAGGGCCCTGGAAACCAGAGGGAAAAAACACATTGGCATCAGAGAACACACACGGTATGACTGTGTTAGTGACGGGGCTTGTGACACTTGCCTCAAAAATTCCAAACCACTGTGCAGCTTTTCGGTAAGATGATAAGCCTCAAGTGTAACAGGTGTGCTCTCACCTGTGGTGGGAGCACAGGCCCCAGACACCAATTCCACCTGCCTGCCTTTGCTTCTCCTTCCCTTCCTTACCCCATTCCTTCCTCATTCCCTTCCTCTTTCTCTCTCTCCCTCCTTCCTGCTTCCTTTGTTCCTTCTTTCTTTCCCTCCATACTACAATGCTCTCTCTCCCTTCCCTCCTCCCTTCCTTCCTCCCTCCTCCCTTCCTTCCTTTCTCCCTCCCTCTGTCCTCCATTCCTTCCTCCCTCCTTCCTTCCTCCCTCCCTCCTTCCATCCTTCTTCCTTCCTCCCTTCTTCCTCCCTTCCTTCCTCCCTTCCTTCCTCCCTTCCTTCCATCCTTCCTTCCTCCCTCCCTCCCTTCCATCCTCCCTCCTCCCTTCCTTCCTTCCTCCTTCCTCCCTTCCTTCCTCCCTCCTCCCTTCCGTCCTTCCTCCCTCCCTCCGTCCTCCCTCCCTCCTCCCTTCTTCCTCCCTTCCTTCCTTCCATCCTTCCTTCCTCCCTCCCTCCCTTCCATCCTCCCTCCTCCCTTCCTTCCTTCCTCCTTCCTCCCTTCCTTCCTCCCTCCTCCCTTCCTTCCTTCCTCCCTCCCTCCATCCTCCCTCCCTCCTCCTTTCTTCCTCCCTTCCTTCCTTCCTTCCTTCCTCCTTCCTCCCTTCCTTCCTTCCTCCCTCCTCCCTTCCTTCCTTCCTTCCTCCCTCCCTCTGTCCTCCCTCCCTCCTCCCTCTCTCCCTCCCTCCTTCCTTCCGTCCCTCCCTCCCTCCTTCCTTTCTTCCCTCCTTCCTTCCTTCCCTCCTTCCTTCCCTTCACCCCACAATTCTCTACTTGGTACCCTTTGTGGCCCATCTGTCTCCAAATGCCATGAGTTTGTGGCTTCACTTCTCCCTGGGTCCCCAGACCCCTCACCTCCTCAGCCGTGTTTCCTCTCAACACCCCCCTCCCAACTTACAACTTCAGGAGTCATGGCCCGTGTACTGCTTGTGTTCTTTCCCCAGGGCTTCGCTGGTCTTTTCTCTCGCCTCCTCATCTCTAGACGAATGGTCCTGGAAGGGGATGCTCACATGATAAAGTCCCAACCAAAGCCAAAGAGAATGAGCCTCAGAGTCACATCAAATTCCAGTTTTGTCATCCTGAGCTGTGTGAGAGAAGCCTGGGGATCATCTTGAAATCAGAGAGTTGTCTGGTGACTAAGCAAGTTTGTAAGCCGTTGCTGTGTCCGGATAACAGAAGCAAAGGGCCAGCAGAGTCAGTGGAGAGAGCCCCGGAATATGAGAAACAGAAGGAATCTGGAAACATCATGGCATATGCCATGAGGAACACAGACTTCAGGAGCCACTGCCAAGATACTAGGCCAAGCCCAAGTCCAGAAACACCATCCCAGCCCTTTCACCTGGGTCCCCTCCTTCAGTCTCGGGGAGGGCTCTGCCCTGTCAGAGGCTGAAAACCCATCCCTATCAGAGCTCCTGGCAGCCATGGCCCTGTGGACAATGGCCACAGCACAGGAACCATGTCTGAAGTGTTTGGAAATTAGGTGCAGCCCCGGTGAAGTGAGCTTCTGCCGTTTAGGACACACGAGCTTCTGCCTTGGTCTCCACAGAGAGCTGATGTCCCAGGGCCCCTGGGAGAGCTGGATGGACTCAGAGTTGGGATCAGTTGTAGCAAGATCAATCAAACAGATCTACATCCTGACGAGAATCTAAGAACTAGACCACTGGGCCTCACTACACAGATGGACCTTCCCCAGCCCATGTTCTCTATATCCCCCCTCTGCTGGACTGACGTGCACAGCCTCTGGAGTGGGGACGGGGCTGCCAGCTCCTGCCCTGTCTCTGGCACCTGCTCACCTCTCCTTGAACAGAGTTACTTGGTACCCTCCATGCCCCAGCCTGAACTATGGAAGTGACACAAGTTAAACTGACTGAATGGAGTCTGAAAATTCCTAATGGATGTGGGAATCACCTCAGATGGTGGTGTCTATCCCTCAAGGTATTTCCTGTATTTACCGCATTGCCCAGCCTCCTCAGTCACCAGCAGCCAGTGGGATGTATGTACAAGTATTGCTCATCAAAGCTGAAGAAGATCATTAAGACTCTGTGTCCAAGTACCCCAACATCCATGAAGATACAGAGCAAGATGCTCTGGAGGATGCTTGAAACCACCGATGGTACCAAACAGTTTCTCCTGTACTGATTTATGGTAAAGTTTGATTTATTAATTGGACACAGTAAGAGACAGACAAAAATAATTAATAAAAATGGAGCAGTTATGATATATTCTGACACAAACCACTTGAGGCTTGTGAATTGCTTATTTCTGGAATTTTCAATTTAATCTTTTCAGATTATACTTGACTACGGACGAATGAAAGCACAGAAGGCAAAATTGTAGAGAAACAGACCACTCGCTGTATACTCTGTGTCCTTGGAAACTGGATCAGTTACTATACTCGCTGTGCCCACACACCTGACAGGAAGCAGCCGGAGGGAGGACAGTTTCTTTGGGGTTACAGTTTGAGGGGATACAGTGCATCACAGCAACAGGACCATGCGGCAGCTGGTCACGCTGTGTCAGTCAGGAAGCAGAGGGCAGACATGAAATGGGGACAAGTTATAAAACTTCAGGACCTGCCCCCAGTGACTACTTCCTTCAGCAAGGTTCTACCTTCTAAAGGTTCCACAACCTTCCAAAACACCTGAGAACCAAGTGTTTAAACACGTGAGCCTGTGGGAAATATTTTACCTACCTTCAAACCATAGCAAAAACCAATTACTCAGGTGCTAGTGTCTCAGATGGACAGAGGCTGGTTAACTGAATCACTGGACAGAAGAGTCCTTTGCCAGACCTCACCTTGCTTTTAACAAGGGAGAAATAGTTTGCTCCGTTTGCTACTACAGCATTGCGCAGCCCATCCTAATACACCACGTGGCTCACACTCATCCCTTAAAGGCATTTTCCCTCATGTTCTATCAAGTCCCTTCTCTTCAGCCTCCCTAGGCAGGGGCATTCCCGCATCCCCAGTCGCCATCTTTTTACTTAGAGCACACGAATCCAGATCTATAGTTACGTGTGTACTTCTGATCTTCAGGAATTGACTTCCAACTGTTGCCTGGACAGGTCCATCTGGACATCTATCTGTCAGAAACCTAAGTGCTAACTTACCCAACACTGAGGTGACTTTCTTCACTGACCGCTCTTTTATTCTGCCCTGGTCAATGGATCTATTGATTTTATCTGCTGATTTAGATAACCAAAACCCTGGCTATATTACTCTCTCTTTTCCTGCTTCTCACAGGGTACTCAGCCCGGCAAAGTCTGCCTCTAGCACAGTTTCAGAAATCATGTCCTTTTCAGATCCACTACCAGTCCTCCAGGTTTGCTTCACCCTGCCCAAGTCCCAGCAACAACCACACCTTTGATTTTCTTTATTCTAGCCTCACTCTTTCTCTGCAGACAGATCTTAGAAAATAGTCCTGTCCATTCTCCACTTTAAGTCCCATTTGTGTCCCTTTCAGAATTAAACTCCTTGGCAGGGCCTTTAAGGTATTTTGTGACTAAGCTTCTGTCTAACAAGAAGCCTGAGTGTCTGAAGTTAGATCCCTCCAGTGCCCAGCAAAGGCTCCCTAAGAAAATCAATGAGCTTTCTAAGCCATTCTCATCTCTTGAAGGCAATGAATGAATAATGTTTCATTTGTAGACCTCATCTGAGGGATGGATGATTTATAGTTGTGTACCTAGCCATGGTGTCCCAAACAGGTTAGCTATTAGAAATAACTAGTATGGGAGTACTAGATTTTGGCTACTCCTGATATATCAGCAACCATACCAAGCAGTTTGCACCCATGACATCTTCTTTAATTGTTCACAATACTCAACTTTGCCTCAGATATAGAAGATTACATCTCTTGTCCCACAGAACACTCGTAGCAAATGGCACTGCTGAGGTTCTACCCCAGGTCTAATAGTGAGGTATTTGTTACTTTTTCAACTCTGCCATAAGGTATGTCTCAAGGAGAAAAATAAAGATACTGACATCCAGAAAGAGAGATGTGATTTTGAAAGTCAATGGACCATTTTTTAAAAAAATATTTTATTTATTAGTTTTAGTGTGTGTGTGTGTGTGTGTGTGTGTGTGTGTGTGTGTGTGTGTGTGTGTGTGTGTGTGTGTGTGTGTGTGTGTATGAGTGTATTGCCTGCAAGTCTGTAAGCACACCTGTGTAGTGCAATGCCAGTGGAGGTCAGAAGAGGGCATTAGATTCCCCTGAACTGGGGTTACTGATGGTTGTCACCTGACCTATGGGTGCTGAAAATCGAACCCGGGTCCTTTGAAAGAGCATTCAGTGCTCCTAATCGCTGAGCCATGTCTCCAGCCTCAATCCTACAATGTTATAGTACAAAGCTGTCACAATATACATCTTGGGGGGGGGACTCATCTGCATAGAATGCAATACAAATGTATAGTAAATGAACCTTCTGGCATATTATAAAACCACTAAAGATTGTGTATATACATGTATGTGTGCATGTCTGTCTGTGTCTGTGAGAAGGACAGATCTAACTTTATGGTAATGTTAGAAACGTCTATATGATTGCATAGCAATGAAGGGTTCCAGGTTTAGAAATCAGATTGCTTTGGTTTGAGTCACAGCTGTAGACTACACTGCATGCCCCCATACGAATGACTTAATCTTCATAGAGAATATACTAGAACTCATAGTATAAGACTGTTTTGATAAGCAAACAAGGTAACATATGCACAGGGCTTAGAAAGTCCTAGTCAGTTGTTCTCAAATGTTATTCATCATCATCATCATCACAATTGTTACCATCACCATCATGATCATTACCATCATGATCATCGCCATCCATCACCACCACTGTCTTCCTCCTCCTCATCATCTTCATCACAAGGGATGAAAACGAGTAAGACAAATTCTGTTTGTTTTAAGATGCTTATCTACATTAAAGAGCACAAAGACATAAATAAGACTACAGGAAAATATCTTTATGTGGTAATGATGGGTCCCTACTGTACTTAATTCCAAGCCCTTTGTGTTTTTATTTCTGCACTTTTTTTCAAATTTTTGATGATTAATATATACCACCTTCATAGAAAAAAAAATCACGCTTTTCTTTAGTTTAGATAAGGAATCTTGTTCTCTAACCTCAGGCACATTTTTAAGACTCATCTTTGGTCATTAAATTCATTTACCAGCCCCGATCCATTTTTGATCATCTGAAACTCAGTGACAGACACGCAAATCAATCCTACATCCGAGGTTTGCTGCGAGCATAAATTATTTTTAGAAGTCATGTCAGGTAGAGTTTATTCCAAGGTTTGCTTGCAAATTTTAATCAGAAAACACAGAAGGTGTATGCCTGCTGCCTAGATTGAAATGTCCCCTCACCTTGTACTTGGAACCAGGTTGACTTACTGTTAGCTGGCTGATAGGACTCGCAGAAGTTACAGCTTGTATGATAGAGGCAGCCTGGGCAGGAACTGAGGGAAACGCATAAAGAAACATTTATTTTAAAAAAGTAAATCAACCATAAAGATCCTCCCAGCAGACCTGAGAGATGGAAGCCTCTCTCTCATTTTCTCCTTGGCAAAATTTAATCTATCGCTGGGGTTTTTCAAGCGTCATATTCAAAGAGATGCAAATTTGTCAGAGCTGAGACCCCAGCTGACTTTTAGCACCTTGTGAAAGTCAAAGGGGCTTCAATGATGGAACCAGGCACCTCCTTCCACCCTGGTGAATTCAAATACATATGTGTGCAGATGTGCATGTGTCTGCATATGTATCTGTAGATATATTTAATTTTTAAAGGAAGTAATAGTAAAACAGAGGACATATCTACCTATGCATTTGGTGCTTCCTTTGTGTGGAAATGTTTGCAGTAAACATGAAATTTAAATGGGAGATGCCAGACCAAGAAACAAAGTGCAGTTGAGAAAGTCAGGGTCTACCACTAAATGGTTACAGAGGCTTTTTGCTTTGTGTCGATATTTTTAAAAAGCAGTCACTTTATCTCCTGGTTTCTTCACTCCAAACTCTGATAAGTGGTTTAGGGATGACTGTTAACTCTCGGCTGATCTCAGCCCTCCACGTGGTTCACTGCACACAATTCCCTGAAGTAATATATGTAATGTATTTACAATGAAAAAATAAGTGGTTTTAATTAATATTTCGTACACAGATACGGTTTTGGAGAGAGTTCTTCTCCATGTGGGGCTGCTCTGAAGTCAGTTTCTCCTCTGTCTCAGCACAAATGAAGGGATCAATCTATTAATGGAAATTCTATAACTTGGAGTCATGAAAGAAAAATGATGGTAAGTTTCATACTGCATAACAAAAGCCCTACATTAAAAATAAAGAATTCAGGGATGCTATCGTGTGCAAAATTTGAAAATCACATTACATCCAATTCAATAAATATTCATTGACTTCCTACTAAGCACTAGGGCCCGAGGATGCAAATATGGCTTGGAGTCAATGTCTACCCTTAAGGAGACTGTAGGTTTATATGGGGGACTGCAGTCATTAGGGCCTCTATAGTCCTGGAACGCCACTTAATAAACAAAATCTCAGTAACAGACAAGAATCATCCAGTGATTCCTCCTCTCTCTCTCTCTCTCATGATGCTGGCTATGAGCACTGTTAACCCTACCTGAACTTGCCCCCATGTCTGAAGTTTGAGGAATTGTTCATTAGGTGCTGTTCTCCCACAGAGGGCTAACCTGGGCAAGTTCTCAGGCAGTGGTAGAGGCACACCTGGGAGAAAACAAATGCAATCACATCAGCACTTCGTAAATGTTGTTGAATCTTGCTGGCTGGCTTCACATTGACTGAAAATGACATGGACAGGTCCCAGGTAGAGTGTGGGGCAGGGCAAAGCTGCGTGGTAAAAGGTCTGGACACGGACAGGGGCACAGAGCAGGAAATGAAGGCTTGGCAAACAGCCTCCCAGAAACAGATTAGGTGTATGCCACATTTTATAACTGCATATTTTAAGAGCAGGAAAGAACGTCTGGGGTGTCAAGGACAGAGCAATGCACTCTGAGAGATGCAAGGGCTTTTACGTCTGAGTTTGAAGCATAATTAGAATGTCAATAGGCAGATCAGGTTAGACAGGAGTTATAGGCCATGGTCGGACCATAAAGCTCAAAGCATACAGGCATAAAGCAATGTCCAGCAGTGTTACAGGGGCGTGTGAACCCACAGAAGATGAGAAGAGAGCTCAGGAGAGTCTGGTGCTGGAGATGGAAGACACTGCATGCAAGTCCTGCAGACTTCAGACTTAATGTCTAGATCATGAGTGCCTGGGGCTACATGGATGAAACCTGCTTTAATAATGTGCATGTGTGGGGAGCCAGCTTGGTGGGAAGGGCACAACCCAGGGGTTTGCCTATTGTAGCAAAGAGGCTCCCATAGCTGATGTGGCAGAAACGGCAGCGAGAGGAAAGTCTGGCTTCGGCCTTCCTTCACACCACTCATGCCCGAACAAGCAGCACTTGTGGGAATTAGATGGAAAGAGATGATTGTCTCTTTAAGAAAGTGGTTGGGGGCCATGCTTTGGGTTTGGAAATCTGGAGACGGTGGCATGAGATTGATTAGGTGTGTACATGTTGCCTGAGAAAGCTGTAGAAAACCGAATGGAAGTGTTTGACAAGATGAAAGACGATTCAGCGTGTTAGACAGCTGCTTGAGAGAAAAGATCTATAACGGTACAGTAAAATATACTCCCCAGGAGATGATACCTCCATGGCAAAAACTACCATGAGCTAGGTCACACAATCATTGTGTGACATGACAGGCTCTGCCAAAGTCTGAAATCAAAGTTTCACACACACACACACACACACACACACACACACACACACACACACATCTCATAATATTTGGGTGGTAATTCAGGGAAGTGATTCACGTTTGGTGGCCTCTGAGGTGAGGATCTCTCTGTGGGACTTTGTAAAAAAAATGAGGCCGAACGATAATCCGGAAAAGCTAGGTGGTAGAGTAGAACAAGATGGGCCTTGGAGTTGGACATTCACAGGAAGGGCACCAAGCCAGGGAAGCCCTCTCCATGATCTTGGGCCATGGGCTTCGCATCCCTGACTCCCAGTTTTTACTCTTTTATAAAGTGGAGAACAGCAAGTACTACAAAGGGGGCCTGACGCTAAGTTGGGAAAGCCTCCTTCCCGAATCCCAAAACTAGTGAATGATAAAGGGGAGATTAAGCATAGGTCTGTGGATCCCCAACACACATTTCTTCCCCTTATGTCTTCCCCAAACATGCTATGGACCATAATCCCAGCAAGTTCAGAGAAAAATGCATCTCGTCCTTGATTCAAAGAAACCATAGTGCATACATCCCCAGCTAACAGTCATAAAAACAACCAGGGCATCAGGGAAAACCATAGTCCAGTTTACATGTATGTAATGCTTGCCCAGAGCCCAGAGTCAGACACTCCAATGAGCCAATGATGAACCTACGTTAGTAATCATTTAATTGGGGAGCAACATTTATGTGAGTGGGGAGCAGGCACTAGAGTTAACTAGTTCTACCCAATAGAACTGGAAGCCAGAGGACAAAAGCTTCTTCGTGGCCATCAAAGCCTCCCTGGCCTTTCCAGATTATTATTTTACCTTGTTCTGGTTGAGGTGGTCAGATACTCAGACTAACCCATCATGAATCACCCAATACTCACAAAACATTTGGGAAATAAGCAAGGAGAAGAAAAAGAAAAAAAAAAAAACTAAAGAAAAGGATGGCATCAATACAGACAGTTCGATCTGGAAAAGATGCAAATTTTCCTTTACTCTGCAGCACATGGGCTCTGAGACTCAGAAAGAGATTTTGTTGTCAACGTTAACACAGGGACCTGGCTCCAACCTGGAGCCCAATGTTCTGGCGTGCCTGGCCCTGGTGTTACAATAGTGGGCTACTTGCTCTCCTTCCCAGAGTGTATAGGTCTTCCTGGAGCCAAGGTGGGCATTGTCAGACAACACCCAGGTAGATGCCAAATGGATCAGTCCCTAAAAGAATGACACATGTCTAGGTCCTGTTTTGGAATGTGGGCCATGTCCACCTGTTGCTCCCCTTCTCTGCTGATTTCCAAGGCCAAACCACTCCATTTCTATCCTGGATCCTGCCCTGACCCTTACCTGTTGACAGCTTCTCTCATAAACAACTCCCTCAAAAAGTCACTGTGAGTATATTGTTGACCTACTAATATTATCCTCCAGTTTCCAAGAGAGATACAGTGAAACCCCAATCTCCTGCTGTGGTCCACAGGCCTGGCCCACTCTGGCCCTCCCCTGTGACTGCCCACTCCTCTTTTCTTCTCGTGTCAGCTACACTGACTCATTTCTCTCTTAAACACAGCCCACTTGTTTTGACTCCAAAGCGCCTGGCTCCGCACCTTTGTACTCACAGTCCCTGCTTGGAATCATCTTCTTCCTTAGGCCCCCAGAGTGGAACTATTCGTTTTATGTTAGCTAAACTGTCATGTCATCTGAGGTCAATGTCCCTCGACTTCCTTAATCATGCTCCCTTAGTTTTTAAGCTAGAGCTCTCAGATTGGCTAGACTGGCTGGTGAGTGAGCCCCAAAGGTCTCCCTGTCTCCACTCCACCTCTGTGGCACTGGGATAACAGACACCCATTACCATGCTTCTTAATGTGGGTGCGGGGCCTCGAACTTGGCTCTGTATGTTTGTGCGGCAAGTGACTTAACAACTGTGCTATTTCCCTACACACCTTTTCCCTTCTGTATGAAAAAAAGCTTGTGCAGAAGATCTGAAATCCAAGCAGTACACACGATTGGCCTTTCTGGCATTTATATTTGCAGGGACAGAATGTGGCAATGGGTACCAATACCATGACTCCTGCTGGAAAGCATTCCAATGTTATTTTAAAGACCAATGCGTAGATAAGATTGTGTACATGAAAACAGAGGGAAAAAATGGAAAACTCTACAGCCCTTAAAGCAGTGTCTTCTTCTCTTCTCTTTTTATTTTACGTGAGTCTAATTTACTCTTCATTGCATTTTCTCAAGCACATCTGTGCCTCTGACTCTGCACAGGCCCTGTTCTTAGTACCCTACTAATATTAGCTCCTCTCTTCTCCCAGCAATCCTAAAACTTGACATTATTATTACTTCAATCTTCGGGTAAAGAAAACAAGGCACACCCCTCCCTGAAGACTGGCTCTCATAGCTTTAAAGGATACCATGCAAGCTGCTAAGGGGGAAACAATCAGTGGTCCAACCCCATGCTTTAAAGCCTAACAACCTCAACCACGACTGGCACAGAAAGCTGTATGGGTGCAGTAGTGGCATTTTATTATCTTGGGGGTAATCAACAGCTATCTAATTGGACTAAAAGTCCACTCAATGGTAGGGAACTCATGTGTGGGACTGTAAACATAGCCAAATACACATGACTGGAGAGGTCATAGATCCTAGAGAAAACCCAATATCTGTCACATCCCCAGACAAATGTGGCTTCTTACTATATGCTAAATATGGATCCTTATATTTACAGACAAGTACACCTGTCACCACTCATTGAAGAAGCTTCTTTTTATGAGAGAAAAAGAAGAGACTATCACAGAGTTCCACAACTGGTCACACACAGAGAATAGGTGTCTGTGAGATGCCCATCCCTAAGTGACCCAAATTCAGAGGAACCTCTACACCTATGGCTCACAGAACACAGCAGAACGAGTGGTAGAGAGAACACTAATGCATCTCTCAACTCTCACCAGTGAAGCTTCCTCGTGCAATAGAGGGTGATTAACTGAGAAAGCCATAACTAGCCAAAGTGCAGAGAATAAGAGTCTGAAGAGTGTGTGTCACTGGACAGGATTCCTATATTAAACTTTCTCCACCCAGGGCTCAGGGACCATTGCAAAAGATGGGGTGGGAAGATTGCAAGAGCTTGGGTAGTACTTGATCATAAGGAAACAGGGTCCTACAGGCTTCTTGGAACTTCCTCATACGAACTTATAGAAATGGTGCCAGTGTGCACAAGACCCAGACAAACTCAAGCAGACAAAAACCCAGCATAGAACTAGGGAAATGGGCAGGAGGCCCCAACCTTAGCCAAGGAACTATTGGCCGTTGATTACAGCTGTGTGAGAGAGAGTTGGTATTCTTTCAGGGAGTGACAGTAGATAGGCTGAACAGGCTTCAGTGAATGAATTCACACCGAGGGGCATCTGCATACATAAACGTGACTCGATGGGCCTAAACACATATGGCAGAATGCATGAAATCTGCTGGGTGGGCTATGGGTTGAAGATGGGGACAGGTTCTAAATATGATTAAAATGTATTGTATGAAATGCACAAAAGTTCACTAATATATGTATTTTTTAAAAAGAAAAGAAAATGTAACACAGAGAAGTAAAGTTGTGTGTGCGGGGAGTCCCACTTGCTGTTGGCCTAAGATGGTTTCAGTCATTGTAGCCATACAAGTTGACATGATAGTTAGCTCAGAATAATCTAGGCCTGCTTTTAAATATCCAGTCCCCTCAGCAGGGGGCTAATGTGTGTCCCAGAGGCTGTGGCTGCAAATGTCACCAGGCATTACAACAGTTTCAAAGTGGAACTGAATTTCTTTGTAAGTCATGAGGATATGTGGGCAACTTCAGAAGACTGCTTGCTGAAGGGACCTACACACAAGGGCACTTTTAAGGGCTGATACACCGCTTAAATCATGTCTATAACTGCATGGCTGTGACACATGTGTAACAAAGGCACCAAACTTGAAGACAAAGAGCTAGTTATGGACACGGGCAGACCCACCGTTCTGCTGTGTGACGTTGTCCAAGTCACCCATACTACTTGACTCACAGTGGCTTCATCATTGAATTCAAGAGAGTGACCTTCACCTATTAAAGGCATGAAGGAAGACAAACTTACCACAGTTCTGGACACACAGTAGGTGCACACCCACCAGAAATGGCAGTTAAATGATCATTTTAAATGGAAATGATCCAAGCTCGTATGGCAGCTATATAAAAAGGAGGCTGGTTTTTCTGGATTTGGACCCTGCCAACAAATAGGAAAGCAGACTCGCCAATCTGAGACATGCACCGTGTTCGTGCATTTGGTCCTGAATTTTTTATCTCCCAAGAATAATGACCCCAGCCCTGGGCATTTCCAGGGGATTAATGACCAGCAGGATTTAATGACCCCAGCTCCAGCCTAGAGCCATCCCCCATTCCCTGGGTCCTCATTAATCCCAGGTAGACCAGCAGCCTTTCTTCTCACAATTACAATCATGCCCAAGTTCAGCCCTGCTGCAAGGAGAAGGACCACTGGGACCTCACGTCTCTGCTTCTGTCCCCAGCCTGCTCCAAGCTCAAGCCACCGGCTCATTTATTTACAGGGGCAGCCAGACAGTAATTAAAATATGCTAAGGAGGTCCCCTGGTCCAAGGCAGCTCGATCCAATGATGAGAAACATGCGATACAGGCCCCTCCCGCCCTTCCCCTCGCACATACACGTATTAACTTTAGGGCGGCAGCTCGCATTACTTCACATGTTATGTAGAAGGATTTCATGAGATTTTAATGAGTTTCTACCACTGAGAAGGAAAGCTCACAAAGGATCCATGCAAATTGCTTTGTGCAGTCATCCCAGCGTAGCAATGCGCCTCCCTGTCTGGCTTCTGGAAGGACAGATAGATATGCTGATATATGCACACTGGCCCCTGAGCGCTTTTGCCCGCAGGAGTGCAAGGTGAGACCAGTGCTGCCTACCCGGTTCTCTCTGTAGGATGAAGTCCCAGGTGAGATTTCCCACCACAGGATCTCCCACAAGGGCATCCGCTGGCTGAGATCACAGGCCAGTCTGTGTCATCAGTATCTAGGAACCTCCTACTTGGTACTCTGCTTTCTCATCTGTCCAATGGGTAAAAGATGGTAGCCCTCTGTCACTTCCTATTAGTGAGCTGATAGGTGGGTCTGATGCCACGCTCCTTCTGCCCAACCATCAAATCCCAGGAGAAGGAAGTGTTTGTTTATGAGATGACCAGCAGTCAGATGCTTTCGCTCCTTTAGCAGCCTCTGGATTGCCACTCTTTTCCATTTCTTTTTTAAAATTATATTTTATTTATTTGTTTATTTAATATGTGTTTGTGTGTCTGTGTGTGTGTGTCCGTGTGTGTGTCCATGTGTGTCTGCACGCACACATCTGTGGGTCAGAGGATAGCTTGTAGGAGTCTGTTTCCTCCTTCTGTTATGTGGGTCCCAGGATGGAACCCAGGTCAGCCGGCTTGGTGGCAGGAACTTTCCCTGCTGAGCCATGGCACCAGCCCTCTCCACTTCTTTAACAAGTAGGCTGAGTCCAGAAGAATGCATAAAGGGCCTCATTAGCAAGGGGAAATGTGAGAAGAGGGACAAGCTTCCCCTCCTCCACACTGCAGGAAGGATAGAACTTGTACAGAACTGCAGGTGGACTGGAAAGCCGTGGGTCCCAAAAGACAAGCCAGGTTGTCAGCTCCATCTGTGTACTGTGATGGGGGAATCCAGGGTGGTTGCATAGAAAAGGACCTGCATGAGAACACCAACACATTTCACCTGGGGACAGTTAAGCTGGACAGGAGACAGGAATTACAGCACCAGGGTCTGATAGTACCCAGAGCTGCAGAAATATCCTCATTATTAAGGCCTCTATGTGCACATTCACGTACACCTGCACACAGCTTGCACATACATGTGGCACCCGCAGGTATAGGTAAGTTAGCTACTAGACACATACTAATGTATATACATTAACTTCTGATTATTATTATTATTATTATTCATGCACCTGAATTCCAGAACAGGGGCGGATGGGGACAGAAGGCCTGCTGGGGTCTGCGAGCCAGCCAGCCTATCTGAGGAGTGAGCTGCAAGCTCCCTGGGAGACTCTGCCTCAAGGGAATGAAGTAGAAAGTCCAATGTCCTCCTCTGGCCTCCACACATAAGTACACAGGTACACACACATACACACACACCATAATGTAGTCACATGTTTCACAAAAGATTAAGGAAGAACTCAAAATCCAGCCTACCCTACCAGCTTCCACCACCACTCTCCAGACCACTCTCCAAGGACTGTGGCGAGCAGTGTGGTCTCAAGGTGACCTTTCTCCCTATTAAACACCAACTGTAGCCAGAGCTGCCTGGGGATGGGGACTGCATCTTGCCTGTCTCTGAATCTCCATGGTGTGCCAGGAGCTGAGAAAGGTCAGTCATCCTAGGTGTGGCAGGCCGATGGAAGACAGCACAGGCCCTGGAAGCTTCCTTGATGACCATCAAAAGTCACAACCCTTTGGGTTGTGTGTTATTGGTAACCATCAGGAGGCTTCTGGGTGGCCTCGGAAGCTCGGGCCCATGGTGAGAAGAAAAGGGGCCTTGCAATAATGCCATGTGTCAATTCAGAAGTGTCTGCTTTCTTCCCAGTCATGGCCTCCTTGGTCTCCATGACAACCTTGCATGATAATCTTCCTTACTCAATCAGATGAGTAGATTGTGAACCTCTCAATGTTTAGACTCTTTCTGCCTATCCAGAAGTTGCCATTTATTCAGTCTTCCACGTGCTACTATTAAAAGCTGACTCTTCCGGGAGTGGCTAGATCATGAGCCCCATGTCCGGACTGAGGGAGACTTTTTGCCTCTTCCACCACGTGAAGACACAAAAAGTATCATCTAGGCCTCGCCAGCTACCAAATCTGCCGCACCATGGTCTTTGGACTTCCCAGACTCCGTAACTATGAGAGACACATTTATGCTGTTCACGGATTACTCTATCGAAGGTCTTTTGTTCTAGCAGCTCCGAATACACAGACGTGTGTAAGCAGAATTTGAGAACAGATATTATGCCCCAACCTCAAATACCTGTGTAGTTGTAAATTCTCGCACTCAGTACAAAGTGTCCTGAAGTCAGACTCTGGTCTCTTTCCTCAGTCATAATTTCCTAACATTGCTCACTTTCTCCCGCTCTGTTCCTTCCAAATTCCAAAAACCCAGAGCCAATGTACACCTCAGCAAATCTTCGTGACTCTAGTTACAAAACCCTTTCAAACCACTGGACTTAGAAGAGAACAATTTTTAGCTGTCAGGAAATAACATTTTACTTTTCCAGTTGCAGGACCAAGAGCACAGAGAACGAATGCTCTACCTACCAAGGTCGTGCTGTGTAGGCATCTTTGTATCTCTGCTCCGCCTTTCCTGTTTGCTACAACCTTCTAGCTCTGCCCATCCCAAAGGCCTCCGTAGCCACAAATTATATATATTGTCTAGCTGAGTCCTTGGGTAAATTCAAGTCATTGTTTGAAATGCATGCTGTCTTCTGTTGCCTCTGCAAAAATTTTCGGTCGATTAAGCAACAATAACGTGGATTAGTCTATGAGTACCTCGGGATGGTTGCTCCGCATACTGTATATAAATTCCATTGTACTGTCGTCAATTAAACCCTATTGTCTCTAAAAGTCACCTGTCTGACTTGGGGGAAAGTGGGTATGAATTGTAAGAGACACAACAAGGTGTTGACACTGAAATCCAACTGGGAAATTGATGCCTCCCAGCTTGGAAGGAGAAGGAACCAGCAGGATTTAGAGGTCTTGGAAGCCGGGTGAGGATCTTACCGCATCATTCTGGATGCTCAGTGTTGCTGATGGGGGCACCCAAAGTTTATCCACCCCTGAAAACAAGGATGAGGGAGACACAAAGCACTTACTTTGCCAAGTTTTTGCTACAGAGGAAAGAAACTTGTCATTCCAACTTCATGAGACGGTGCTTGCAGCTAAAATGTTCAACTCCGCGGGGACAGCCTCCTTCTTCTTCCTCTTCTTCTTCTTTCTTTTTTCTGTGTTATTACAGAAGAAAATAGAACCATAAAAATGTCCAATTTAGAAAAAAAGGTGCCACTTTAGCATCATTTGCATAAAAGCTGTTACACACAAATTGTTATAAAGACAAATGTGTAGTACTCTTGTTGAAAATTGCTTATATCTTTGGTGCTTCGCCTCCAACGACATAAAGGCCTCTTCAAACTGAAATCCATTCTCAGGTAAATAAAGCTGAAAGCGAAATTTCACCTCTTGGGGAGGACATGAGTGGGTGCTTGTGTTGTTTTAGCTTTCAAAAACCTGGGCCAGCACCTCCTCCCCCTGTGTCTCCGTGGGGACAGTGTCCTCTGAGGGCAAAGGCGGCTTGTTGTGCTGGAGCCAGTGAGGCAGAACAGTGCAGGAGAGAACAGGAGAGGCTGGGAGCTTGAGAGGATGGAGACTCCTATACTGTGTGTGTGTGTGTGTGTGTGTGTGTGCGTGTGTGTGTATCTCTGTGTCTGTGGTGTGTGTTCTTGGAGGTGGAAGGTTACATGTACTTAGAGGAGTTTGTACATGTACATGGAGGCCAGAAGTCAACCTCATGTGTTGTTCCTCAACTTGTTTTAGAGATAGGCCTCTTAGTGAATCCTGAGGCTCTCTGATTAGGCTAGACTGCCTGGCCAGGGAACCCCAGGCATCTTCCTGACTCTACGTCTCCAGTACTGGTATTATAAGTGCAGGTTGCCATGTCTGCTTTTTAACATGAGTTTTTGAGACCAAACTCAGGTCTTCATGCTTATGTGGGCAAGTGCCTTAGTGATGGAGCCATCTCCCCATCACCTAACATTGTTTAGCTGGGAGCTTTAGGCCATTGGAGAAGCTGCGATTTGCTATGGTGGTGTTTTTCTTTAGAATTTGTATTTGTTTTTACAGATCTGATATTTCTTTTTTAATGAGAATGAGTGAGGAAAGCTCTGGAGGCATTCCTCACATCCCGTCCTAGTCCCTGTCCTCATCAAGTTCTTTGAAACAGAGGAGCTGATGGAGATGACACATGCCTTCTAGGGCACACTAACCCTAGAGGTACCTGTCAACACTGACTGATAGGTGAGGTCACTCAGAAGGAACTTGCCTGGTGACAGAGGCTTTACAACAGAAAATCTAGGCTTTGAGTATCTCAGACATCCCTGGTGGCATGGCAACGGATGTTTACAGTCATTTACTGCTGGCAAATGAGATTTTTGCCTCCCTCATTTTATTTGGTCTCTGCTCCCATCCTGAGGAGTAAACAGGTCTCATGACTCCTGCTTTGGAAGTGATATGGTAAATGTCTTGTCAAAGAAGCAATGCCAGGCTTAGTCAGAAAAGCTGGGTTTGAATCCTGGATTTAAATTCACTGACCTCTAGGTTCTCCTTATGAGGTGTCACCTCCTAATCTGGGAAGGCCTTTCCATGGTGGAGACAGAGTATGTGGGTACCCTAAAGTTAAGACGTCCAGTGAAGGCAGCAGGTACCCTGAGTCTTGGGAAATAACAAAGAACTAAACAGCTGAACAGGTAAGAATAAGAAAGCAGATGAAAGCTTGAGAGCCTCTGGGTTTCAGACTGTGTCCCAGGAGCTCATGGATGGCACTGCAGGGTAGGCAGGGATGGGGTCGTGGATAAGGTATAGAAGTTCTGTAAGAGCACACTGGCAGACAATCTCACATTTCCCATAGGAATCAGCTAAAATAATTGCTGAGACACCGTTGCTTGACTTCCTTCCCAAACAATTCATTTCTGCATCAGCTGAGAGACAAAGGGAAGGGCAGAGCTGGGGAGTGGAGGGCCCCAGAAGGTGGTCAAGTTTCCATTAAGAACAAGAAGTGAGAGGCTGGTGAGATGGCCCAGTGACTGCTTTTGCATAGGACCCAAGTTGGGTTCCCAGTGTCCACACGGGACAGCTCACAACCGCCTATAACTCAAGCTTCAGATCTAACACCCTCTTCTGGCCTCCACCAGCACCTGCATTCATGTGCACATACATACACAGACGTACAGACACACAATTTAAAAATAAAATAATTTTTTAAAAAAAGAATGTGAAATTGCAGAGGGGAGTGGGGAGTGCTGAGGGAATGGTCCGTGTGGTATATGTACTGTGCAAGCACACAGACCTAAGTTCAGATCCCCAGAACCCACTAACAAGCCTGTGTGGTGACACACGCCTAAAACTACAGTCTCTCAGGGTTATGGGGAAGAGAGCAGAGACAAGTTCAGTAGTCATTCAGCCTAGCCGAACGGATAAGCTGCAGGTTCAGTGGGAGACCCTGTGTCTTACTTACTTTTTTGCTGCTGGTACAAAATGCCCCGACAAAAGAAACATATGAGAGAAAGGCCTTATTCTGCGTCACTGTTCAAAGGTTCTCGATGGAAAAGTCGAAGCAGCAGGGGCTTGAAGCAGCTGCTCACATTGCTTCTGCAGTCGGGAGGAAGAAAGCAGTGGCCACAGACTGCTACTCAGGTCCTTTCCTCCATTTTACACAGTGCAGGATCCCAGCCAGGGAATGGCACCACCCACAGTAGGCAGATCTTCCCACCTCAGTTAAAGCGGCCCAGAGGATCCCCCACAGGCATGTACAGAGACCCGGCTCCCAGACGATTCTAGATTCTGCCAAACTGACAATTAACGTCCACCAGTATATACTCAAAGTATAAACATGGGGGGACTGGAGAGATGGCTCAGCAGTTAAGAGCACTGGCTGCTCTTGCAGAGGACCCAGGTTCCTAGCACCCAGTTGGTGATTAAAAGCCATATGTAACTCCAGTTCCAGGGGATCCCATGCCCGCTTCTGACCTGCATGGGCATTGCATGACACAGGTGCACTTACACACATGCAGGTAATACACTCATACACATAAAATAAAAATAATAAATTAAAAAAAAATAAGGGATGGGAGCGATGGCTCAGCAGTTAAGAGCACTAGCTGCTCTTGCAGAGGACTGGGTTTGAGTCCCGGTACCTACTTAGAAGCTAACAACTATCTGTAACTCTAGTTCCGGGGGATCCAGTGCCCTCTTCTGACCTCTGCAAGCATTACACAACATGGGTGTACTCATACACATGCAGGCAATACACTCATACACATAAAATAAAAATAATAATAAATAAAATAGTTTAAAATTTTTTAAAGGTATTAAAAATAAATAAATAAAAATAAATATAGAAAGCAGTCAAATAAAGACACTCCAGGTTGACCTCAGGCTTTTGCATACATGTATACATACCACACACATACCAAATACATACACAGCACCACACATGCCTAAGAAAAAGAATTAAAAACAAAACAAAGCAGAAAGATGGGATGTAGGTTCTAAAATGGGAAGAAGTTTCCAGAAAAGCAGAAGCTGGGCCTCTGCGGAGGTGGGGGGGGGGGTCAAGCAAGGTTGTGAAGAAAACCTTCCAGAATCCACACAGAAGGAGAATTGGAAGTCAGGTAGGCACACTGGCCTCAGACCTCAGCAAAAATTGCCTTCGCCAAATGTTTGCATCCAAGCAACAAGTGTCCTCATCCAATACAACGTGTTAGCAGAGATTTCTCCAGTAGTACTAGCCTTCAAAACATCTGCGTAAGGAACTTCCAGGGAGTGGTCACACTTTTGTATTTTCTGCATGGGAAGTCGTAAGGAGAAAATGCTTTTCTAGCTTGTAAAGATTTCCATACCTGCATGTTTTCAAGACAGAAGGAAATAAATAAGAGCTTTCGTTCAGAGTCTTCAAAATAGAATGCCTGACATTTCACATTGAGTGCTGATAAACGAACTTTTGAGTTAATGCACAGAAACAGATACAACTCGGACTTTCTCTTCTTAGAGTGCAAAAGCAAAGCTGGACTTAGCACTTGGGTATACATGCAACTCCCCTGACATTCTTCAACTCCACAAAATGTTCCCACATCAAGTACAACCTAGGAGAAATGCAGAGGGAGCCATTTGAGGAGGTTTCTGACTTCTTTAAGGAAGGAGCAGCATTCCTGTGGCTGGAATGTCCCCCTCTATTAGACAAAGACTTGAAGATGCATCAGAGGACAATGTGATTATTTTAAAGGTCATGGGGCTCGATGAGATAAGGCTAAAGTGGTGGCGATCTAAGCGTGGCTGGATTGGATTACAGGGTGATTTTGTTCAGACCAATTCATCAAGGCTTGTCAAGATTAAGCATTCACGAAACCACTGCTGGTGAGTCTGCGAGCGAGTCTGTGAAAGTGAGGCAATTACGTAGCTCTTTCAGAGCGCTTCACGCAATCTGAAGCCACTATCATCTAAGATCCCTGTATCTATGACTGTTCAGAGTCTGGAAATCATATTTAACAAGAAGCACTGAGTGGCAGAAATATTAAGGTTGCTGGAGACAATACCATCCAAGTTTAGGGGCCCAAGAGGCAGCTAAGGAACAGTTTCCTCCTCGTAGGATTTTGTAATGTATTGAGAACCAGAGTCAGCAGATGACAGCCACTGGATGACCAGTCGAGGTAGACCAGCATAGGGAGAAGGTGCTACTTCTGTCCTAATGTTCTCCTTTGGTGGTGGGAGGGGGGAACTGTTTCGTGTGCCGGAAACTGATACGGTGTCTAGAACCAAGTAGAGAGGACATTCCCTGAGCAAGTAGCTCACAGGAGAAAAAGAGATTTGAGCCAAGGATTCTAGGCCAACCCTGGTCCAACTTCCCATCTGATAGTGGATCTTTATCCCATGTGCATGAGCCAGTGAGGAACAGAAAGTGGCTTGCTATAGTATGCTGATGGATCCTTCCACTGAGGAGGAGGCTCCCAAAGGGAGAAGGTTAACCCACCTGCTCCAATGGCGGAGTAGGTTAGCCTGGGCTTTCCAGTACAAACAGCTCATACAACTCCCAGCATCCAGCCTGAGGTTGGGTCTGCCTCTAAAGGGAACAGAAACCAAGATGGCACTGGGACTAGAAGTCAAGTCCTAAGAGTGAAAACTAAAAGAAAGTAGGCATTGTCCTCCAGAAGAAACAAGGTACAATATTCAGAACCAACCTCAAAACCCTCTGTCATTTTTTGCCTTTTGACTGGGCCGGAAGAACCGACTTCTGCAATTCCAGATGGAAAACCAGGAACAGCAGTAGCAGTTACAGGAGGCTCGCACCTACCCGACGACAAACTCTGCAGTAGCTGGGTGTGCTGGAGGAGCGAGCTGTCGGGTGAGGGAGGGTGGACCTGTTTCTGAAAGTGTCTTCACAGTAGCTGGAAGGAACTGTTCATGCCGTGGTGCTGTGAGTGGTTTTCCTGCTCTGGGCCAGTGAGAGAACCAGATAGTTTTGTGCATTGTTGTGTCTGTATACTTTCTGGAGCACACTGGAGGGTCCAGAAGCCTCCTGGGCTCTGGGTACAAAATTCAGAGATGACACAAGCCTAGCTTTAGTAAGCTCAGGAGGCCCAGAAGCTGCAGTGTCCCTGTGGAGAAACTCCTGAGGTTTTAGTGCTGTTCACTCATCCTTTGAATTTCCTCATGACCAGGCACTTGGGGTACCTTGGCCACCATGATGGGTAACATTGAACACTGAAGATTCATGTTGTTTACTGATCTAACTGGCTTTGCACTTACGAACGACTTCCATCTCCCACCATCCCTGGGAGGTGTGACCACACATCTTCCTGGGGTTAGGAACTTGATTAAGCCCCAACAGCTTGTGAATGCTGCATATAGCACTCAACACTAGATGTCCTAGCTCTAGAGCCTGTGCTCCGGCCTGCCTCACCAAACTTCATGGGCCCTGAGCTGTCCTCTTTTATAAACCAGGGTTCCTAATATGCTATCCCACCCAAGGAAGAACATTCCTCTCTTTTCCCCTCAGTCTGCTTCTGCTTCAGAACTCAACTCCTCTGTAGCATGTCCACAAGGGATTCAACAAACTTATCTGAATTAAAATCCCTCTTGGTCCTCTGTGTCCTCCACCTATCTGTGGGGCTCTCACAGGTAGCAGTGTACTTTGGCCCTGACCCTACATTGAACAGAAAGGAAATCTTGTAAACGGTTGTTGAGTGAATAGGCAGACAGACTTTTTCATCTGCCTGACAAGTCCTTCTGTCAAATACTTTGGATAAATGCAGGGATTCTTTGGTGATGATTTACAGAGTATGCAGTTCAGACTTTTGAAAGCTTTTCAGTTCTAGCCACTTGTGTCCTGGTGCACCTTACTGGAACCAGAGTTTGCAGTAAGTTTGTCGACCCCAAGGCTTTCGAGAAACCACAGTCTATAGACATATGAAAGTGATATTGTTAAGAAGGACACCTGAAGTGGCAGCGTGGAATGGGAGCCATGGGACAGCTTGAGAGCTACCAGACTCAGGGTTGACACCATCAAAGGAGAAAGGGAAAGCAGGCTCCATGGGTTTCTTGGTCTGGAGTACAGTCTAAGGAAGGTGAGAACACCCCCCACCCCCTGCCAAGAGTCTCCTAGGAACAGTGACAAATGCAAGAGTGCTGGGTTTCCCAGGACTGGCTGCTGGATTCAGTCCTTAGCTGGGAACAACCCATGTGATGTTGGTGTGAACACTGATGAGGGATGTGATGAGTCTTAAAACGCAGCAACAGAGTGCTTAGCCCACCATGTTCTGGAGCCAAGAAGTGGGTTTCCATGGTCACCCGACCTGAAGTCTCAAGAGGCTCAGCATCTCCCATGGCACTGAGGAAGTCTCCTTGCAACCGGGGTCTGGGCTGTATCTCTGTGCTCTCACACTGATGTTCGCAAAGAGGAGGCAGAGGCCACCATCTCTCACCAATTTTGGGGACTTTTTAAGCCTTGAGTGATGCTGATTGATCTGTCACCTCAACCAGGCACATTATAACTATCACCCTCAGCTTACCAAGTTTGAACACAGTACAGAATGTTGGAAGAAGTTACAGGGTTGCTGTATAAGACAGAAATGAGCCAAGTGCAGGAACTCACATCTGTAAAAGAGGTCAGGTTGGTCCTTATGGGAAATGGGAGTTTCACAATACACAGCTGTTACTGACGATTGCTATCACTAGTGTTTGTTTATAAATTGCCAGGCACCGTTCTGGTCATTTGGCATGGATTGAATCATGGAATCTGTTCTGTTAGTATCCTCTAGTTATAAAGATGTGGGAACCAGTGCGAGTGATGAAGCAACTTGCCCCAGGTCACAAGCCTTTACTGAGTTGAAGAGCTAGGATTCAGACTCGGGCACTAACTCAAAACTGCACCCTTAGCCAGTACGCCTGCCCAATCAGAGGAGACAGCAGAATCAGAA
Organism: Nannospalax galili; assembly: GCF_000622305.1. Classification (NCBI taxonomy): domain Eukaryota; kingdom Metazoa; phylum Chordata; class Mammalia; order Rodentia; family Spalacidae; genus Nannospalax; species Nannospalax galili. The sequence continues at coordinate 6,725,646 of NW_008360325.1, forward strand.
GGCCCATAAGAGGAGGCCTGGGAAGGAGGCATCCTCCAGACACGGAGGAACTTGTACATTTGAGCACTCAGTGCATTCAGAAGCAATGGGGAGGGTTGGAAAGGATGATGCAGGGGAAATACCCACAGGCCTGGCCTCAGAGCAGCAGGACCCTGACCCTCCTCTGCATGGAGGGCATCATCCAAAAACCTCACATGGGATGTAATGAGTATGAAATTCTTCTCATCCTTAGAACACTCAGCTTTAAAAAAAATTAACTATACATTACACAGAGCAATGTGTTCTGCATGTTAAATAATACTGCAATAGAATGATTTGATATGGTTTTGAACAGAAGCCAAAGGAGAATGTTTTCAGTTTATGAACCCCTCCCCCCAAGAACAAAGTCTTTCAAGCACTTGTTCTAAGTGATAAGAATTTACATATGAAATTTTTTTCATATTTCGATCTAGGACTTCAACATTCTGCCAGCATTGAGAACCTCATAGCCAGATAAGGACATAGAAATAAAGAGGAAACTACAGACTGACTGCCTTCGTGAGAGTAAACACAAGGGGCCTCACTTCAACAACACATTATAAAGGTTGTGCACCATGATCTCGTCGGTTCCATTCCTGTGCTGGATAGCTTCAACTATCCAGTTGACACATCTGGGAAGTGGGAATCTCAACTGGTGAATTTCCTGTATGGGACTGGCCTGTAGCCAAGTCTGTGAGGCATTTTCTTGATTGCCGAGTGATGTTAGAGGGCTCAGCCCACTGCGGGCGATGCTTTCCCTGGGCAGGTTGTTCTGTATTGTGTAAGAAAGCAGGCTGAGCTGAGCAAAGGCCACAGGAACAAGCCAGTAAACAGAGTTCCTTCATGGTCTGTGCTTCAGTTCCTGTCTCCAGGTTCCAGCGCCGAGTTCCTGTCCTGGCTTCCCTCAGTCATGAACTGTGACCTGGGAGATGTAAGTCATATAAACTCCTTCCCAAGTTGGTTTTGATCAAAGTGTTTTATCACAGCAATAGAAAGCAAACTAGGGAAATTCCACAGATATAAAGGTGGTTCAGTACACACAAACAAGTAATACAGAACATAGAATCAAGGACAAACTACAGGATTATTTCAATCAATATATGAAAAGCCTTTGACAAAACGCAACATCCCTTCATGCTAAAATCCTGAAGGAATGGAAAATAGGACAATTTTACTTCAAGTTAACAAACAATAAACCAATATCCAACATTACATTGAATGGGGGTAAAACCTTGCCCAAATCACCTAAAATATGGAGAAAAGTGTGTGGTTCTCACCACTCTTCTTAAAATAGTTCTTGAAATCTTAGCCAAAGCAATAAGGCAAGAGAAAAAAAAATAGGTCTTTCTTCCTAGAAATAGCTACAAAATAGCTCAAGTAGCAAAAGAAATCCTGGGCAAAAAGGTGGTACAAGACATACCAAAATATCTGACTTCAAAATTTACCGAATCATAATAACAAAACAACATAATATTGGCATACACACACACACACACACACACACACACACACACACACACACGACCAAGAGAACAGAACAAAACCCAGAAAGAAGTCCACACATCTATATCCATCTGATTCTTGACAAAGAGGACAAAAGCCTTCATAAAAAAGAAACAACCTCTTTCTCAAGTGGTATTAGGAAAGTGGGCATCCACAAGCTGAAGACTGAAACTAGATCCCTATCTTTCTCCCTGTACAAAAATCAATTTAAAATGGATAATAGACCAAAAGCTTTGAAACAATGAGAGGAAAACATTTTAAAAATGCTTCAAGATGTAGGCACAGAAAAGGGCTTTCTAGAAGTCTGATGGATGAGGAAATAAGAATTGACAAATGAGATTTAAAGCTTCTGCACAGGGGCTGGAGAGATGACTCAGTGGCTAAGAACACTTGCTATTCTTCCAGAAGACCCAGGTTCAAATCCCAGGACCCACATGGTAGCCAAGAACCTTCCATAACTTGTAACTCCAGTTCCAAGGTATCCAACACCCTGACCTCTGTGGCCATTGCACAACACAGGTGTACTTATACACATGCAGGCAACACATTCATATGCATAAAGTAAAATAAAATATTCAAAACTTCTGCACAGCAAAAGAAACAGTCAACAGAGGAAGGAGACAGTGACAGAACGGGGAAAAAAACCTTTGTGATCTAATCAACGGCAAGGAATTAATATCCAGACTATAGAAAGAGCTCAAAAGTCAAAAGAACAAATAACTCAAAAATAAACTCTGTAGACAAATATCCCAGAAGCACAAATAGCCAATTAATGTGTGAAGATTTGTTCAGCTTCTTAATCTTTCTGAGAAATGCAAGTCAGAACTACACTGAGATCCTGTCAACTTAGTAGAAATGGCTGTTGTCAAGACATCAAGCAAACAAACAGAAATCCCACAGACATTAGGTGAGGGTTCAGAGAATAAGGGATTACGCTGCTGGTAGGAATGGACATTAGAGGGGTCGCCATGGAAATCAGTATGGAGGGTCCTCAGAAAACTAAAATTAGAGCTTCCATATGATTCGGCTGTTCTTCGTGTCTGGACCCAAAAGAATCGAGGTCAGCATCCTATACAGACACCTGCTCACCCGTGTGTATCAAAACACTATTCACAGTTCCTGTCATGGAATCAGCCTTGGTACCCATCAGTAGATGAACGGACAAAGGAAATGTTGTGTGCACAACGGAGTTTTACTCATCTGTGAAGAAGAACACATTTAGGTCTTTTTCAAGAAAATGTATGAAATTTCAGATTATTGTGTTAAGCAAAATAAGCCAGCCTCACAGACAAATCTCACATGTATGTGGAATTTAAGAGAAAAAGGTCATTTCAGTAAAAGAAGGAATGTAGGGATAGGAGGCAAACCACAGAGGGTGATAAGTAACAAATGGGGGGGGGGTTCTTGTTTGCTTTATGATGCTGAGATAAACACCATGACCGGAAACAACTTGAGGATAAAGGAGTTCATTTTGCTTTCCCTTTACAGTCCATCACCAAGGCAGGAACTGGAAGCAAGACCCGGATCAGAGACCATGACGGATTGCTGTTTACGGGCTTGCTTCTGCAAGCTTGCTCAGCTGCTTTTCTTACACAGTCCAAGCCGCCTGGGGTGGGCTCTCCTACATCAGTCAGCAAGAAAGAAAAGGCCTCACAGACATGGCAACAGGCCAGTCTGATCTGGGCAAGTCTTCGGTTGAGGAGGCCTCGTCCCAGGTGACTCTAGATTGTGTCAAACTGACAGCTGAGGCTGACTGACAGGGTGGAGATGATGAAAACACATTATATTCGACTATGAAAACGTCACAGTGAAACTTCTTGTGAACAATTAATTTATTATCATAAAAATGAAATGCAAATTTAAAAAGAGCATTTGCAAGATGTCCTGGAATACCTACTGGGGCTCCCTCATGGGCCACAAGTCAAGGAATGGCAAGGGGGTTGGCCTACCTGGGGGCGCAGGTCCAGTAGAGTCCACACTGAATCTACCCTCCTGGTATAAGATTATAAGATCATGAATCTGGAGCTTTGGTCTCAGTTCGAAAACTATCTTCAGGAGATTTCAGACTGTGTGGACCTCCTAGACGGGGAAGGAAGAGCACTTCCACATCCATCCATCTAATAAGCATTCATTAACCAATAACTATGCAAAACACTGGGTCAGTGCTGAGGGAACCACACTGAGCAGATCAAGGTTGATACAGGAAACAGGCAGATATACAGACAAAGGGTTAATCAAAGCCAGCAGGGAGATGACAGAAAATGACCTGTCCTCTAGATAGACTGACCTACTAAGGATGCTGGAAAAGGACCTGAAAGACAGGGCCCAGCCTAGGGGAACATATCCCCGGCTGAGGGATAAGCCGACCTAGACATGACAAAGAAGGATCCGTGGTACCAGAGTAGAATGGAGAAAAAGCCAGGTGAGTAGATGAGCCTGCAACTCTGTGGCCCAATGCAAAGTGCCTGTAGCCACCCAGGAGGGAGGTGTCGAGAGCTGACTGGCTGACTGGGGAGGGGCAGCAGGGCACAGGTGAGACCTGGATCCTGTGAGCACTGTGTCCGTCCTGCGTATGAGTCACCCATGAATAACAGAGTTTGCAAATAGATTGGGAGTTTAAAAGGTGCTTTAGGGGTTAGGGAAGTGGCTCAATCAGTCAAGTGCTTGTCTCAAAAGCATGAAGACTTGAGTTTGATTCTTTTGTACCAGAACCAATGTACAAAAGTGCACACTTAGAATCCCAGTGTTGGAGTGAGGGCAGAGGTGGATGAGATGTTGAAGCTCATTGGCCAGCTAGACTTGCCTCCTTGGTGATTTCTAGACTACTGAGAGATCCTGTCTGAGAAACAAGATTGACAGCATCTGGAGAATGACAGCTGAGGTTTCCTTCTGACCACCCCCTCTCCCCCGCCACACACATATACACCTATATGTGAAAATACGTCTGCACACAGGAACACACACACACAGACACACATACACACACACACACACACACACACGCACACACACACACAGACACACATACACACACACACACACACACGCACACACACACACAGACACACATACACACACACACACACACACGCACACACGCACGCACGCAGTGCTTAAAAACTCCAGCCTAGGAGCTAGAGAGATGGCTCAGCAGTTAAGAGCACTGGCTGCTCTTGTAGAGGGTTCAGGTTGGGTTCCAAGCACCCACATGGCAACTAACAACTGTCCATAACTCCAGTACCAGGGGAATCTGATGCTTTCTTCTGACTGTGGGCTTTTCACAACACGGGTGCACCTACATAGATGTCAGCAATACACTTATGCACACAAAATCAAAATATAGCTTAAAAAATACAACTGAAAAAAAATCCCAACCTTATGATCCTCCAGTAGCCCTCCACCTCCACAATTAGAAAGTGCTCCTTAAGCAAGCAAAAGGTCCAAAAAAAAAAAAAAAAAAAGTCCCCCGTCCCGTCCCACCCCTCTTTTTACAGTCCAAGAAGATGATTTCTCACACTACCTAAACCCAACAATTTAGCCAGCTTTTCCTTTGTGGTAATTATGTGATGATCAATGTCTCCTCTCCTGGGAGGAAAACCTACTAAATATACGTTCCATCTAAAATTGTTGTTTTTATTGTTACAAACCAGGACAACTGAGGTGCCATTTCATATTTAGCAACCTGTAATTTACCTCTTGTACATCTTTCTCTAAACTTGTGGTTACCTTGTCTCAAGGTAGAGAGCGGCAAACAATGAATTATTGTCATTATCTTATAATCAAACACAGAACCACCAACAATGGATGTCATTGTACTCTAATGGGGAAATAACCAGCCAATTCCACAATGGTCATTACAGCAGCAAAATTTAATAACGCTCTTACTTTTCAGTTCTCCCTCCACCTTCTTATTTTCAACACCAATTAAAACTGTTTTCAAGTGTTTCTCCTTGCACTGTCTGAATCACAGCTAGCAAAGTGATCGTTTAGCAAATGGGCTCTGGCAGCAGTGACTGAGGAATCCAGCTTTCTTCTCTCTGGGTGCTACATGTGCCTGCTCAGGAGCAGAAGAGCAGGGCAGGGTGGGAAGAGACCTCGCCTAAGGCTGGGGAAAAGGAGGGTATGGACACGGTGCTAAGAGTGAAGCTTAATCCTGATTGTCAACTTGGCAGGATGTAGGCACACTGAAGAAGCAAGCCTCTTGGTGTGTCTGAGAGGGCTTTCGCTAGATTAGGTTAATTGAGGTGGGAAGACCCACCCTAAATGTAAGTGGCACCATCCCGTGGGCTAGCATCCTGGACTGAATAAAAAGGAGAAGTGGAGCCAAGTGCCAGCATTAATTGCTTTCTGCCTCCTGATGCAGTGTGGATGCAATGTGACCAGCTGCCTCCTGTTCCTGCCACCACGTTTTCCCTACCTTGATGGAATGTAAGCCTCTGGAACTGTGAGCCAATGTAAACCCTTCTGTCCTTAATGTGCTCTTTTCAGGTATTTTGTCACAGCAGTGAGACAGCTAACAGGGGAGGTCACCAGCTATCAGTCCCCAGGTGACCTCATGAAGTGTTCTAACATTCATTTGCATGAAATAGGAGGAGGTGCCAGAAGGAGTCCGCACTCCAGCACAAACCACACCTTTCCACTCCTCCGAGCATGTGCATTCCACACAGCCAGGGAATCAATATTGCATTGGGGTCATGTGTTTAGATGTGTGCTTTTCTCCTGTATTAATAATGACTCTCCTGGCTAAGACCCCTTCTGTGCTAAGAGTCAGTCTAGCCAACAAAAGGCTTGCTGCTGTCCATCAGGTTGACCAGTTGGCTGGATCTGTCCCATTCAACATTGCTATGGCCTGCAAATTAGTTCTAACTTTAGATTCTGTAAGTGAGGTTTTCTCAAAATATAACCAAGCTCTTGACAAAGTAAGCAGATAAAAGTATTGAGCATCCAGCTAAGTCTGAATTTCAAGCAAATATTTTTGGGTAAGGAGGTGGCTATATAGAGAATACATGTATTAGTAAATCATTATCCACCTACTTGGCTGGTCTTCACATCTACCTGGACACCTTACATAGTGCCTGGCAGGTCATCCTTGGGACTCTGCCTGGTTGTAATTCTATGGCAAAGTGAGTTTTCCATTCCCTATTTGGTTCTACCTACACTGAGAGGCAGACACCATCTCCTTGACTTGGAGCCCTTTGGACCCCAATGGACTCTCACTGCCCTTGGAGAGGAAATGGCATTTACTGACCTATAGCCCTGCCAAGCCCACCAAACACTCCATAAAGGGGCATCTTCAAGGGGGTCTGCAGTGTATGTTCACAAACTAGTCACCTAAGTGGAGATGCAATCTCTGTTCCCTTCCCTGTGTTAGACAGGGACTCATCCAAGGTCACACAGGCTTCCAAAGCCTCAAGCACATCACTGTGTTTGCTGGTCTCTGGGACTGGGGGGATGGGGTCCACATCAGAGTGCACCCTTTGCTTCTGGGTGTCTGTGCACTCCATCTCCTGGCTCTCTGCTTTTCCTCCCGTGGTAGCCACTGCAGGCTGCGCATCTGCACTATGCTGGGGAAAATCTGGGGAGAGCACCCTGCCCTGAGCTCTCTATGGAAATGCTTCTCCTCAGTATCCTGTGCCACAGGGCTCTGGAACTGGCTGGATCCACTTTATCTCTTTCTGCTAAGACTTTGGGATGGGCCAGCCTCATCAGAGACTCCTCTCTTTTAAGGGTGTATGCTCCTCCCAGGCCTGTTTCCACCGACTCTTGGAGACTCCAACACACAGATTTTAGAGTTGCCAGGCAATGTGTGAATGCTATGCCTCTGGTCGAAGTCCAGAAATTGAGAAGTAGAATTGACGTTCCAGTCAGCCCAGGAATCAGTCAAGATGGAGTTCCTGCACAGTTAGATGAAATGGTCCAAGTGTGAGGCGATAGGCAAGTGGAGATGTTTTCTTATTCACTGCTGTGTCTTCAGGGTCTGTAAGAATGTCTGGCACCAACACCAAAGAGATGCTCCTAAACATCTACTGCTGGAAGGGAGGGAGGGAGGGAGGGAGGGAGGGAGGAGAGAAGGACAGAAGGAAGGAAGGAAGATGAAGGAAGAGGAAGGAAGGAAGGAAGGAAGAGAGGAAGAAAGGAAGGAAGGATGGAAGGAAGAGAGGAAGAAAGGAAGGAAGGAAGGAAGGAAGAGAGGAAGAAAGGAAGGAAGAAAGGAAGCA
>NW_008360325.1:6733497-6746493 GCF_000622305.1 Nannospalax galili
ATAGGAAGGAAGGAAGGAAGGAAGGAAGGGAGGGAGGGAGGGAGGGAGGAAGGAAGGAAGGAAGGAGGGAAGGAGGGAAGGAAGGAAGGGAGCTTGGAAATCACTTAGGATGATGTGGGAGTCACAGATCTCTGGAAATAAACAGTCACTTCAATGTCACAGCATAGGGGTTTCATGGCTCTCTCTGAAGGCAGAGAAAGTCCGTGGGTCCAGATGGAGAGTCACTTGTCCCATTCTACTTCCTGTATTATGTAGTAAAAGAAACCCTAGCTCAGAGACATCAGCAGATCAGCCAAGTTCCTGGGCTCCTGAGGGTCCCTGCTGGACTTGAACCTTGCCCCCTGCTTCACCTTCCAGTCCTTTCCCACATACTGCCTAAGTTCACCTTCTCTTGTGCATTCAGAGCTCATAATTTGCCTTTCAATTTGGCCGGATGGTTGAACATTTCATTCAACTTACATTAAAAGTTCTGATGTTAATTTATCTAATATTCCCATTAATAATGTCTGTTTAAACCATCAGCTGATTGCCCAATGTTAAAATGTCTTTGAAACAGAAAATGAATGCAAATAATTAAAAGGAAAAAAAATCTAGGGAAAGCTATCCATTTGTCAGGTTTGGCATAAAAACGTCTCAAAATGCAGTGTTTGGGATAATAAAATATATGAAATTTTTTAATAAATGAATTCTAATAATAATCATGTCAGTCCATGCAAGCCCCATCCTTCTTTCTGGAGGCACCATGATAAATCTTGCCTGTGCTCCACTGGGGTCACAATCTAGACTGAGCAGGCACCCAGGAGACAGATGACTGAATGTCGGCCTCTGACCTCATGAGGGTAACAGTTTAATGAGGTAAAAGCGAAACTGCAGCTGTCAATAAAGCATGATCAGAGCTGTAGAGAGGACACACAGGGCCAGGTAGGAGACTCTGAGCATCTCGCACGGTCCATGGGAGTGAGGCAGGGCTCTGGGCATCTCCCACAGGCCGGGATCCCAGTGCAAATGGAGCAGAGCTCCAGGCCGAGAGCATCAGGAGTGTGTAGTGTATAGAGGTCACCATGAGGAGGCTGGAACACTGAGCAGGGCCGGTCTCTAGAGACCCCAAAAGCCTGTTTGGACACGCTATACAAGAGGCTGACAGGTTGGGAGCTGGGTACAGAGCAGGACTCAGAGATACCCCGTGGGAGAGAAGGAAAAAGCAGAGAGCAGAGGCAGGGGCCTGTCCATCACAGTCCAAGGAGGAAGCTGATGAGGGAACCAGCCAAGAAGGTCCAGTCTGAGTTCTGAGGCTGGAGAAGGTCACGTTCAGCATAATTACACTCCTGATGCCATCAAAATCACACAGCCAGAAGCCCCAATCCAACCTTGACTCCAGAGAGTGGTGGTCCCTGTCCCTCCCTGAATTCAGGGTGTGCTCACCCAACCCAGGGTCCTCTCCATAGCCACCCTTTTCCCTCCAAACCAGAAATTAGATGACAGTCTATCAATTATATCAACAATTGGGAATTGGTTGGGGTTTTGTTTATGTGTTTGTTTGATTTTTCTTTATTTACTATTTGTTTATTTGTTGCTGAGTTTTATTTATTTGTTTTAGATACGATCTCTCTCATATCCCAGGCTATGAACTCAAAATCCTCCTGCCTCTACTTCCTGAGTGCTGGGATTCTAGACAAGCACCATCACACCCAGGTCATTTGTTTTGTTTTATTATTGTTCAAAATGTTAATATATATCTTGTCACGGTTTATTCTGAAGGAAGATCAACGATATTAAAAATTTTAAGTGAGTGCACTTCACCTCTCTTTAAGTGAAAAAAATAATATAATAAGATAGATGGTCTTGTTTTAATGAAAGTCCCCTACTACCTGTGTGTCCAGCAAGTACTGACACTGGTGGTTAAAACTATGTTTAAAAGAAGATCAGAAGGCATTTTAACACTCTTGTACGGTTTTTCCACGTAACATATTCACAAACTCAAAATTTAAACCAAGGACTGTCAGTGTCTTAGTGGACCCCTCCAAGTCAGGCAGTGGAGTAACCTGCCAGGCCGCCTCGTGTTTCAGGTCTGCATCGAGTGGCTGCCCTAGAGGACAGACATCTAATGGTTTCCAAGGACCAGCTTGCTCACCAAAAATGACATCTAGTGGGTAGAGGCCAGGGATGCTGTGGAACATGGACACTGATCAGTATGCCACCCCTACTTCAGAAGAAGGCTCTACCCAGAGGCCAGCTGGACTTGAGTGGGAAGTCCCCACTTCCAAAGAGAGAGGACATGTTGGGTGGATGCTCTCAAAACACAGCATTGGAATTCACCAGTATGAGTTTTTCTCTGGGTTCTGTGATGCCTGTAGTCTGCTGTACCCAGCAGCAAGGTCTGTCTCCTGATGTGGACTGACTCACTGAAATTCCCTTTTCCCTCCTCCCCTGTTGGGCTCCTCTGGGCTGCGCTGCGTGCTCAGCAGAGAAGGCTTCCACTCCTGTGCTGTCCCTGGTACCCAGCCTGCGCAGCCTTGATTCCCTTGCCCCCCACCTCTGCCTTTCTCAATCTCTTTTATTTCTCTCTCGCCCACACATTCTCACACATGCATATGTACTCACACACCAGCACATGTGAACTCAAATACCTAGCAGGCACACACCGTATGTATCCAATTCCCTCACAAATATTCCTACGTGCCTTCAAACACACTCATGCATGTGTGCACATTTAAACACACTCACATGCATATTCACATAGACTCATACACGCTCACACACATATTCATTCTCATACATGTGTGCACATGCATAGATACATGTGTGAATATTGACACACACGTGCACAGGAAAACGAATTCATGTGTGCACACAAAATCACCCTCATGCTCCTGTGTGCTCAGACAAGGTACAGATGCATGTGAAAACAAATGTAAATTCACACACACACACACACACACACACACACCTGACACTCCCACTCAGCTACCTGTCATCCATCCTTCTCTGTGAAGCCAGTCTTGGAAACCAGGCTCCTCTTGGGCAAGCTCCCCTCCTCTGAGCTCCACACCAGGTAGGACATAGCAGATACACAGCGTCCTTCACCTGACATTGTGCATATGTCCCCACCAACCTCCTAGCTCCTGAAGAGCAAGCCCTCCCAGAAGCTACTTTGTGGGAAGAGGACAAACAGTAACTGAGAGAACCAGTGATGGACACAGGATGCGGAGCAGGCTCCGGACTTCACTGTAGCGCGGGAACAATTCGGCCAGTGCACGTGCAGGAGGCTGAACACAGCTCGACAAGCTCATCGCTCAGGCAGCGGGCTGGTTCCTCTGAGGGCAGGTGTTCAGAAACCTTTCTCCACACAGCCCACTGATGGTCCTCTGTGTCAGGTGGAGAACTTTCACAGTTCTGAGAACCCTGCTCCTTCACAGCCCCATCGCAGGGGATGACCACCAGGTGACCGTCAGCGGACTCTTGGTGCTTGTGGCTTTTTTCTCTCTACTTGGCTTTCCTTTCTGTGGACCACAGCGTGGCACGCTCGAGTAGCTGTCCTCTGTTCCAGGCCATCCCTCTCCATCCCAGGAGCAGGCACATCTGTCGCTGCGCTTTGAACCCAGGAGCCAGGCGCGGGTTCACCAGGAAGCCGTCTTTAAGCCTGAAATACACATGCATGTTCTTTCTCCTTCTTCTTCACCCTCATATCTGCGTGGAGCAAGTGAGGCTTTTAGTCTCGGTGGTTGAGGCAAACGCATTAAAAGATGAACATTTTAGTTGATGTTCTAAGATTTCCAAAAGCAGTTCTGATTGTGTACTATTAGCATTAATTAATTTCCAGATGGAGACCAGCCGCTCTCTAAGGGGAATGCACATTTTAATCAGTTTCTCCCTGCTTCTCAGTGCTTGCCAAAGGTAGTTCAGGGTGCCTTGTGTGTCTGTCCCCTCCTCTTACCTCCGCGCACAGTGACAGGCCATGGCTTGTGAATACAGGGCTCAGGCTGCAGGGTCAGGGTTGACTACCAGCGGGGGAGTCACAGAGAGAGTTTCTCAGAGCCAAATGACTCCCCCTTGAAAAAAAACGCCTGCTTCTTTCTAGCAGGGGCCTGGAAAAGGGAAGGACAACTTCATGCAAACTTGATAAGGAAACAAATGCAGTCTCTTGTTGACAAGGTCAAAGTCATGTCAAGTGACATAGCTCAGGAAACAGAGAATGTACTCGGTGTGTGTCTCAGGCCAGGCACAGTGAATGTCCTGAGCAGCTGTGTGGCAGCCTTGGTTGGTGAACACGATTTTCATTTCTGACGTCTGTCCAGGAAGCTCTAACAGCCTTTGTCCCTAGAGTGGATGTTGTTGATCTGTGACTCTGTGATCACCCATAACACCTGGATCTATTTGTTCCCTTCTCCCAGGAGCTGCACATAGGTATGTGGGCACACTCACACCTGCACACTTGCACAGGAGTGTGGGAATCAAATCACAAATCGGTCCCCACTAGGAACACCCACAGTTCTACACACTGAGTCAATGAATAATCCCCAAGGTGGATGCTCAGTCATTCTTCAAATGTGACATCACATGGCATTAAGCTGGTCTTCTCACCATGGGAATGCGCCACATGCTCCTTTACTTCGGACTAGGTGTGCACAGCACACACAAATGTTCACGTGCATCCATAGTGTATGTGTTAACACAGAAACACAGGTACATTTGAGCAAAGTTACAAACAGGAAGTCTGTACACTCCACATTTAGGTGAGCAGGTGTTTGACATGTGTGCTGGGGCTTAGTAGGCCTGCTAATGAATGCCCATCTTCATATGTATAGATTTCAGACATGTATGCATTTGTTAGGTCTATGCATGCAGGTTATATATGCAAAGGTATGTATAGGTTTCTCTATGCGTGGACGGGCTTATGTGAGGTACACGCGTTTGCTTACATGTATTATAAAAGCACACGTGTGTATTTGTGGGGCAGCCCAGTGTCAGAGGATGTTGCATTGTGCCACTTTACAGTGAGGAGAGGGAAACATAAGGGCTGGGGTACGTGCCTGCTGAGCCGACTCACTCTGAGCAACGGTCACAACAGCCTCACACAGTGGACTCTGTCTATGTCCCCTTGGCCTTAGGGTGTTGGTGAGCCCTAAATTGAATGTGAAGATGGAGAACGTAAGGCCAGTTGTTTAAGCTGGGCTTGTCACTAAAGCAGACGGTGATGTGAATGGGCAACCCCACCACACTTGCTCTGTGTTTCACCCAGAGAACAAAAGTAAATCCAGGGAAGACTGGGTCCTGCAGCGTTCACAGTGTCATCGCTCACACTGAGACTCCTACAAGGACCGGGAAGCGTGCTGTGTGGTTAATACTTACTGTCAATCCGACAAGATCTGGAATCACCAAGGAGACAGACCTCTGGGCATGTCTGTGAGGGATTTCTGGACTGGGTTACTGGAGGTGGGAAGGCTTCACCCTCAAATGTGGGAGGCACCATTCCACGGGCTGGAGTCCTGCACTGGATAAAACAAACAAGCGAGCTGGGCACCAGCACTGACCTCTCTGCTTCCTGTGGACTGTGGATGCGATGACACCAGCCACCTCAGGCTCCTGCCACCATCAAACTGAACCAAAATTAACTTCCTTAAGTCACTTTTGTCGGGCATTCGTCTGTCACAGTGGTAAAATTAACAATCATACACTCCACGAGTCTCCCTGCCCTGATGAGGACCTGGAACTCTCTGCTGTAGTATCTTTGTGAAGTGTTGCACCTGTATCATTTTGTGGGTAGTGTCCAACCATGTGTACAATGTGTTTTTCTCCTGTGCTTCTCAAGGAGAGGAGGAAACCATCTGCATCTCCAGCCACCTTGTGTCACTCACTCCTTGCATTGCTCAGGGACACAACATGACGAAGATAAAATTGTTAGTGAGTTCATCCTCTGCCCAATCCAAAAAACTCCAAAGTCAAAGAGATAAAAGTGGGAAGAACTCAAGCAAACCAACTGGGGGGGACGGGGGGCAGGGGGGCCGGGATCGCTTCCCCACACACCTCCTGGCCAGCCTCTGCCATCAGGGACTGTGATTCACTGAATCACTTCTCAAATACATTATTTAACAGAAGACTTAAGAAAAAGGGGGGGAGAGAGAGAGAGAGAGGGAGAGAGAGAGAGAGACTGTCTTCCAGGTTGATTTTAAACTGTAAGCAAATTTGGTTCTTGGAATGGTTGACAGTGTGTTCAGAGAGGCTAAAGCCTTCATTTTACACACATACACACATACACACACACACACACACAGAGACACACACATATATAATATAGATAGATAGATAGATAGATAGATAGATAGATAGATAGATAGATAGAGATAGATAGATAATGATAGATAGATAGATAGATAGATAGATAGATAGAAACACACACACAGGAAACTAAGCACTGCTATTTACAAACAACAGCATTTCCCAAAACCTCTAAAGGAAGAGGGACTGCCTCATGATTGGTTGGGGTGAACCTAGATCAATCTCTAGGCAGCTTCATGGGGCTTGGAGGGGGACATCTCTGTGTTGTCCCTAAGAAGGGCATCCACACAAGTTGGTCATATACAAAGCTCAGGCAGAGAAAAATATTCTTTGGTGTAACAATAGTCTTATTTATTGGGTGGACTGTGCCGTGGTGCTAGGATGTTTGGTCAAATATTGTTCTGGTGGACCTATGAAGATGCTTGTCAGATGAAATTTCCACTTCAGAGGCCTCAGTAAAGCAAACAGACAGCCCTCTATGAGGGGGTGGAATCAGAGCTAAGCAGCCCAAGGCCCACATGGAACGAAGATTGGTCTCTAGTAAGGAGGAAATCTGCCCACAGTGTCTAGACTCCATCTGTAGCACTACAATCTTTAGTCAATTTCTTTTGAAAAAATATTTTATTATTTTTATTTCATGTGTACGTGTGTATTGCCTTCATGTAAGTAGGTGCACCCATGTCCTGCAATGGCCATGGAGGTCAGAAGAATGGGTCAGATCCTCTAGAACTGGAGTTACAGACGATTGTTAGCTGCCATGTGGGTACTGGGATTCAAACCCAGGTCCACTGCAAGAGCAGTCAGTGCTCTTAACTGTTGAGCCGTCTCTCCAGCTATAGCGCCAATTTCTTAAAAACAACAACAACAACAAAAACTCACCCTCCATGTCTACATGTCCTGTTGGTTATATTTCCCAGTAGAATTCTGAGTGAGACTAAGAGATCCAAACCAGTATAAGAGACAGCTCCAGTTCTCCCCAGAATGCACCCTTGCTAAACAGCCACAAAGAGACGGGGTTTCGGGGACAGGGCCAGAAGAGGCATGACACATCTCTGAGGAGCCCGTGGTCTGCTGGGAAATTAGACAGGAAAATCTTAAGTCCCAATGCCACAAAAAGATATGCCTAATTTAGGACAGTGATGGAATTCTAAGAAAACTTAGGAGAGACCTGAACTCAGTCTGGGAAACACGAGGACCAGAAGTCAGAAGAGCAGGTATAGATAGATGTATCTAGGTTGTGACATGGCTGGTGGTGGTGGGGGCAACAAAGGATGTGGAGGCATGTTGTTCTTTGTGGAAGACAGACCAGGCAGAGGGGGCAGGTAAGGCTGGAGGTAACAGCTCTGGAATGCCTGGTCCCTCATGGGCACTGGGCACAGTTAGGCAAGGGCTCCTGACCATTCCCATCAAAGCTGAAACCACCTGGGGTCATGGCCGGAGGTGTGTTTCTCAGAGTTTCCATGCTGAAGCCCTGTTCCTATGACTATTTGGAAATAGTCTTTAAAGGGGTGACTGAGATCAAATGAGGTTGTATGAGAGGCCTTAATTTCATGCTCTTTGTGTCCCTTTAAGAATAGACTATTAGGGACCAGGCACACACAGAGGGGAGACCATGTATGGACGCCGGGAAAAGATGATGCAGATAAACCAGGGAGTGAGGCCTTGGGAGAAACCAACCTTGCCAACTCCTTGATGTCAGACTTGCAGATTTCGGGGGTCTTAGCCTGCAGCCTGTGATCTGAGTGGAGGGAATGACTCTAACGCATCTTTTCCAACTAGCCAGTCATTCATGAAATGTTTTCTGAGCACAGACTTTGTGCCAAGTCTCCTCTAAGCACCAGTAAGGGAGCCTGAAAGGCCTTTGCTTCCAGAAACTTATTCTGGCAAGGAGTGAGATAAAAACTTGGCAAGGAGTGAGATAAAAACTACAAGCAGGGTGATTTCAGATGGTGAACAGGGCTCAGAACTGAAAAGAAGGTAGTGATGGAGAAGCCTGCAGGGAGGGAGCCGATCTAAGATCTAAGGTAATCATCAAGGAAGCCTCCACGGGGAAGACATGGGATCTCAGACATCAGATCTGGTAACCCCAAGGGTGAGAGAGGCAGGTCTAGAACAGGGAGCTCCCAGAGGGAACAAGAGGCCTCAAAGCATGTGCGGTTCTGCTGTGTGTGGGTGTTGGAAGTCAGGTAAACCACAAAGAGAGGGTCCTTTCATAAACAGTTCCCCAGAAGAGAGCCCAGCCCCTCATCTTTTTCCTCATCTCTTTCCTTTGGGTTCATGAAGGAAAAATAAAGATGTGATGCTTTGAATGAAAAATGTCCCTCATAGGTTCCAGTATTCGAATACTTGGTCCCCAGTTGGTGGTGCTGTTTGGGGAGGTTTCAGAGATACAGCCTTGCTGAAAGAAGTTTATCACGGCGGAAGGGGTGGGCAGCTTTGAGATTTCATGGCCTTCCACTCCCAGTTGGATCTCTCTGCTTTGTGTTTGCCGTCGAAGATCTGCTCTCTCGGCTTCCTGCTCCTGTGCAGCACCGGCCATTGCTGCCAGGCCTCCCTCTCATGATGGGCTTTGATCCCTCTGGAACCATAAGTCAGAATAAGCTATTGCTGCCTTAAGTCGCTTTTGGTCATTGCGTTTATCACAACAGAAAAGTAATTAAGACAGAAGTGAAAGGGGACAGGAGAGAGAGAGGCACAGGGGGATGGAAAGGGAGAAGAAGAGAAGTAACATTTACTGGAGTGCTTCCAATAGGGTTTGGCTCCAAGGATAATCCCGGAGCTTTCGGAGGCTGAGACAGTAGGACCTCTAGTTCAAGGTTGGCCTGGGCCTCCAAGCAAGAGCCTGCCTCAAAAACACACAAACAGATAAAATCACAGCACAGCCTTGTTTCTGTGAGTTGCAAAGAACGGGAAACAGAAAGAAAAGGAAGACACCAATCTGCTATTGATTAATGAGGCAAGTCAGGATTTTTAACTGATGGTGGAGCTCAGACGACTCCCTTCATCCATATAAATGACACGGGAGCAATGAGGCTACGTGTTTCTGATGGAGGCAGACATGTTGCAAGGTATAAATAGTTACAAACATTAAATATATCAAAGAATTGGTCCATGGGCAAGTGGTTCAGTTCAGGAAGTGGAGTCCAACCTGTAGGCACGTAAGGATATGAGCTGTGGAGGGAGCTGTCGTTGAACACATTCAACTCAGAGGATACAGGCAAAGGCTCTGCTTGGGACTCTGTAAGGCACAGTGAAGCAGCCCTGTCCTGTGTTTACACTGCTGCAGTGGCAAAATCTAGCAGGCTTCCAGAAACTCTCATCTCAACTGTGGAATGGCAAGTCACCAGTTCAGAAGAAAGCACCCAGAGCATCTATGAAGTATGATGCATAAATGTCCGCAAGCTAAAGGAGTTTGGCTCATAATAAGGTTTGAAAGGCAGGGGTGGCTGAACTGAATGTCCTTATTATCCAGCTGCTCACTTCCCCTGACGGCATGGCTGTGGTTTGAATATGAAATGTCCCCCGTAGAATCGTGTGTTTGATGGTCCCCCAGTAGTGGTGCTGTTTGGAAGGTGTGGAAGCTTTGTAGGTAGAGCCTTGATGGAGGAAGTGTTTTGCCAGGATGCGCTGTGCAGTTTGGTAGCCTGGCCCGTCACATGCTGTCCTTTCTTTCTCTTCCTGACTTCCAAGCTGGCCTCATGCTCACCACGTCTTCGCCGTCATGATGGACTGTAGACGCTCTGAAACTGTGAGGCAAAGAAAATCCTTTTCCCCTCATGTTGCTTCCTGAGTTCCTACAGCAGCAACAGAGTACCTAATGAACTGAGGTCCGCTCTGGCCAGACTCATACTGGTTTATAGGAGCTAGATATAAAACTTTCTGGAAATTTTACAATCTAGTCTTTAAACACGGAAATTGCTTAAAATTACAGTTAAGAATTTTCTTTAAAACAAGGATAATAACTGCCCCAAACCTCCCACTTTCTAACCTTTCACATGGTTTACTGTGATCTACGTCATCGCTGCCATTTCTGAGGTTATCTGTTGGGTCTGTTGCAGTGCTGCCTGCCTTCTTCTGTCTTGTACTAAGAATCAGCCATGATGGGGACATTCTAATCAGCAAATGTTACACATTGGAATTTTTTCCCAAAAGACAGTTGTTGAACAGC
Organism: Nannospalax galili; assembly: GCF_000622305.1. Lineage (NCBI taxonomy): Eukaryota > Metazoa > Chordata > Mammalia > Rodentia > Spalacidae > Nannospalax > Nannospalax galili. Next base: position 6,743,942 of record NW_008360325.1, read on the forward strand.
CAGCACACCAGGAATATTCAATGTCAGTTCCATGAATGAAGTATGTGAGTTCCACTAATTTGAAGACGAGAAACACCCTGAGATCACTTCTGTGGCAGAAAGCTTAAAAAGGCATGCAGAGCAGGAATGATAAAAATAGATATTAAAAATTAAGCCAAATAGTGATTGTACTTATCATCATTTAAAGAGATGGCGTCTTCCAGATTCAGCTTCAGCAATATTCAGCCCAGAAATACTATCTAAACTTTGCATTTTATCTAGTTTGATGACCTTTTGTCCTCTCTTTGCTGTGATAGTTGGTATAACTGACTGATGGTGGTGGTGATGGTGATGATATTGATAGTGATGTTGATAAGAGTACTAAGGTAGTGAATAATGATGCTGTGATGATAATGATGATACTGATGATAATGGTTATGGTGGTGATGATGGTGGAGGTTGTGATGATGGTAGTGATGGTGATGACAGCGGTAATGGTGACGGTGTTGGTGGTGGTAATGGTGGTGATGGTGATGGTGGTGGTGGTAGTATTGATGATGGTGGTGATGGTGGTGGTTGTGGTAGTGGTATGTGAAGGTGGTATGGCAAGGACAAGGCAAAGTAAAGGAGACTGAGCTTCCCTGCGACAACTGGCCCTCTGTAGATACGCATGTAGGAAATATACTTGTGGTCAAATATGTGTCCCAGACACGAAATCTCTAGGAATTTCTTTCCTTTAGAGTCTTCTATTCTTATTGTGTGTGTATGAGCATATTGTCTACATGTGTGTAAGTATACTCATGACATGCAATTCCCACAAAGGTCAAAAGAAGGCATTGGATTACCAACAGTTGTTAGCTACCACAGGTGCTGGGAATAGGTGCTGGCCCTCTACAAGAGCAGCTGTTGCTCTTAACCTCTGAGCCATCCCTCCAGCCTTCTACAGTCTTCTTTTTAGCGGTACTATAAAAGTGTCTTGGTACACACAAGGAATGCCAGGATGCTCATGAGTCACAAAGGATGGAGTCTATAGTGAACGTGTCTGAGAAGATGCCGGGTGACAGAGCACCAGCTAATAAGCTAAGGACAGGCCAGAGCGCATCACCTTTCAGCAGGTCCAGGAAAGCCCCTTGCCTGGTAACGAGCTTGAATGTTGAGATGTTCCTCTCAAGTTTCAAGTTCATGTTCACTCGTGTGCTCCTACTTTAGGAACCCACAAAGGCAGGATAGTTGGGGGACGGAAGGAGTGCTGGTTTGGGAGGCCTGACTTCAATGCCATACCACAGCTAGCTCACAGATGACCCACGCAGCAGCTCTTTTTCCTCTAAGTCTCAGTTTCCTTATTTACTTAATGATCAGACTCAAAACCACTAGACCTTTTTCCTCCAAAATTCAGATGGTGTGCAGACTTCCTAAACGCAATTTGTGTTTTACTTTTTACTCTGAAAATTCATGCAAACACATTGCCATCACTGAATTATTTTTTTCACAAACATCATGGTTCACAAAGCAACACTCTCTGTGAAGTTAAGATTTTATTAACCAGCCCTAATTTTTACACATTTTGTCTTCTTGTAGATACTCAGGGAGGAGTCAGTTGACTCAAAACGACACCTTCCTTTAGTCCCCCACAGCTCAGGGACCACTGCAGAAGTTGGGGGACAGAAAGGCTATAAGAGCCAAGATTGGTCCATGAACACAGGGAAACAGGCTTTCAGGCCACTAGAAGCTTGCACATGTGAACTTGTGGCAATGGTGGGTGGCATCGAGCACAGGACCCACGCTGCCAACTCAATCAGACAACCACCCAGAGTGGATCAAAGTAAATGGGCAACAGGCTGGCCCTAGCCTGGAAACTGTTAGAGACTGACTACTACTGGGTGAGGGAAAGTACACCTTCCTTACAAGCTCTAGATAGGCTGACTAGACGCCAGTGGATGAACTTACACAGAAAGACATCTGGGTACAAATGCTTGACTGGATAGGACTTAACATATATGATGGAATGCATGAGGTCCAGTGCGGGTGGGGCACGGCTGTGGGAGAGGGTCCTAAATTTGATTAAGAACTGTTGTATGAAATGTACAAAAGCTCAGTACAATAGAGGGATGCTTTTGGAAGCCCTTGTCAAGAAACTCCATTGGACTCTCATATGAACATTTGAAATTTTCCCTGTTCTTTTTTCTAGTTCCCTATGTTGATCTTGTAATGCTAATTACTCTTGCCTTTACTTTTCCTTCACGTCTTCTATTTATGATTCAAGGACTTTCTTCTCCCCTTAGAGACAAGAGCTATGCAATTTGGGAGTCTTTTAGATAGACCCACTGAAGGGTACTCCAGTTGCCTCACTCTGCATCCCTGTTCAGCATGGAAGAAGCCAGAGCGGTCTGTGTCCCTATTCCCTATTGGCAATTTGGGTAACCCCTTCAGAGGATGGTGTGATAAGAAGAGGAGGTAGGAATTGGCTAGGCAGTTAGGGTAAAAAGACCCCAAGGAAATGTAACCAGTTTCTGTGCTAAAAGTCTAAATGTCCTTGGGCCTGTTAGCAACATACTCTGTTCCAAAGGCCAAAA
>NW_008360325.1:6750050-6751493 GCF_000622305.1 Nannospalax galili
AGGGAAGAAAAAAGTCCTTGAATCATGAATGGGAGATGTGAAGGAGAAGTAAAGGCAAGAGTAATTAATATTACAAGTTCTAGACAGGGAACTAGAAAAAAGTCAGAACAGGGCAGTTTTCAAATGTTCATATGAGAATCCATTGGAATTTCTTAACAAGAGCTTCCAAAAGCATCCCTCAATTGGGTTCCTCCTCATTTTTGTCTGCCAAGGCTGGACTCAAGAGTAATGGATTCAGGACTTGCTTTCAGGCATTTTGATAGCTGTTGGAGTCAGTTCCCTCTCAAAGGCTTCTAGATGGGAGGAGAAAACACATTTATCCATCATTTTAGAACAATATCTGGTTGTGTCCCTTAGCTACAGGTGGGCACTACAGTATGAAGACCAAGATTTGAAGTCTTACATCTGAGCAGCACTTTCTGATACAGAACAAAATCATCAATGAGAGATAGTTGTCTAAATAACTTTTTATATGGACTGGAGCCTAATGTCTGGGAAGTGTAATCCCTTGAACTCTTAAAGAAATACACTGATGACTTTACTCTTTGGTTGCACCTTCCTTTTGGGTGTTTAAGACTGTACAGTTGGCCCAAATAAGTCAATTTATTAGATTTGAAGTCTTACATCTGAGCAGCACTTTCTGATACAGAACAAAATCATCAATGAGAGATAGTTGTCTAAATAACTTTTTATATGGACTGGAGCCTAATGTCTGGGAAGTGTAATCCCTTGAACTCTTAAAGAAATACACTGATGACTTTACTCTTTGGTTATACTTTCCTTTTGGGTGTTTAAGAGCATACAGTTGTCCCAAATAAACGAATTTATTTTTAATCTCAAGGTCATATGACAGTCTGTTCCTCAGGGGTCACATGGGCTTGGGAGGCACCCCTGGCTCAATTTTTTCACCAGTTCCAGCTATGTGAAGACAAGTCAAAAGTCCTTTCGACTGTGTCAGCCTTCTTATACAATGCAGAACAACCAGCCCAGGTGTGGCATCACCACAGTGGGTTGAGCCCTCCCAAATCACTCAACAATCAAGAAAATACCCCATAGACAGGGCCACAGGTCAATCCAATGGAGGCAATTCCCCAATTGAGTCTCCCTCTACCCAGGTATGTCAAGTTGACACTAAATCTATCCAGCACAGTTATCCAACCACCTAGCTGCCTATAAAAGATGTCTGAATGCCCCTGTTTGCTGCTGTTTCTCTGCTCCCTGACAGGCAGCCCAGTGGTCTGTTTGCTCTCAAATATACTGCTTCCCCACCCCTACAAGAAGTTTTATGGTCAGTGGCCTTTGAGTCTGCTTCCATATACATATGTGTTCAGGTGTAGGTGTACATGCATGTTCATACATGTGGAAGCTAGAAGACAACAACGGGTGCTGTTCCTCAGGAACATCCACCTTGATTTTTGAGATAGGGTCTCTCACTTGCCTGCA
>NW_008360325.1:6752198-6753286 GCF_000622305.1 Nannospalax galili
AACAAACATGGATGTACAAGTGTCTCTGCAATAGGATGAGTTCTTTGGGTATATGCCAAGAAGTGGTATAACTGGATCAAATGGTAGGTTCATTTTTAGTTTTTTAAGAGTTCTCCACACTGTTTTCCATAAGGGTTGCACAAGTTTGCAATCCCACCAGCAGCGAATGAGTGCTCCCCTTTCTCCACATCCTTGCCAGCATTTGGCATCATTTGTTCTCTTGATCCTAGCCAGTATGGTTGAGGTAAGGTGGTAGCTTAGGGTGGTTTTAATTTGCATTTCCCTAATTACTAATGATGTTTAACACTTTCTGAGATGTTTCTTAGCCATCTTTATTTTGTCCTTTGAGAACTCTCTGTTTAGATATTTAGCCCATCTTTTAATTGGATCATTTAGTAACTTGCTTCTTTATTTTTTGAGTTCTTTATATATTCTGGATGTTAAACCTCTGTCAGTTGTGCCACTGGTGAAGATTTTTCCCATTCTGTGGGTTTTCTCTTCACTTTTTTTATTGTTTCTTTTGCTGTACAGAAGCTTTGTTTAATGAGGTCCCACTTGTTGATTGCTAACCTTAATTTCCGAACAAATTCTGTCCAATTTAGAAAATCTTTTCCTACACCTATAATCTTGTAAGTTACTGCCAATATTTTCTTCTAATAGTTGCAGGGTTTCCAGGTACACACTGAGGTCTTTGGTCCATTTGGAGTTGACTTTTGTTCAAGGTGAAAGGGTCTAGTTTCATTCTTCTACAGGTGGAGATCAGTTTTGCCAGCACCATTTGTTGAAGATGCTGACTTTCCTCCATTGTGTGTTCTTCACACATTTATCAAATATCAGGTGGCTGAAATTGCGTGTACTCAGATTTGGGCCTTCAGTCATGTTCCATTGATCTATGTGTCTATTTTTGTGTCAGTACCATGCTGTTTTTATGACTATAGCTCTGTAGTATACTTTGAGATCTGGTATATAATCCCCCCAGCGGTGCTCTTTGTGCTCAGGTGATAATCGTTTGACCTCCTCTTTTCCAATTAGTACTCCTTTAATTTCCTTCTCCTGTCTTATTGCTCTAGCAAGAGTTTCAAGCACTA
>NW_008360325.1:6753909-6754112 GCF_000622305.1 Nannospalax galili
GCTTAAACTATTGATCTCTTCTTGGTTTAACTTTGGTGGTTCCCCTGATTTTAGATATCCATCCATTTCTTTTAGATTTTCAAGTTTAGTAAGGTATAGGTTTTTTTAAAATTCCCTTATAATGGTCTGAATCTTTTGGGTGTCTGTTGTGATGTTTCCCCTTTCATCGCTGATTTTCTTGATCTGGATTTGCTCTTTCTTTC
>NW_008360325.1:6754434-6758224 GCF_000622305.1 Nannospalax galili
TTCTAGGAATTCTTTTATTTCTTTCTTAATTTCTCCTTTGACCCACTCATTGTTTAGGAGTGTGTTGTTGAATTGCCATGAGTTCATGTAGTGAGAAGGGCTTTGTCCAGTGTGGATTTTGAGCTTTATTGCACTGTGGTCCAGTGGAATGCATGGAATTATTTCATTTTTTTGTATTTGTTGAGGTATGTTTTGTGGACCAGTATGTGGTCAATTTTTGAAAAAATTCTATGGGGTGCTGAGTAGAAAGTGTATTCTTTGGTGCTTGGGTAGAATACTTGAAAGATGTCTGTTAGGCCCATTTGATATATGGTATCCTTTATTTCAGATGTCTCTCTGTTTATTCTTTGTCCAGTTGACCTGTCTAATGGAGACAGTGGGGTACTAAAGTCCTCTACTGAGTTGGGGTTAATCTGTGTCTTAAAGTCCTGTAGTGTTGTTTTTATGAATTTGGGTACACCAGAGTTTGGTGCATATATGTTAAGGATTGTAACATCTTCTTGGTTAATTGTTCCTTTGATCAGAATGAAGTGACCCTCCTCATCTCTTCTGACTAGTTTTACTTTAAATCTATTTTGTCAGATATTGGAAACGCAACCCCTGTTTGTTTCTTAGCGTCATTTGCTTGGAATATTCTTTTCCATCCTTTCACCTTAAGGTAGTACCTGTCCTTGAAGGTCAGATGGGTTTCTTGCAGACAGCAAAAAAAATTGATTTTGTTTCCTAATCCATTCAGTTAGCCTGTGTCTTTTGACTGGGGAGTTCAGTCCACTGATATTTAAGGTTATTATTGAAAGATATGTATTGGTCGCCATCATTTTTATTGCTGTTGTGTTCTTTGTCTAATTTTGTGTTTCCACAGTTATACCTTTATTTATTTTCTCTCATTGCACCTGGGGTATAGTTGTTCCTTTCTCCATTCTCTGTATTGCTTCAAGTATTCTTTGAAGGGCTGGTTTCTTGAACACATATTCTTTCAGGCTTTTAGTGTCACGGAAGATTTTTCTTTCCCCCTCAACTATAATAGATGTTTTTGCTAGGCAAAGTATTCTGGGTTGGCATCTATTATTATTTAGAACTGAAAATACCTTAGTCCAGGCTCTTCTGGCTTTCACAGTTTGCATTGATAAGTCAGCTGTAATTCTGATGGGCTTTCCTTTGTATGTGACTTGTGGGGTTTTTTTGTTTTGTTTTGTTTTGTTTTTTGCTGCTTCCAGTATTCGTTCTTTGTTCTGTGCATTTAGTGTTTTTTTAAATATTTTATTTTATTTTTTTAATTTTATGTGTATGGGTGTATTGCCTGCATGTAAGTAAGTGTACCCGTGTTATGCAATGCCTGCAGAGGACAGAAGAGACTGTTGGATCCCCTGGAACTGGAGTTACGGACAGTTGTTAGCTGCCATGCAGGTGCTGGGATTCGAATCTGGGTCTTCTGTAAGAACAGTCAGTGTTCTTATCCGCTGAGTCATCTTTCCAGCCCCCAGTGTTTTTACTATCATATGTTGTGGGGAGTTTCTTTTCTGATCCTGCCTCTTGGTGTTCTATGTGCTTCCTGTTTGTATGAGGATGTCTTTCCTTAATTTCAAGAAATTCTCTTCTACAATCCTGTTTAAGATCTGGTCAATACCGTTAACCTGAAATTCTTCTTCCTCTATGCCTATGATACGTAGATTTGGTCTTTTCATGGTATGCCACATCTCTTGCATATTCCATTCCTGTGTTTTTTAAATTTTTCTTAATCTTTGCTTGAGTGGTCCAGTTCTTCAACTTTATCCTCCAGTTTTCTGTTTTCCATTTCATTAATTCTAGCAGTGAGGCTTTCCCCTGTTGTTTCAAGTTGGCTTATTGAGTTTTGCACTTCCTTCTTCATTTCAGCCTGAGTTTTCTTCAATGTTTCTATCGCTCTTGCAAAGTCCTTCAGAAATTTATCCCTGTCTTCTTTCAGTTCTTTGACTTGTTTGTTCCTGTGTTCTTTAAATTCATTGAATTCCTTGATCATGTTTATGATTGTTCTTTTAAATTCTGTGTCCTGTGTTATCTCTAGGGGGTCTCCTTCTAGAACTCTTTTACAGAACTGGTGGAGTTTGGTGGGGACATAGTGTTCTGGCTTTCCATTTTATTATTCTTTCTTTGTGATTTTGGCGTGTGAATTTCTTTTGCTGTTTATGATTCTGATATGAGAATTAAGTTGAAGTATGCTTCTGTTTGTATTATTGGGGTACCTAGATCCTTTCTGTCTTACATTACCTCTAGGGGGTCTCCTTGTAGAACTCTTCTACAGGACTGGTGGAGTTTGGTGGGGACACAGCTTTTTGGTTTTCCATTTTATTATTCTTTCATTGTGATTTTGACATGTGAATTTATTTTGTTGTTTGTGATTCTGAGAATTAACTTGAAGTATGCTTCTATTTGTATTATTGGCATCTCTTGGTCTTTTTCTTACTAGCTGGTCCAGGTTTCAGGTCCTCTCAGGTTTTATTTTGGAGGGAGCTGATGGCTTCAGATCAGCTACTCAGGAACACCCACAGAAGCCCAAGTCAAGTTCCAGTCAGGTACGCTCAGGCTTCCTTCTAAAGTCTGGACCCCTACTAGCAACAACTCAGAGCAAAATTTGAGAGGTTCCCTAAGGGGAGGTTGATTTTGGAACTCTTAGTCAGTCTGCTGAGGTCTCACCCTATGCCAGAGAGTGGCCGGAAACAGGCACTCTCTGGCAGTCTGCTGAGATCATAGCAGCTACAGAGATGGAGGTCGGAACCCACCATCTCAGGCTGTCTGCTAAGATCTCAGCCTTAGCCTACCAAAACCAGGTCTGCCCGGGGCCTTGGGAGGGGCCTCATGCAATCCCAGTTAGGGGGTTGGGTACTGCACAAATAGGGGAAGCTCGTCACCACCTGAAGGCAGGATCCTGGCACTCTCAGGCAGTCCCTTGCATTCTCAGCCCCTATGCCAGAGGGAGGCCAGAAACAGTCACTCTCTGGCAGTCTACTGAGACCACAGTATACAGATAGAGATGGGAACCCACCCTCTGAAGCTGTCTGTTCTGCTCTCTCCTGTTATATATAGTCCAGGACCCAATCTAGGGAATAATGCCCCCCTCTTTTAGGCTGTTTCTCCCCACCTCAAGAAACATAACAAAAATATCTGCTCAGACACATGCACAGGCCTGAGCTACACAGTCTCTCACTGAGACACTCTTCCCAGGAGATTCTAGACTGTGCCAGGTTGGCCGTTAATACTACATGTCACAATTAGATTGGCAGGGGCACCCTGTCCATCATGGAGGTCTGGGTTCATTGGACTTCAGTAGAGCCTTAGAATGGAACTTGGATAAATGTATCTGTTAAAGCAGAGGAAGCTCTGTCCTCATAATCAGAGATTGTCTCAAAGATGGAGGATCAACAGCCAGATAGAAAACACAGTGTCTGTGAGCAAGTTGGCCATGTCGGGGACTGGACCTGTGGAAAGCACCTACTCAACTAAAGATTCTGGGGTGAAAGATAAATAACATTATATTAAGTGAAATAACCTGGGCTCAGAAAGACACACCCCATTCCCTGTACTCCCCCGTCTCTCTCTCTGTACCCCTCTCTCTGATTCTTGATATGGATATATTTGTGTGTGTGTGTGTGTGTGTGTGTGTGCGCGCGCGCGCGCGTGCGCGCGCACGTGCACACGCATCTATGTGGACACAAGGGAGGATGGATTCTGGGAAAACTGGAAGTGACCCATGAGATGGGAAAGGATGACATTCAGCAAAACTACCCTATACTTAAATCTCGGTAAATCTTAT
>NW_008360325.1:6758661-6769412 GCF_000622305.1 Nannospalax galili
AGTGTGTATGTGTGTGTGTGTGTGTGTGTGTGTGTGTGTGTTGCTGTCACTAAACTCTACCCACGAATTCAGATTTAGAGTGTGGGACTGAAGAGGCACAAGAGGAGCGAGGAGAGGGATGGGTTCCATCCCTGGTCTGAGGTTAGAAGGGGTAAGACACTGTTTCCACGAAATCTCCACGGTGCGGTAGTCTAATGAGAGCTGCGGAATAATAGAACCAGTTACCACACCAACGTGCATGGGGGAAATGTCACGGGGTCCTACCTCAAGATGAAGAACTATAGACAACGGATGCTGAGAGAGGAAGAATCAGTTTTCTCCAGGAACTAACTCCCTGAGAGGTTATCTAATTTCAAGTGGGCAGCCCTAAACACAGGTACACCCAAGCACCATATACATACGTGTGCATGTGTGGTGTGTGTGTGTGTGTGTGTGTGTGTGTGTGTGTGTGTGTTTGTAGAGGCAGGTGGATCTCTCTGAGATCAAAGTAAGCCTGGTCTCCATAGTGAGTGCCAAGCCAGCTGAGGCTACAGGGAGATCCTATCTCAAATTAGTTATTAATTAATTAAAAAAATAATCAAAGACGAGGACAAAAATTACGAGTGGGAGGAGGTATGGAGAATTGGAGGGGACTTGGAGGGATGGAAATAATGCAAATACAGTACTTATGCATGAAATTCTCAAACTGTTTAAGAATCACAAAAATAATAAAAAGTATGCAGTATAAACTTAATAAATCAGGTTTAAGGCAAATTTTGAAAGGTGATTATGGGAAGAGGAAAAAAATTATCAGTCCACCTTCTTGGGAATTAGAAGGGGATTTGCTATCCTACGTTCCATCCCCCCTTTTATAGATGATGAGACTAAGGCCCAGAGAGGTTGTGACCTTGCCCAAGGTCACAAGGATGATGACTGGAACAGCCAGAGCCTATGTGGTGTCTGATGAGTGGCATTCCCAGATTAATCTCAGATTAATTTTCCCCCTTGCCTTGTGCTGCCTAGATGTAGGCACAGTTTGTCCTTAGTCAAGGCTGACTCTGTGTTTAACAGCAGAAATAATCCAGACAAGGCCTGGGAAGATATCTCAGTCCTTAAAGTATTTGCTAAGCAAGCATGAGGACCTGAGTTCAATCCCCTGCACCTACATAAAACGCCAGGCACTGTGGCTCATGTCTACGACTTCGGCCTGGGGAAGCGGAAACAGACAGGTCCCTGGAGTTCTCTAGCCGGCCAAGTCTAGCTGAATTGGTGAGCTCCAGGTTCAGGGAGAGACCCTGCCTCAAAAAATAAGCTGGAGAGTGACTGAAGATGACACCTGACATGGACCTCTAGTCTCCTCACAAGCATGAACATGTGCACATACACCACCCAGAAAGGAAAAACCTTGCATTCCCCGCCTTCACTTGGCCCCGCCTTAGAAGACAGCAAAAGTAGGTTCAGACTGGGCCACCTGAGTCACATGTCCATAAGCAGCCAACACACGGCCAAAGATATGAGTGGTTTTGATTGGTCTGACCCCAGTCAGGTCCCACACTTAACCAATCATTAAGCCTGGAGTCAGAGGATCAGGGAAAAGTGGATGCTCCGTTCAGATCAAATGGAGAGACAGAACTCACAAGGCTTCTCGGCACAATCATCTCCCAAACCAGAGTGTTTTTTAAGGATCATTCTGGGTGCATACAATCATGTCTTTACACATCCTTCCTAACTCTGAAGTAATACATTTTATTTGGCTAAATGCAGTTACTCCTCTCCATGGGTCATGGGAGCCCAAGTTGGGCAAAGGCAGCAGATCCACCTTTGCATTTTCCATAGGTCCTGACTGTTGCGAGTGCTCTGGGCTCCTTATTCACTAGTGAAGATGCTGGGTCAGTGCCTAACAGTTCAAAACCCTTCTGGAGACAGAGGAACGGATAATTGACATGACATCTGTGGTGGAAACCCTGGCTGGAGCTTTAAGCCATACCTGGCAGGGTTATAGTTAAGCAGTCTCAACTAATGTTGTTGTTTTTCCTGGAAATTGTTTTCCCTTTACCCCCAATCTCCTTAAAAACAGCTGGGCTTTTTTGAGTGTTCATTCCCTCAGAGGTAGAGGGCACCATGGCAAAAATAAACCATGCTGTTTGTATTTCCCTGTCTTCTTTCTTCCAAAAGCCAGATCCCTAGGGACACAGTGAGGTAGAAACAAAGGAAGGAAGGGTTGAAGCTGTAGCTTTGCCCCTCTGACTTCCTAACTTCAGCCCAAAGAAGAAGGAAGACACAGGGAGAGAAGAAGATACAGACATTGGTGAATGGGAACAAGAGGCCCATGACACCCACCCTCCCAGAATCTGAGAACAGAGGCATCCCATTCCCTACATGGAGCTCCAGGAACAAACTGTGACTCCAGGGAGGAACTGACTTTCTGGTGTCCCAGTGCCTTCCCAGAGGACCCAGGTCAGTGTCACAAGCTCCCTGCACCCACCCGACCTCAGAAAGAGTCCTCAAAACTGAGGGGACCAGACTAGAAAGACAGACCCATAGACAAACCTGAGATGAACCCGAAGAGACAGTGAGCAGGGCTCTGAGCTGGCGGAGGTGAAGTTAGCCAAAGGAGAAATGAACCTAAGCTTTGTCTTTCTGTGCTGTGAGTTCATGGATTGAGCTCTGTGATTTCTATCAGGAGACAAAGGAGGAAGAAGAGGGTGACAAGCCTTGCCCTGCTCGCTTAGCCTACGCTGGACCACATATAAGCTGTTTGTCCATGTGCCAGTGGTGGCCTGATGCTGCCTGAGATGACAGTGAGCAGGCTTGCATCTCCCACTCACCATCTAATGGTTGCATGGATCAGAAGATGCAACTCGTTGAAACCACATGCTCAGCTCACAGGGTGATCTTAAGGTCTCATGCAACCTTCGTGAAGACCTCAATATGACTTTATTTTCCAAAACTCTCTCACCTCTCTGGCATCCAGAGACTAGGACCAAACTAATGGCAAAGTTGTTGACCTATCTATTGTGAAAAGCACATTATAGCCCCGCAGCCATAATCCCCAACATCATGCTTTACTTGAGCCCAGTAGACTCATGTCAGACTCAACACCTTCCAACCATGTCAGTGGTGTGGTCCAGGCTTTCCCCTCCTCCTCAGCACAATAACTGCTTCGCCATGTGGGCCTGTGTGATATGGCAAGGTGAGCCTCAGATCTCAGTCCTAAATCCATCCCAACCCCCTGCGGCATTAGGCTCTCTGAGTCTCAACTGCCTCCTTAACTGAAAATTCTACAGGTACCTTTGATCACCTGGTCTCACATCTGAAGCTCAGCTTTTGCTTGTGAATGCACATTTTACCAGCAGAATTCAGTCCCTTCCTTTTGCCGCTAACCAGGAAACCCACTCGGGTCCTGGACGCAGCTCTCAGAGTCCTGCTATATGCCCCCCACAGCCAAGTTTCAAGGTGGCTTTGCTTCTGTCAGGACTTCCTGGTCAGATCAGATCCACCAAGTACAGTCTCCCTCTCTAGGGAATCTAATAAGACACTTCAGTGGTATCTGCAACATGTTTTTGCCATATAATGTAATCCAAACAGTCCCTGAGTTGGTCCCTGAGGACCACATGTATGGCTTTTCTCTTTTATGGTGGAGCAAAAGCAGTCCACACTCAATAGATGCTGTGCTGTCTTTTGGCATGTATAGGTCTATAGGAATTGTGTGCCTGTATGCATTTTTGCACACGCGTATGTGTGTGCGCGCACATGTGCGCATGCATATGGAGGCCAGAGGCTGACATCAGAGGTCTTCTTCATTTCCTTTATTTACTTCCTCAGTTCTTCTTTATTTACATTCGTTTATGGATGAACCTGGATCTCAACAACTTGGCTAGTCGAGTTGACCAGCTTGCCCTGAGGGTCCTCTACCTCCACTACTGAGCCCTGGGATTACATGTGGATCACCACACCTGCCCAGCTTTCACTGGCAAGCTGAAGATCCAAACTCCCATCCTCACGCATCAGCATCCAGTGTGTTGTATGCACTGAGCCATCTCCCTGGCCCTAAAAGCTGTATTTTAACTTTGAACTTGATCTCTTATCACTAGCCTTACATGGTGGGGCCCTTTCCTATGATGTAGACTGATGACATGTTCCTAGCCAGCTCAGTGTAGGCCAGGCTGAATGGCAAGGGTCAGTGGGTTGAGTATAGTGAACACAGTTTAACTACAATATTTTCAAATGACAGGGAATTGATCAGGACATGGCCTCATGGTAAGTCGGGTAACTCGTCGAAGGAGTGCTGTGCTATCCCACCAGCTTCTGCAGTCTTGTCACTCAAGGAGAAGAGCTGCACAGAAAGCACACACCAGAGGGACCTGGGGAGCCACTTTAGGCCACTGCTTCCAGTATGCCTCATGTCATCAGTTCATAGAATGATCTTATGTGGCAGGAAGCATGTTTCATTCCAGTTACAAATACTTGAAGGACACAGAGCATATATTTTAACTTCAGAACGGCATATGGTTCCATTAGTTATATATTATTGGGTGTCCCCTATGCATGTGCTGGGAATGGTACCAGATGGGCATAAAGCTGCCAGACATCAAGGTTTCATCTGTTGGAGCATACAGCTACATAGAAACGAGAGAGATGGCTCAGCGGTTAAGAGCACTGGCTGCTCTTGAAGAAGACCCAGGTTTGAACCCCAGCACCCACATGGCATCTAACAACCACCCATAATTCCAGTTCCAGAGGATCCAATGCCCTCTTATGACCTCTGTGGGCATTGCCCAACACGGGTGCTCTTATTTACATGCAGGACGAATACTCATACACATAAACTAAAAATAACAAATAAAATATTTTTTAATGAGAATCAGTCTCAGTTCATCGCCATGAGTCATCTCTTTCATATAAATCCAGCCCCTCCCCGAGAAGAGGCGCTCACTCCAGTCGGCGTTCATTTTACATGTGTGGAAGCTGAGAAAGCCTGCACGATGTCCTCAAGGTTATGCATGCCATAACTTCTGAACTGGAGATTTGAATTTAGAAGGGCCCACCTCCACGGCCCATAACAACATGGCATTCTTATTGAATCTCAATAAGAAGAGTCTTGTCTTTTAAACACATCAAGAGAATGGACAAAAAAAGTAGCATCACATCCTTTTGGACCACTGCAGGGAGTGCTATCCACAGGGTCACCGGTACAAACAGAAATCCCCATCTCGTAGTTCTGGAGAAGGGGAGTGCCACGGTCAAGCTGCTGGCAGACTGGATGCCTGGTGAAGAAGGCCTGCTTCCTGCTCACAAAGGGCACCTTCCTGCTGTGTCCTCTTGAGGTCAAAGGAGCAGGCAGTTCTCTGAGACCTCTTGCAGAGAAGGACACTCATCCTGTTCTGAGGACTCTGTAGATATGACCTCATAACCTCCCAAAGTTTCCATCTGCTAATTCTACCACCGCGAGGTTAGAGTTTCAACAGGAATTTTCAGGAGACATAAACTTTCAGACCATAGCAGAAAGCATCCCACCAGGATTGTAACCATCTGGTGTCAGAAATGGGAGTGAGGTTGGAACTTCACCAGCAGTAGCATCTCCAGAGAAGCAGCAAGGAAGGAAACAGAAGAGTAGAGTTCAGGTTAACACAAAGGCTGGAGGGCTGCTGCTGAGGAGATACAGACTGAGTCACAGCCGTGTCTCACTGTAGGCCAAACGCTGTCTGATTCCTGTGAGAGTCTCATGGCCCTAAAGGCAAGACTGAGTCCTTGGTAGGACATAGTAAGTGCCAAGAGATGCAGTGTGTGAAATGAGCTCACTGTATACCTCCTGACGAGAGCCTCACCACTGCGCCTCCCAGGAGACATTGAAAACATCTGGAGATGCATCTGTGAAGCTGACACCACTGACAACCAATAGGCTGAATCCAAGATGATACTCTTTCAGTAGACAGGACAGCTCCCTACCAGCAGCATGTGAGGCATTTAGTTCACTCCCACAAATCTTCAAGTTCAAACTCCACAAAGTGATGGTTTCAAGAGGTGGGAGGACCTTTGGAGGGTCATTAGCTATTAGATGGAGCCTTGGTGAGTGAAATTCATATGCTTATGTCCTACTTAGCATTAACTGTCATTTTGACCCAGTCCTGATACATTTGAGAAGGGAATGTCAATTGACGGATTTCCCCCATCAGATTAGCCTGTGGGTTTGTCTGTTGGGGCCAGGGTTGGGGGGGTGTCTTAATAATGAGTTGAGGTAAAAATAGCTCAGCCCACTGTGGGCAGCACCATCCCTACGCAGGTGGTCCTGGGCTGCATAAGAAAGCTAACTGAGACTGTGAGTGAGCCAGGAAGCAGCATCCTCCATGGTTTCTGTTTTAAGTGACTTCCCTCCATGATGAAGTGTAACCTGTAAGCTGAAATAGACCTTTATTTCCCTAAGTTGCTTTTGGTAAGAGTATTTTCATCAAAGCAGCAGAATGAAACCACAACACATTGTAAGAAAACGCAGAAGCCAGGCAGGAGGATTCACCCCTGGAATCCCAGCACTAGGTATGCTGAGCCAGCAGAATCATGAGTTTGAGACCAGTCTGAGCTGGATAGAAAGCTCCCGTCTCAAACAAATAAACAAACAGCAACAACAAACACACAAGTCATTCCTCTCCTCACCACCGTGTGAGGAGACAATGATCCTACAGTCATCTGTTAACCGGGGAGCTGCGCTCACCAGACATCGAGTATATCAGCACCTTGGACTTTCAGTCTCAGGAACTGTGCACAATGCACGCTTGTTGTTTAAGCCACATGATCTATGGTATGTTTGTTACGGCAGCTCAGAAAGATTGAAACAAGTTTCAAATGTCAGTAAGTGCTGAGGTCATGACACTCTGTTCAAGCCAAGCCACAGGGGTTATTTATGTGTTTTATAACTTCAAGTGCTGATGGAAAGACTTTATCATCGGTCTCAGTTTTTAGTTTCTTTGCGATATGCCTACAGCATTCCATCATCTTAAAATCAAACCCAGCAGTGTTGGGCAGATATTCAGAGAGTCTGAGTTACTTGCCCAGCTATGAAGATGGTGAACAGATTCCAAGACCAAGGAACAAATATATCTTGGGTGTAAGAGTACAGAGGTTTGGGCCTGTGGTGACAAACACCAACCGGCTTGCCGTGGGCAGTCCTGTTGGCTCAGTGTGAGTCACACTGCCCTTGCCAGAGTGATGGCTGAAAAGATTAACCTGCCCTGTTGGGGCCTGACCTCCCCAGGCTCCATTCCCATCTAGGTACCAGCCCAATCTTATCAGAGGAAACCTCTTTCAGCTCAGCCAGTCTGCGGAGGGTGGGGATGGGTCTGATACAGGGCCTGCTCACAGTCTGGCCTACTCAGAGGTGCAATGCCCAACACAACAAGAACTAGACATGATGCCCTGGGCAGGAAAAGCTCTGCTGAGGTTCTGCACAGTGCCAACCTGTGTGGACAAGCCTGACCTAAGAGTTGGCAGAGCCCTTGCCCCTGGGGAATCAGCCCAAGACAGTGAGCATCCCAGGATGCCTTCCCCCGGGGCCTTAGTAGCATTCCCACAGTCTGGGGAGGATGGCACAGGCCCAGCCCACCCCTCTCCCAAGGCTGCCTCTGTGACCCTGCTGCCCTACATTACAAGGCTGGACAGTGAGGATTCCCACAGCCCGCCAGGTGTGCTGAGGGAAAGAATCCCCGTCTGGGCCCCCATCTTGCCAGCTAGGAACTTCAGAGAGTGCAAACAAAGAAATCCTGAATTCCTTCACTGGGGTCAGGAGTAACAGAAGGCTCCTTTACTCCGGGAACTCTGTGGGCTTGGGGGATGTGGCAATAAATAAAACAGACACATTTCGTAAAGCTTAGGAGCTTACAGTCTGGGACCCATGAGCCGCCAAGACAGGTCCACAGTCCCACGAATTACTGATTATTTACCAGACTCATGGGGTTTTTTAATCATTTAATTTAACCATCATAGCACCTTTACAAAATGAACAGTGTTATCCTGTGTAAAAAACTAGGAAAGGGACCTGAGGGAGGTCAGGAGACCACTCTGCTTCTCTTTCTGATTATAAACCTTCCCCCAGTCTCCTCTGAGTGGAGTCTGTTTCTTTGGCGAGGAGGATAGTTGGGGACCAGTCTATGGTTCACATATATCCTACCCCCGTCCTGCTTCTGTTGATCACTTACCCTGGGCACAGGCACTGAGCACTTCATCTGTGCCGTACTTCATAAACACTCAACAGCAGTGTCTGGCAGGATGGACCATCAGGTACCATGGACTTCTTGAGAGAGGGTTCATACATCAGTATTTTTGATACAAGTTGGTGGTGATGTCTACACTAAGAGGTACAGATCAAATCGCTGGGCTACTCAGGTGAGACGTGATGGTTTGATCAATGTTGGCTTCAAGAAGCACAGTCCTGAAGACAGGATCAGTGTGCATGTTGGAAGGGGAGTGATTGGTGCCTAAATCTGGGTGTGCACCAGCAGGTAGTGAAAGGACATTGGACACACCGTCTCACCTCTCGAACTCTCATTAGCATGATCTGTGCACAGAGACACAAGTACCTCAGCTTTTAGGGAGCTGGGGCACCAGCTGTGCACCCAGAGAGCCCGTGTTCATGGGGGCCAGTCAGCCTTTTGCTAGTGAAGACACTTCTCTGCAGCAAGATACCAAGCTGGTACCCTGCAGACAGTTTTGTGGAGACAGTTACCAAGTAGACTGATTGATGGAGATACAACAAGATCCCTTTACAAAGAACTTTGGCCACTGTGAAGACAGACCGAACCTCTTGAGACTCCCAAGATGCTGGATCCTCCACTGGAATGGTGCCAGCAAAAGGCAAGGTGTGACAGGAGCAGTCAAGGGCATGAAGCCTGCCAGGCTTTGTACCGCAGCCTGTGACGTGCTCACACAGGGACACTGGCTGACAAGCAGGTGCTGGGCTTGCCGGCTGGCCTGGCTTAGCACTCACTGTCGGCCCACGCCTGCCTCGCCCTCCAGCCTTGCCAAGTGGACAAGCCTCCCTGCAACTTTCTCAGGACTGTGCAAGCGCACGGGAAAACAAAGAATGGAGGCCTACAACAGGCATCACTCCTCTGCCTCAGTCCACACTGACATTTTCCTTCTAATACTCAAGGACAGAGAGACTTGCTTGCCTCTTTGCAGTGGAGATCTAGCAAAATCCTGTCCCTAATCAATGCCAGCTGGGCATTTACACAACTCACAAAGCAGATCAGGAAATAATATTACAGTAACACATGTCCTTAGAAAGGATGAATTCTGGGTGCTGGATCTGAGGTCGTCAAGCCTAGACAATTGTCTGGTTTTGTAAATAATACTGAGCCATAGCTACATTCCTTCATCAACGTTTTGACTAAGGCTGTTTGTGCACTACAAAGGCCACATTGAGCAGTTAGGAAAGAGTCCTACGGCCCACAAAACCTAGAATATTTACTATCTGGCTCCTTAAAGAAGACTGTTCAATTTTTCCTCTATGGTACATCAGAGGGAATCCTTTTCTCATGGAGCCCTTGATTTATTCCTTTCATCAGAATGTTAGGCTATTTCTTACCAGACTGTGCACACAGTTCAACGACAGACAATTTTGAAATTGTCAAGTCTGTCTTGAAATTTTCAAGGTCAAGCCCAGTATCTGATAAATCCTTAGGAAACATTTGCCTAATAGATAATTGAATAGACACGGTGATTTTAGAATCTCTGTCACTGTGGATCTTAGCTTGGTAAGACTCGGACTGAAATTGAATCTGGAAGGGCTTACCTTGTTCATGGACACATTTTTAGGGGACAGTGTTCCTGCCCCTGGGCTGTGAAAGCTGACAGACATGGTGGTAGAAGAGTTTGAGTTTCTAAGTCTAGAATCCTAGGGTTCTAGAATGAGGGATGATTAAAGGTGAAAGGAACCTGGGTTTTCCCAGAAATCTCAGTGCTGACTGTCTCAGCTGTTAGGGAATCAACAGTGAGCATATTCTGCTGGAAACCCCCACCCTCAGATGCTGATAAGATCACATGACAAGGATGAGAGTTGGGCAAACAGCTTGGGGACACCCTGAGAGCTCCCTGCTCTCCACACTGTCCTCTCTATAACACATGCCTTGGAAGAGACTCCCATTTCGTCCCCACTAGTGAAGAGAGTTCAGGGGTCATGAGGCAGGGGAGATGGACAGATCAGGGCTCTGCTTCCACACAGGACCAGGACCACCTCTCTGGGGTTGGCCTGTGACTGGATCAGTTGCGTGTCTCACTCTACCTCTCTCTGGTCCTGTCTGGGGGATGATAAAGGTTTCTCAAGTGTGAAATGTTACAGGAAGACTCAGGGAGCAGATGTTGACCATGTGCTTGGCATAGGGCAGTCAACGCAAAGTGGCAGACTGGTTTATGCTCCTGGTTGCAACATGGCAGTCTCGTTCCTTCACCTGACCTAGTTCCACAGTCCTGCAGAGACAAGCCTGGCGATTCTCAAAGGCCTCCTCCTTTTGGCCTGTGAGGCATAAACATGGTCACCTAAGGCATCACAGCTGATAAGATTTCCCAGGCTCTGAGTCACCCTCCACCTGAGCCAGGAAGGGAGACTGTGTCACGGTGTGAAAAGATCTTATCAAGTGACATCTTCATAGCGCAGACTTCACAGACAAGCACCCCACATACCCCACCTCCACTAATAAACCTGCTTTTCTGCTTGCAAACGGGACTTTCTCTTTTACTGCTCTCTCTCTCTCTCTCTCTCTCTCTCTCTCTCTCTCTCTCTC
>NW_008360325.1:6769451-6788592 GCF_000622305.1 Nannospalax galili
CCCCTGGGATCATACAGGAGTGAGGACTGTATCCCTGTACACTGTACATGCAGCGGGAGCCAGGGCCATAGCTCTGATTTTAATGAACTGATAGCGAACCCTTCTCAGCGGTTCTGACACCTTCTGCCTCTTCTGGCCTCCTTTCTGCCTTACGTCTTGTCCCATTCCTTTCCTTTCCCTTTCTCAGCACAAAAGTTGAGGGGCAGAAATTGCAAAGTGGCAGGTACAGCAACTGCTCCGCGTATCTAGTGCCATGTATCTTGTCAAAAAATTCAGCGAGCACATTGAAGAAAGAGAAAAACCCAGAACTCGGAAGGGTGCAGCTCGCCCATTTTCTCATTCATTTTTTTCCATTTGAATTTCACTATATTTCTTTTTGAAGTCCTCTTGCAGGTCTTTATATCTAGGACAACATACACACACACACACACACACACACACACACACACACACACTTCTGTCATTTAAAGTCTGAAGAAACTAGCAATGAGAAAAAAAGCCACTTCTGTTTCTTGTTAGAAAGCTTTTCTTGCCGCTGTGATGGAAAGGAAGAGTGGATTTCTAAAACAGTTGAGTCCCTAAAGAAGATGAGCAAACATTGTGGTCATAACTGGCCATCCGTCCTGATGATTAGATTCTGGACACATGAAGCCACGCCTTCCTTCAGAACTAGTACTTAAGGATTGAAAGAGGTAAGTACGTAGTATCTCCCACAAATACTTTCATAGGTTTAAAAAGTAAAAATAGAGGCCCACTGGCCTGGCCCACAACAGTCTAGAGATAACTACAGAAGCAGGGGAGGGTCTTCAAACACAAATTAGGATTTGGGCCTCGTAGAACAAAGGTTCCTGTCAGACGCCTTTTCCTCCAATGGGCCTTGTGCGGTAAAAATAAAGTCCAAACACTATAATTTCACTCGCACAAAAGTGACAAATACTGTAGGTAACTTTAGAAACAGCTGCAAAAGTGGTTGTGCTTCTGACAAGATTGGTGTTAATTACCAGCAAGGACTTTAGTATAATACTATTTAAATCATTTTAAATTATCCCTCTCAAAAATTAATTTTTCATCAAAGATTACACACACAAAAAAGTCATGATATCATCTCTGCAGCTGCGATTTAGTAATAATTTCATGTATTATTACCAATGTCAGTTGGATAAAAGAAAAAAATGGCACCCCACCGTGCTGATTCCAGCGCAGGCCATATATAGAAATTTTTAACTATCACTTATAATCGCTTTGATGAGCTTAAACCTCCTCTCAATTAACACCCTAAATGACACGGAGACATCTTAATGGGGGATGTAAGCAGGGGAAAGACTTTAATCAAAGAATAAAAGAGTAAAACTCCAAGAGAGGAGGGCTCTGTGCACACCTCATCCTGTTCCATCCAGCCCAAGTCCTTGAGTGACTTTCTAACCCTGTGTCCTTCATGATCCAGAGCACAGCTCTGGGATGGTGACAGGGCACCAGCAGCAGAGGTAGGTTGGGAGTTTGCTCCAGTCTGGAGAACTGAAGACTTGGCTCAGGCTTCCCAGCAGGACCTCCAGACTTGGGGACCAGAATTTGGGAATGTTGTCACTTTTTAAGTGCAAATAAAAGACATCAGAAAAGAAGATATTGCTCCTGGAGGACCATCTCCCAAGCATCCCAGGGTAGCAGTTTGGGGGATACAAACTTCACATGGAGGTACTCCAACTCCCCTCTCAGCAGAGCCATGAATAAAATGGGTCCCGGGAGGCAGATTTGAGTTATGCAAACTCATAGCCATTGGGATGCCGCAGAAGGACGTTTCTCAGGCCATTATTATTTTTTTATCACCAACGGCTGTTTCTGGGCTTTGGGAGGATTCAAAATAACATGAAATAAAACAAAATCCGAATGAAAACTGACCAGCATGCTTCACTCTTCTTAAATCATGTTCACGGTCTCCATGGTGATTTTTGTTTCCAATTAAGATGTCCTAATGAACATGTGTTAGTTTTACTTCTAGGAAACAAACCCTCCAATTAATGGCCCTGTAGGAGCCCTGATCTCTTGGGCCCCATACGTGTATTGGGTCAAAAAGTCAAGTTTGCAAAGACTTGAAAAAGACACTTTAAAACGTAAATGGAAGAAAATGCGAGTTTGAGATATGACTTACTCTTTCTATTCTTGAGCTACCGTGTTCCCTAAAGACGAAACTAATACTGTGGTCGCCTTGTGCCAGGTACTGGGAAAAAAAGAGGCTGAGCTAGGCGTCTGGGAGGAGGCTTCCAGGTCAGCTCCAGCTCTTCCAAAAGTATGTCCTGTCTCCAGTGACGGGACCTTACCTTAAAGTTCTGGGAGGCAACGAAGGGCTGTGGACTCAGCCTCTATTAGTTTCGGAGTCTCTTGGACTACCCTGACCAACAACTGAAGGGGGAGGGGGTTCACCTGTCTGGCACTGTGTTTCTTCTTACATAGCCTTCAACTATACACACACACACACACACACACACACACACACACACACATGAATGTGTGTGTATGCTTTTGAACTAATGCATTGCATTTCCCTCTGGCTTTTCACCCCACCTAAACATTATAGTATTAATTTTTCCTCTCTCCCCACACAGATAGCATACCCTATTCCCTCCCAGTTAAAGTATCCCCCATTTTCCTTATTTCCTGCTTGATAGCACCTACCTCTTACTATCCCCTCTCTCTAGCTCCCTCTTCCCCTTTAGACCCCTGGTTTCTTTCCATTTTCTGGTCTCCTGTGAGTTCCTTGTTTTTCTGAGACTGTTATTTCACTTAGTCAAACAATTTCTAGTTCTGTCCATTCACCTGCAAATTTCCTGATTTTGTTTTTCTATACCACTGAGTAGAACTCCCTAGTATAAATGCACCACACTTTCATTATCCATTCATCGGCTCAGGGCCCTTCAAGTTGTTTCTGTTTACTAGCTATTGTGAAGAAAGCAGCAACAAACACGACAGATAAAGAATGTCTGCAGTAGGCTATGGAGTCTTTTGGGTATATACAGGGGTGTGGGAGGGGGAAAAGGGACTGAGAGGGTTGGAGGTGAGAAGGCTATACTCACATGTGGTGTTCACAAAAATATTAAATTTTAACATTTTTTTAAAGGCTGAGGCATAAAACTATGCTTTGAGGAGCAAAGGAACAGTTGTTGCCCACCCTTTGACACTGAGGCCTCCATCCGTGCAGTGGGGCTGCACTCTGTGTCCAAATTCCACAAATAACCCACCAGCTGCATTTCATCATCCAGGACTTTGAGACAGAACATTAAAGGATAGGGCAGTGTAAGAAATTTCATGGTCCCATTTACATAAAATAACAAAGGCAGCACTAAAACCAGACGTCCTCAGAGTGAATAAATCAGTTTCTTTTCCAGAGCAAAAAATAGCTGGGCTGGTTTCTCCTTTTCGCCTGGCGAGCAGAGCATTTTTGCTAGCCTTTGTCCTGCCTCCTGACCCAGCAGACAGGGTAGTCAAATGTTGCATCATCACGAGTATTAATAGTGCTTACTGTGTGCGACATTATCTTCTACTTCATTTATTGGATATTGCTTTAGACACACAGACACATGTGCATATGCACAACGCAATAAATGGTGTTCATTTGCATACCCAGCCTTTATATGCATATTTTTCGAAGCATCCCCTACTAGTGTCCTTCTCCCAAAAATATTTCAAAGAAAGTGACAGTACCCCTTCTGAATGGGTAGGAAACTTCTTAAGGCTTCGCTTACTTAAGAATACCATTATATTGGCCACCTGTTCCAAGCTAGTTTAGCTGTATATAAAACGAGATTAAAGGCTACTTTTATTCAATACTTTAAAAATAACTTTCCATTATTTTATTAATTCGGAGTGGCTACTGAGAACTTAGATTTCAATTTGAATGCTATTTCCGGATGGGAAATGCATGTCTCTCCCTGGGAATGTGCTGCCTTTTTTCTTTTTCTCGGGTGTCCTTCGGTTTCATTACAGATCAGATTCTCCTCCACTTCCCGTGGGCCAATATCCTGACAAACCCATTGTGAGATGGAAACAAAGTAAGTTGGAAATGCGTTGATAGTGTCTAAGCTGTACAGCACCCCGTTCAGCCACCTCAGCCACAGAGCACACTGTAGAGGGTAGGTTGTTCCCCTCATGACTGTGTTGACTGGCATGGTGACTGGAGCCTATAGGCTCCAAGGATTTGGACATTTTGTCCCCAGGTGGTGGTGCTGCTTTGGGAGGTCTTAGAAGCTGTGGCTGTTCTGGAGGAAGCACTGGGGCGGGTTTAGAGAGTTCTTAAGCTGTGCCAGATCTCCAGTCGTGCTCTTGCTTCCCTTGCCTGCTGGAAGATGTAGAGCTTAGCTTCTGCTGCTCGTCCAGCCACCTCTGCCGCCATGCCTCTCCGCCAAGACAGACTGTAATTCCCCTGGAACCATGAGCTCAAATAAATTCTTCCTTCTATAAGTTGTTTTGGTAAGTGTTTCTATCACATCAAGAGAAAAGTAATTAATACAACTGGGTACTGAGTTGTCTCAATGCCCAACATCAGCAGAGGACTGAACTACACAGCTGTAACCCAGGAGATGGTCAAAATTCAAAGCATGGCTATTATTGACTACATATCTCTTCTACATCATGGTAAAGTTGAAAGCCTTTAAGTCAGAGACTATCTACGTCTTATTTATCCCTTACCTGTTCTGTTGGCATTCTCAAACAACACGTGGTGCGGACCTGGTCTTTCTTGTATTCTGTCATTATTCACTTTCCACACATTCCTTATTTTCTCCCACTCAATGGCTGCTTACTGTATTTGCGTCAGTAGTTCTGTTTATAGTCTCCACTTAATTTTTCTATTCTCTCTTTTCCTTCCTTTCTTTTTTTGAGATAGGATCTCACATAGTCTTAGAGCCTTGACCTCTCAATCCTCCTGTCCCTACCTCCCTAGTGCTGGGATTACAGGCATGGTAATGCTGGTTTGCATGGTGTGGGGATGGAACCTAGAGCTTTGTGCATACTGAACGACATCCCCAGCCCCAATTTTTCTTTTATAGATTTCAGCTCTCTGCATCTGCACCTTGACTTCTCAGATAATTTTTCAAGACTTGCTTCTAGCTCATGGACTTCTTTTTGAGCTATGTCATTGTGTTTTTTATTCTACTTGTCAAGGTCTCCGAACACAAGGTGTTAGTCAGTTTCCATGACTGTGACAAATTACCTGAAAAAAATCATTTCAAAGGAGGAAAGATTTATTTTAGCTCACAGTTTTGGGGGGTTACTATCCATGGTTACTTGACTATGTTATTTCTGGACAAAGTATTACTGTAATAGAGTAGACAAAACAGACCAGCTCATTTTGTGGTATCTAGGATGCACACACAGAGCAAAATAGGATTCAGACACCAAATATATCCTTCAAAGCACATCCCCACTGACCTGTTTCCTCCAACTGGGCCCACGTCCTAATAGCCTAGGCTGTTATGAATGCATGAATGAGTTAATCCTTAGATGAAGTTAATACTTGTATTAGTTACTTTTCTGTTGCTAGGATAAAAACCATGACCATGGTAATTTATAGAAAATTAGCTTATTTTAACTTTTGGTCCAGAAGGATAAGAGTCCGACATGATGGGGAGGCATGATGGGAAAGCAGCAGGCATGGTGGTCGGGGCCAGAGGCTGAGAGCTCCCAACTTCAAGGTTATGGACTCTCAAAGCCTGCCCCCAATGACATGGTTCTTCCAGTAAGGCTGCAACATCCTAAAGGTTTGATGATCTCCCCCCAAACAGCACCACCAACTGGGGACCACATGTTCAAATACTTGACCCTAAAGGGATAATTTCTCATCCAAACCACCACAGCACTCTCATGGCCCAATGCCTTCTTAATAGCTCTGCCAGTAGGAGAAAAGACCTCAATGCATAAATCTTGTAGGGGATACCTAATGCCCACATCATAACACACAACACTCTCTTTTCATATTCAGAATTTCTCAGTGGTTCTGTTCTGCAACAGCTGATTTCTGTCTCATTCTTACAGTCTGTCATGTTAAGGTGAATTTCTCTCATTTTGGATATATTGCTTCTGCCCCTGCTGCTCTTCTCCCCAAGTACATAAGGAGCGTCACCTGAGGAAACCAGTCCCTGTTCATCTCACTAAAGGTCTTCGGCAGTCCTTACTTTGTCGCTAACTATCAGAGAAAGAGCCCCAGTATTTTGATTTGCTTCTTGTTGCTGTAATAAACACCATGACCAAAACCAGCTTGGGGAATAATGAATTTTATTCCACCTTTACAAGCTATAGTCCATCGTCAGGGGAACCAGGCATAAGCTCAAGGCAGGAACCGGGAGGCGGGAACCAAAGCAGAGACTATGGAGGAACACTGCTTACTGACTTGCTTTTGCTGTTGTACCTTTCTTTCAGAGCCCAGGCCCACCTGCTCAAAGATGGTGCCACACATAGTGGGTCTGGCCCTCCCATGTTGATCATAAACTAAGAAAATTCCCCTGCAGAAGTGTCCACAGGCCAACCTGATGGAGGAAATTCCTCAGTTGAGATTCCCTCTTCCAAGGTGACTCAAGTTTGTGTCACGTTACAAAACATCTGGACAAAACATCTGGACAAACATCTATGACATCTGGACAAAGCCGGCTAAGAGCTCCGAGCCCAGTGCTAAGCAAAGCAGTCCACAAATATTCGCTCCCTGGTTCTTCAAAGCACCTGAAAAAGAGGTGACCTACACTCCTGTGAGACCCTCTGGATGCAAACACATGGACACACTAACCCAAGTTCATGCAGAAAATAAAAGCAAATCTCACAACGGCCATACAAAAAGTTCACCTGTTACCACATCTCAAAGGCTGCAAAAAAAGTTGAGTCCTCTTCACTTATCAGCATCATATTTGTAAAATTTAGCTGTGGTCCAGTCTCCAATTTAGGAGCTGAATTTATATTCAAACAAAACAGGTCATAGACCAGTGAAATGGCCCAAAGGGTAAAGGCACCTGCTACTAAGCCTGATGACCTGAGTTCAATCCCTGGGATCCACATGGTGGAAGGAGAAAACCCATTCCCCCAAATTGTCCTCTGTTCTCCACACTTGAGCTGTGGCATGAAGTGCCCACATAATAAATAAATTAACTAATTAATAATAAACAAATAAATAAGTTAGTAGTAAAAATGCCTCCCAAAATAGGTGAGTGACACTACCCTCTAGGGAAAAGAAAGTGGTGATGCAGACATAAAACAATCCCCCTGACACAAACATGAGCTTCGGAATTCCAAAAAGAGAAAGAAAATTAAAATTAACAAAAAGGTAATATTTGAGAGATATAGTCAGGGGTCAATTTAGAATATGGGGTTAAAACAGCTGAGAGCAGCATGGCAGCTCTAGATTTGAGCAGAGCCTCTCACACCTCACACTCTGCACCTCTACCTGGGCTCTATCAGTAGAACTTGCTTCAGGGACTCAAACGGTCAGTTATTTGCTCTTTGCAAGTGAAACTATCTCTGAAATATAATATCAGCACAATGCAGGAATGTTCTAGTACCTGGGAAAGGCACTAATTTCTTGGGAGTACGAGTAACTCTCAATTTTACATCACAAGTCATGGCTTTGGGTTGGAAAGATGGCTCAGTGGTTAAGAGCACTGGCTGCTATTGCAAGGAGCTCAAGTTTGGATCTCGGCACCGAAATGGTGGCTGACAACCATCCGAAACTCTGATTCCAGGGGACCTAACGCTCCCTTCTGGCCTCTGTAGGCATTGCATGTACGTGGTGTACTTACATACATGTGGTTGAAACGCATAAACTGAAAATATAAGTCCTGGTTCAAGACCTGGCCCCATTTCTAATTCACAAGTCTGTGTTTTCCCACATTGTATCCTAGTCATAGGCGTCCTAGTCACTGAAACAAGGCCAACAAAACTGTCAGCCCCAGAGCTGGGAATTACCACGTGTGGCAGCATCTGAGCTTCCACTTCCACATTATATGACTATCACGTACTAACCTAATAAAATAGGCCACGCAAGACCACAAACTGGGAACTGGCACAGGGCAGCACTTTAAGGGCTACTGATATCTGTCCTTCCAATTCCAAACAAACCACCTATGAGGATTCTGTCATGATAGGAACTAGAAGAAACCATCTCTGAGATGGTTAATGTTGATTGTCAACTTGACAGACTCTAAAATGGCCTGAGACCCTAGGAAGGCTCTGAGCACATCTCCCAGGGAGTTTCTAGCTTGAGGTGGGATAACTACCCTACTGCCCCACTGAACTGGGGGTGGCACTATTCTAGGAGCTGGAGTCTCAGACTAAACAAAAATGAGGAAGATCGGAGCTGAGCACCAGTGTCCAGCTCTGTCTGCTCCCCGACTGCAGGTGCGATGGGATCAGCTCCTCACACTCCTGCCACCCACCACAATTTCCCCAGCCCCCCACCCCCCAGGTCTTGGCCCTCAGATCCTGAACAAGAATGATGCCCTGGAGGCAACCAAGGCGTAGAGTGAGTCCAGTTCAGAGACATCTGTGTGATAAGGCATTCGAGAAGCCAGCTGGCCGGCAGCTCAGACGTGTGCCATGGCTGTGCTCCTTGTAGCTGGAGCACTCTCCACACTGTCAGCACCATGGTGGGAGTCTAAATTGGCCCTCTGTGCGTGTGCCCAGAACACCCCATCCACTCCTAAAATGAAGTACTCTTAAAAACTTGAAGTGCTGGATTTGGAAATGATGGAGGATTTGGGCACGCACAGTGCAGAACAATTTAACGTTATGGAGCTCTTCAACAGTCTCTTTTATATCAGCACTTCATTTGGAAGGGACTTGAATAATCTCCAGGACTACACTGAACACTAACAACTTCAAAATGCAGTCACCAGATACCAAAAATAAATCCCAACAGCCCCAAACTGGGGAGTGGGGAGAAAAGGATTCTTCATTACACCTAGAATAGCATCCTGTGCCCCTCCATCTCCACACACTGTGTGTGCTGAGCCCCAAGCTCAACGGCTGCCTCTTCCTGCCTTTCCATTCCCATTCCCTGGCATTACACTCTTGCCAGCCAGCTTTTCTCACTCGTTCGGTCATTTAATCCTCAGAACAACCCTGTAATGTAAGTGGATTTTATCTCCACCTGACCCCTAGCAAACAGGAACTCAAAGGAGCTTAGATGGTCTTAGAACCTCCAAGAAAGACATCAGTTGCTCAAACTTGCTCAACAGAAAAACAGACACTACCCAATACTTTGAACCAGCTAACCTAGACTGGGAAAGGCTGTTGCCATCTATTGAATTCAGAAAACCCAGATTCTGACCAGCAGGGAGAAGTCAAACAGGGAGCCCCCAGGGGTTGATGGGCAGAGAGGGGAGATGGCAGGAAACCAACAAGTGGCTAAGTGCTTGGTGCTGGGCTCCTAAGTGTTCTTTCTCTCACTTCTGCCTCTCAGAAGAAGTCCCAGTGCTTGGCAGGTGCCCACTACAGCCCCTGAAAGTGGGTTTAGTCTCTGGAAAATAAAACAGGTATTCAGGACTCCCTGTGGATCTTTACCTGAAATCTGAGTTGCTCTAAAGTGGTTTGCTAGGCTCTGGGTCTTCACACCAGCCCTGCTCAAGGGGCCATGCTCTGGAAAGATGCGATGGGAAAGAAAGAAATTCCTGAAGAGGGCGCCCCATTGTGCACCACTGCAGGAGCAGGGCCTACCTAGGGCCTGAGCTGGGGAGCAGCGTTGTCTCTGGCAGTGAGCTGTCTAAAAGTCCGTCACAGGCACAGCAGAGCATAGTGAACAAGAGGGAGGCTCATGATACCTGTTTCCATGACTCTCTTGACAGACAGGAGCTCTTACCACATCATGCAGGGTCATGGGCACAGACTCAGCCTTGCCGGCCCTGTATCTCCTCACCCACAGGCCAGGGTTCCTCAGACCTTTAAGATCATCTCCTCTTGTGGTACAAGGAGCACAGCAACCCAGCAATTTCTGCTGAAATGTCCATGGCATCTCATCATCCCTTGTCTTCATAGGAGCTCTAATCCCAGAAGTGCACCTCAGTTCCCCTTCTTTCTTCTTCCCCCACTGTGAACCTCTTCCCAAAAGATCCCAGTCACACCCACAACACTAGACTGGAAACTTCCAACTCCAGTCCTCTGGCTCAGATCTTCAAGCTTTGTGTCTGAAGGACTTTGAATTCAACACTTCTCACAGGAAGCTTCCCTTTTCCCTCCTCCCACACTAACAGCTAAAGCAAGTGGAAATAATGACAAGAAACGCCATGATTCATATGAATCGATGGGAGTTCGGAATGGAGGGTTTGCTCTGGAATGAGAGAGGTGGGGATGCTCGAGTGAAGACCTCAAAGAGGAAGGGACATGAGCCAGCTGAGGGGGCAGCACTCTGAGACAGAAGTAGCATGCCCCGAGGTCACATTTGGTGTGTCAGAGGAAAGAACAAGGGGCTGGTGTGGTTTAACCATCATGAGAGGGGAAATGACCTCAAGTGAAGGCAGCAGCAGGTGACTCGGCTTCTACAGGGGACTTTTAAGGTATGCTTCAGATGCAATAATAAAACCACTACGTACGTATATGTCGACATTAAGTGTCAGAGTCAGGATGAACCCCACACCCTGACACACAATTTACACACTGTGTTTCTATTTTTCCATTTTCCTTTTGTAAATTTATTTACTTGTTTGTTTATTTATTCTTATTTTTAGACAGGGCTGGTCTCGAACTCACTGTGTAGCAGAAGATGATCTTGAACCTCTGATCCTCCTGCCTCCACCTCCCGCGTGCTGGGATTACAGACCTGCAGCACTCTCAGTTTGGCCAGTGCTGGGGAGAGAAGCAGGGCTCCTTGAATGCTAGGCAAGCATCTATGGGCTGAGCCCCCTCCCCAGCTCCCAGTCTTCCACTTTGCATGAAGTGTGAATTTATCTGGACTTTTCCCAGCAGGCACCTACTTTCCAGCTTCTCTGACCAGCTTCTTTGTGATCATTTGGTTCTGCTTATTTGGTAGCCAGTTCTTACTACTGTCCTGTCATTCAGGCTGTTCTCCACTGTCACAAGCTGACTGTGTCCTCCTTAAACTGCTCGTGATGAAGGTCTAGACCCCAGTGTTTCAGTATCTGCTGCATTTGGAGTCATGGTCAATAAGTTAGAATGGGATCAGTAGGATGCACCCTGATCCGGTTTGACTGGTGTCCTTCAAAGAAAATGAAATTTGATTACACAAAGACAAAGGGAAAGCATGGGTCCACACAGAACCAACCCCCTGAGGGCATGTGGGAAGATGGCCACTGGGAAGCCAAGGCAGAGGACTCAAAAGAAAACAGCCCTGTATATACCTCCGTCTTGGACTTCTCACACCTGGGAGCCCTGAGAAAGCACAGCTCTGTTGCCAGGGGTATTTAATTGTGGTGCCTGAGGAAGCCACAACGACGCCTCTTCCCCTCCCTTCCTACAGAGCTCCTTCGCTTGCGGACGCCTGGTTGCCCCTAAAATATGAACCGTGCTTCCTCCGCTTTTCCTGGTGAGGTGGTATCGCAGAACAAGTTTCCTCTGCATCCTTCTCCAGGACGGTACCCTGTTTGGGAAGGTTTTATTGCAATTTCCCCAGCATGGACTTAATTGTTTATTGGCATGGCAGTGTGAGATTTCAGCATCAGCTAGATAATGCATATCCTGGGAGACAGCTCCATCCCAATCTGCAGAAATCACCAGAAGAGGAGCCGATCTTATTTGCAAGACTATTCCCAGAGCCCAACATTCACTAGGGACGTCTCAGGAATATAATGAATAGACTAAGAGATTTATTATTTTGGATTTGGGGGAGAGGGTGAGGCTAGCTAAACATGGAAGAGTTCATTGATCCAGAGTTCAAAATGTTTGTAAATATTTAACAGTAACATCTAGCAATAAAACCCGAATTATTGCCCAGGGTAGGGAAGAACTAGATGGTAATTCATCCAGTGAGAAGAAGGGTTGGGTACTGTATTTTACAGGGGCACACACATTCTGACATACTAATGGGGACCGTGCCAGTTAAATGTTGACATGTACCAAATCATGGGCTAGTCCAAATGCCTTAGTCATGGCAGGGGGTGGGAGGGGAGTCTTAAAAAAAGAGAATATTTGAGAATAATGTGAATTAAAAAGGCAAGTTAGTTTAAATTTCTGTTTGGTAGGCCCCCAGGCCTACAAGTCCAGTGGGAATACACTCCAGCTAGGGCCTGATGAATGCCCTTAATGAAGTTGGACAGCTTGGAATACAAGCACAAAATGACTTTAAATATTGATACGATGTCATTGTGTGTGTGAAGATACTGAAATGTTCATTCTCTGAGCAAGACAGGTTCCATCTAATTTATTAAAGGTAGAAATGATTATTTACACTGGAAAATGAACATGTGCCTAGATAGAAGTCAGGGCAATAAAATAATTATTGCATTTAGAGAAAGAGATGCAGTCCATCTTCTGGAAAGGGAGAGAAATCAGAACATGCCTTCGCTGCAGGTTGTGGTACTTATGCAAGGATAATACAATAACAATTGCCTTTCAGGTTATCATTTGTGATTCCTGCAGTACAGATGCAAATAGATCTTCCAAGAACAGCTAATAATGCTTAATCTGCTCTCTGTGGAGGAGAAAGCAGGATGGAAAGGCTTCCAGGGTACCGTGGGCACCGGCTGCCCCTTCCTCCCGTAAATGTATCTATCAGGACGCTTACGAGATGCTGCCAGCCTCTACACCCTACCACCCCGTTCCATGATAGGAGGCAAGGCAGAGGCATGGCGCAGTAGCAGAAAGAGGAGTTCTGTTGTGATATGAGACTTTCTACGGAGAATGCCTCCAGGCAGCTGTCTGCCTCCTGTGTTCAACATTAGGGCTATGTAGCAAGCCGGATTAGAAGTGTATTAAAGCAAGCAGGCAGTGCAGAGTCAGCTGGAGGTTTGCAAGCACTAACTAGGCCAAAGAACCATGGGCGGACCCAGGTATAAAAATAAAATCACCGCTAGCCCATTTCATTCCCCTGCCTGTGCATCTTGGCTCAGGGAGCTAATTGTACCTCGTTGGATGTAAGGCTTTCGCTCTTGGAAAGCTGTGTAAGTGCTTGCCTCCCTCTCCCATTATTTCCTATTAATCTCCCATCACTTTCACTATGGCTGCACATGCATGACAGGCAGGTTCCGCCTGGGTGCCTGTGCCCTGCTTCTTCACCCATCACCCATCACCCATCACCGCTGCCAAACCCAGCCAGTGAACAGTGGAGCACCTTCAAATAGTAGCAGGGGCACTCAGAGGGCCACGGTCAGGCCCAGCAGACCGGGGATGAACCGGGTAGTCACTCATTCATTCCACATTCACTGAGTGCCTTCCATAGTTTCAAGTTGCAGCGTAACCTTGGACGTGTCACTTAGCTCCTCTGTGCCTCAGTTTCCCTGTCTGTGTCATGGGAAAGATAGCAGCAACAGCATTCTAAGCACATCCAAACTAAGTAAGGAGACATATTTAAAATCTTTAACAGTATCCAGCGCAGAGTCACTAAATACTCCCACGGTTGCGTTTTACACACTGTCTTTTGCATCCAGACAGACAACAGAAACAGAGCCCCTGCCGTCAAGAAGCTTATAGACATTTGGGGAAAATAAAGCGTGTTTCAGAGTGATGACTGGAACTCAACTGTGTGTGCTGCCCACGAGGCATCGTGCCAAAGCTCAAAGGTGCATGCTCAAGCATTTGATGTCTGTACCCTCCTTGGGGCTGGGACTTGCTACCCCAGGCCCTTCTGCACACAGGAAATTCAGCCTCACTGAACTCAAGCCTGCACTGCAGGCTTGCAGGCATTGTGAGAAACCGCAGTTTCAGAAGCCAGAATGGGCCCATGACTAGGCAGGTCTGGTACAAGGGCAGCCCCTCCCAACAGGTTTACTTAGACTCTTTCTTGGAACCTAGGCCTTAAGGGTTGACCATGGACCTGCCTGGGGACAGGCGAAGGGGAAATCAGGGATGCGCTTTCCTGCCAGTGTGATTGGTCAGGGCAAACACTCTAAAAGAACCTTTAGTCGCCTTGGCCAGGCCAAGTGGGCAACGCAACCATCTGTGGGCTCGTGTCTAGGGAGAACACACCTTTTGCTCACCGTGGCAGCAGAGGACAGTGTCCTTCTTGAGAAGCCTCCTGACCCAGGAACAGAGGTCATAGCATTACAGGACAAAAACTGTGCCCACCTCCCCCCACAATGACCACCACTAGCTCTCATTTTTTTATCTCCCTGGGCTTTAAGCAAACCTCACAGAAGCACCTCACTGAGGTCCCCTGAAGGTCTTCATGACACAGAGATCAGTGAAGTACATTGTAATCACTACAGTGGGACTATAGACGAGCAGTGACTTCCTCTTACGTAAACCTCACATAGGTGGGAAGCACACACATGTGTAAAATGTCACCACCTGTGGATGAGAAACCTGCGCTTCAGGTCTCTCTGAGATCAAGTTCGGAGCAGGGAACCTGAGCTGAAGAACTGTACTTTCTGAGACCCAGGACTTCAGGGCTGAGGTAGCTCAACTGGTAGAGTGCTTGCCTGGCATGCACAAGGCCCTGGGTTTGAGCCCCAGCACTGCATAAATCAGGTATGGTGCTGCACAGCTATAACCCTAGGACTTGGAAGTAGAGGTAGGAGAATCAGGAGTTCAAAGTCACTCTCAGCTACATGGTAGTTGAAGGCCAGCCT
The DNA here is from genome assembly GCF_000622305.1 of Nannospalax galili. Lineage (NCBI taxonomy): Eukaryota > Metazoa > Chordata > Mammalia > Rodentia > Spalacidae > Nannospalax > Nannospalax galili. The sequence goes on from NW_008360325.1 coordinate 6,784,160, forward strand.
GAGATACAGAAGACCTTGTCTATAAATAAAGAAAAATAGTTAGACCTAGGACTTGAGACCTGCGTTCAGACCTACTGTCAAGGAACAGAACTGAAATGACCATCCTTCTCCAGACCTTATCCCCTTCTACGTGCACTTAGAGGCCTGGTCCTTCCAGTCATAAAAATGCATGATCACGTGACAGGAGGATGGGTACACCACACTTGAATGTGCGATGATCCTGAAAGCTAGATAGAGCTGAGCTGCCATGCAATGGACTTCTGGAGATAAATCTCCAGTCGCCTTGTTGGTGTGACTGGGATGAAGAGTCCATGAGAGAATGCTCAGGGATTTGGTGCTGAGGGAAAGAGGCCTTGGAGCAGAGAATGTACCACAATGAAAAACCCTCAGGTTTGATACCCAGCATCAAATTAAAAAGAAAAGAGTGGAGGGAGGAAAGGATGGAAGGAGAAAGGAAGGGGGGAGGGAGGGAGGGAGTAGGGAGTAAGGGGGAGGTGGGAGGAAAGAGGGAGGGATGAGGGAGGGGGTGAGAGAGGGGAGGGGAGGGAGGGGTGAGGGAAGGGGAGGTAAGAAAGGTAGAAAGATTGATTTGGGAATGATCATAAAATTCAAGTGAATCTCCACTTCAAGTTACTTGAATAATTAAGTTTGCACATCCCTCTCAAATAAAGATGCTATCCTGCTAAAAGATGCAGTACATTTTCTGCTTACTTCAATCGTTCCTACAATATTTATCTTAAATGGCAGTGTGTGTGCCGTGCCTCTTGTGGTGGGGTGTGCTGCCTGGCAGTGTACAGAAGAACTTCTTCTATCGAAGTAGGAAAAACAACGTCACGTTGCAGATTTGTAACAATGCTCACAGTCTGACCCTCTCTGGCCCCTTTTTGGTTCTGTAAGCCACATATATACTAGTTTGTGTATTTATTCTAGGCCACCAAAACAAATTTTAAAAAACAGTAAAACAAAGAACAAGGGGCTGGAGAGAAGGCTCCTGGGTTCGATTCCCAGCACCCACATGTTAGCTGACAACCATCATAACACCAGTTCCAGGGGCTCCAGCACCCTCTTCCGACTTCTGTGAGCATTGAGCAACACGGGTGCACTTACATATATGCAGGCAACGCACTCATATACAAAAAATAAAATATTTTTTAAAAGAACAAATATGGATCAGGAATAGCAGGAGGGGAAGATATTTACTTGAGACTTATTTTATTTTTAAATATTTATTCATGTGTGGGCATGTGTACACAAATGCAGAGGTCAAAAGAGAGCTTTGTATCCCGTGGAGCTGGAGTTACAGGTGGTTGTGAGCTGTCTGACATGGGTTCTGGGAGCTGAAACTGGGTCCTCTGAAAGAGCAGTACATGCTCCTAACCCCTGAGTCATCTCTCCATCCCAAGACATTTATTTCAAATAAAAAAATATTCTGGATTTTGTTGTTTTGTACATTCTTGAGACACAGAAAATGGTTGGCTTTCCCCAAGCTGTGTGTGTGAACGTGTCACAGAGAAGAAAAGAAGAGAGATTTTTAAAAAACATTCTGGAAGCTTCAGGTCACAGTTGGCAATGGAGGCCCTTGTTCACCTGCTACCACTTACTGACCATACATAAACACGTGTGGCCAACCCAACCTGGTTTTCAGTCAGGACGCAATTCTTCAAATGGTTCCTTCCTTCAAGCATCACGTAGGGAGTGTCTGCTTCGCGCTACATATAACTCTTGCACTCTGGCCTTCTGGCTGCTTAATGGGACATGGGGTGGTGGGGAGAAGTGCCATGGCCCCCCAAGGATTGCATGATTTCTATGCTCCCTCAAGTTCCCATCAGGTTAAAAAAAAAAAAAAAGGAGTTAATGCTGTTTCTTATAAGAGTGTGTAAAAATCGATTTGCACCCATATGTGAAGGTCTTCGAGTCTAACAGATGTGAAAAATGTTTAAGTCATTCCCTTCGCATCTTTTTTTTTTTTTTTTTTTTTTTTTTTGGCCTTTACACCACTCACCACACTGTGTTCTAGTTGAATGGATTGTTTTCTGGCTGTTTGGACTAGGACTTCTTGATGGTCATGTGGTAGTCATTATAGCTATTGAGACGATATCACCAGCCCTGCACTTCCCAGCAGGGCCACTGCCCTTTCTGGCTCCCTTGGCGTTCGATGTGCCTGGGTGATCAATTCTAACTCGTAGCGTGCCTGAAATTTATCTGTGTCCCTTTTCATTGCTGGCCCTAATTGCCCAAAGGTTCTCCCTTACTGAAGCTAGAAAATGTGTTCTACTTGCTTTCTACTGCTGTAGTGAAGCAGTCTGACCAAAATGAATTTAGGGCAGAAATGGTTTATTCGGCTTCCATATCCCAATCACAGTTTATCCTTAATGGAAGCCAGGATAAGACCTCAAGGCAGGAACTCAATCAGGGCAGGAACCTGGAGGCAGGAGCTGGAGCACAGACCATGGAGGAATGCTGCTTACTGGCTTGGTCCCCTGGCCTGTGCTCATCCCAGTTTCTTATACAACTCAGGACCACCTGCCAAGGGGTGGCAACACCCACAGTGGTTTGGACCCTCTCACATCACTCAGAAATTTTTTTAAAATGCCTCAGAGACATATCTACAGGTAGGTTGTCTATTGTACTGGATAGAGGGATTTCTCCAATTAGGTGTATTACGTTGACAACTGAAACTGCCCAACACAAGTGATTTCTCCCTCAATTCCAATTCCACGGTGAGAAGACGTGAGAAACAGAGCCAACCCACGAAATAAAAGTTCGCCTTTGGTTGCATGCAGTTCCTGGCAGTGCCAAGATATCTATTCTAAGAGCATAACCTAGCCCATCCTGACTAACACAGATCCCATGACATGCATTAGTGTCATGGGGTCTAGCTTAGGCCACATGCAAAGTCCTAGTATAGGATATCGAATTAGTTACTTGTTTTGTTGTTGTGATAAATTCCTGACAAAAGCAGCTTAAGGATGTGAGTTTATTTGGCTCACAGTTCGAGGGGTGCAGTCCGTCATGGCAGGGAAGGTCTGTGAGCAGGAGCAGGAGGAAGCTGATGCCAATTACATCCACAGTGAGGGGGCAGAGAGACGGGAATCCCTTGTTCAGTTCAGATTCTTCTTTATATTCAGTCTGAGAACACAGCCCATGAAATGCTACCCCTATATACAGGGGGGATCTTCCCACCTCAATTAACCTAATCTAGATAATCCTTCACAGACATGCCCAGAGATTCTTTCCCTGGTCTTCCCATTCTCATCAAGTTTATGTTCAAGATTAATCATCACAGGCCTCTTACTGACAGAGGAGGAAGCAGGAATACATGTGACTTAGAGTTCATGAATTTAGAATGCGAATTGAATTAGCTTCCCGATGCCAAAAGATCAACGTTAAATTAAGAAAATATAAACCAGACAGAAATATGACCATCTTGCCACATCCAGTCACTGCTGGATGTGAAGGACACGGTGAAGAAGACAGAATCTCTTAGGGAGGAAAAGGTAAGTTGTAAAATAGTCTGAAGGGCACAGTAATCACAGGGATCCTGTAAGGCACTAGAAGAAAATACATTCAGAGGTTAAGAAGACAAGATTCTTTTCTGTGCAGTATCAGATATGTTTGTGCTGGCCTGGCTGTCACAGCCATGTGTGACTGCCCTGAGCAAGCACATAATTACCACAGCCAAGGGGCAGTTTGCTGAAAGGTTGGAATGAGAGCCTGCTCCTTAATGCCTCCGAATGATACCACCAGTCCGTCCATCAGAGAAGCGCACTTATAAATTATGTTGCCAGTATTAGGGCAGGAGCAAGGTAAGGCATCGTGAGCTATCAGTCTGACACTGGATACCACAGGCACGGCCATTATAACTTTATTTGTGTCATTTACAGAGAAGCTGTTCTCAGATACACAGTCAGGTCCAGAAGAAATGAGGAAACAGAAGTCCAGAATTCCCGGATTGAATCGAGGTCCCGTCCTGGTGGCTATGTGACATTGGGTCATGTCCTTGATTTTCACATACCTGTTTCCTTATATGTAAAATGGTAACACTGAAAGTGACAAAGAGGCATGTTGTGACTTAATAAACTAACGTGTCTTTAATCCCAACACTTGGGAGGCAGAAACAGGCAGATTCCTGTGAGTTTGAGGACAGCCTGGTCCACATATTGAGTTCCAAGCCAGCCACGGTTATACAATAAGACATGTTAAAAAAAAAAAAAAAAAAAAGGTAATTAGGGGCTGGAGAGATGGCTCAGCAGTTAAGAACACTGGTTGTTCTTGCAGAAGACCCAGGTTGAATCCCAGCACCCACATGACAGCTAACAACTGTCCGTAACTCCAGTTCCAGGGGATCCAACAGCCTCTTCTGTAGGCATTGTACGACACAGGCACTTACCTACATGTAGGCAATACACACATACACATAAAAATAATAAATA
>NW_008360325.1:6788624-6821785 GCF_000622305.1 Nannospalax galili
GAGGACATCACACTGTCCACCAGGTAGGTTCTGGGGACCAAACTCAGGTCATCAGACTTGATGGCAAGCACCTTTACCTCCTGAGCCATCTCACAGGCCCATGAAATATAGACACTTAGATAATTAGTGTAGCTACTATTATTGTTGTGGTTATCATCATCATCATTATTATTATATTTAATATTATTTTCAAAAGCATCATTAGCCCTTAAATAGCAGAGAGGATTTTGACTACAGTAGACGCCCCCAAGGGACCCTAAGACGGGCAGGTGTGGCCATGGCATTTGGGATATCTAAATGGAGCCTAAAGCCTCCACCTTTTGGCCTCCAGACCACCAAGGGAAATCAACTGAGCCAACTGGCCAGGGGCTGCTAATGTCACCCAGGGCATCAAAACTGGCAATCCCAGGAGCTCAGGGCTTCCATTGTGTCCCAACCAACCCAGGTTCCTCCTGTCCTCATTAGCTCAAAGCCGTCATCTAGGTAGACTGAATAACAAACTCATCAAGAAACCCTAGCTCTGATTGTAGGCTCTGAAAGCCAGCCATAACCGCTCAATTTCTGCTCCAAAATCTCATTGATTATATGTGCAAACTGATGAGCTGACAAGCGTGGAGAGATGGTTTATGGTGTTGTTTTTCGCTCTTCTTTTTGGTCTTTAAGTGATTGCAAGTAAATGAAAGGAAAACTACCTGCTACATGTCTTGTGTGCTATAACATTACTTCCACACAACCATCAAAGACAAAGACACAGTCATTGGAAACCCAGAAGCCATACAGATCGGTGAGAGAACAAGGAGGGTTTCTGAAGAAGATGCTGTGAATGTTGGAGGGTCTGTGCGTGCCATTCCGATTTGTAAGTTGCCAACAAATCAAAAGTTTACTTCAGAAACTTGGCGGCTTCCCCACTGGCTTTCCTGAGGCTCTGTTTTCCTAACATCAAAGAAAGAAACTTCATCGATCATTTCCTAGTGACTCAGCTGCGGTATTTGGACTCTGTGAACCATTGATTGTAATGGCAATTCCTATTGACTGAAGAAGGTATCGGCCTCTGATTGGATCCCATCAGAGGAGCAGGTATCCCTTTTCAATCATCTGCAAATCAATGTGCAGTCACTCCCCTCTTTAAAAGTCTCATCTAATCACTAGGCACCAAATTCCAAAGTTTCTGAGGCGCCTCTCCCAGCCTCAGCCGTGGGAGGACACAAGGTCGCTGTGTCCTTCCTTCAGGGCGCCCCAGGGCTGGGATATTCTTTTACTCTGTCCTATGAAGAACTCTGATCTCCTTCAGAGGCCAGCGCCCAGTAGCCATGGTGGAATGAGGGGAACTGGAAAACAGAGACCAGCTGGTAATCTCTTGCACACTGGACCAGAGTCTCACTGAGTTTACTTCCTCTGCCCTTTCAACAACAGCCCATTCTGTTCTTGCTTACTTAGTCCATAGGATGGAATAAGCAATGTTTAAGGAACCAGGGACACTCCTGAAAACCAGACAGCTAAGAAGCATTGAAACCTTCATTCTGAAGGAAGTGTCAACTGGGAAGGAAATGAGCAGTGAAGGCGTTTCAAATGAAGTTACGGACTGGCACCAGTGTTTTAGTCTGGGTCTTCTGTGTGCACACATTTGAACCCACTATGTGCCCTTTGGTTTGTCTCCTGTTCACAACCAGATTGCTGCTTTAAACTTGTAAGTTATTCCTCTTTAATAAACATAGTCTTTCTTATGCCTAAGATAACATTCCCCAATAGAAGGAATTTAAGAGGATTCAGAACCCATACACACACTGCTTGGGGAACCTGATGTGTTCATGTATTTACAGTTGCACATAGAAGCCAGAGATCAACGTCTGGTGTTGTCCCTCAGGTACCATTCACCTTCTCTTTTGAGGCAGAGTCTCTCATTGGCCTGGAGCTTACCACATAGGCTAGGCCAGCTGACCAGCAAGTCCCAGCAATCCACCTGTCCCCATCTTCCTAGATCTGGGATTAAAGACATGTACCACCAGACCCTGCCCTACAGTTGCACATAGAAGCCAGAGATCAACGTCTGGTGTTGTCCCTCAGGTACCATTCACCTTCTCTTTTGAGGCAGAGTCTCTCATTGGCCTGGAGCTTACCACATAGGCTAGGCCAGCTGACCAGCAAGTCCCAGCAATCCACCTGTCCCCATCTTCCTAGATCTGGGATTAAAGACATGTACCACCAGACCCTGCCCGCATGTGTGCATGGCTGGCACCTTACTGACTGAAGCGCTTCCACAACTCCAAGTTTTCTTACTTTAATTTGCACACCTGCACATCTGTGTCCATAGCACACCTGTGTGTGAACCCTTCCAGTTAAAATAATCTGGGGTTATGAAGAGTGCAGTCATTAACTCACATGCTAATATTTAGCCAGCACCTTCTAAGAGGCAGTTTCTGTGGCCCTTCTATGAAACAGATGAGGGGTGGGGTGAACTGACACAAGGATGATCATACACTGACCCTAGCTTTCTAGAAGCTTTCTTTCAAGTAGAAAAAACATGACATCTGTATGATGTCTAATATAAGAGGTTACAAGTCTCAAGAGGGTGATGAAATTTGGGAGACAACTAATAGATCTCTGTCTACTGTGGAGTCATGGCAGCTGTTGGGGATTGAACCAGAGCTTTCTAAAACTCAGAAATGACACCCCAGAGGATGACACTTTGGCTGGCTTGGTGCTTTAAGCTTAAGGACACTAGATGTTCTCCCTATCTAATACTGCCCTCCTCTCCCTCACCCTCCCAAACAATTGATAGGAACCGGAACTATTCTTCATCGCAGCAGGAAGAAATAGAAACCGGAAACACAGCTCTGCCCTTCGCCTGTGTATGTGCTGGCCACAAAGCTTGCTGACTGGTCTAGTTGGATAACACACCACAGAGGGAAGGGTCCCCCCTCAGTTGAAAGGAAGTTCTGCTTCCCAGAGACACCAAGGAGAAGCTGAACGCACAGCACAGGCTGGCTGGGTCCCCATTAGTCTACTCCTGTCGCATGATACCCTCCTCGTCCAACTGTATGACCACATTACATTCCTGACCATTCTTCATAGAGTCTGTGCATAAAATGGACCCTTCTCCCTGGGCCTCTGGGTCTTTGCTGAGCTGTTCCATGTCATGACGAACTTTGAGCTAGTCTCTGTATCTTCTCAGGTTATCAGTCATTTGGGAGAAGGGCGTTAGCAGTGACCCTCCAGATGGGTGAGGAGATGTATGAGCACCTCTCCATTCCTGCAGATGGAAGGCCAGGGTGGATTTAAAGCCGTGGAGGTGAGAGCAACGGAAACCTAGAGCAGGAGGAGCAGGAGCAGATGTTGGGAAGAGCAGACCATGGACTGCGGGAGTTGGATGGCAGTGGGTCCAGGAGGCCAGGTGAAGGGGCTCAGACTGCTTTGCCAGACACAGCTGTTCCCAGGCAAGTCAGAGGGACCCAGGACCACCTGGGAACTTGCCTACAGTAGCCAGTGAGTCTCTGCCTCTACTAGAGCAGTAATACCAGCTCCTAACTCATAGGCTGTGGTTGAGGGTTCAAGAGCTGCTCCAAGTATGGCCTCATGGTGCTTGGCATGCTACAGTTTCAATTCCTGGATGTCAGCTGGAGTCCCTGGGTCAGCCTAGTAGGATGAAAGCTCCGAACAGAGGGACAAACATCCCTCCAACACGACCTGGCAGAGAACAGACCAGAGCAGGGGAATGTGGCCCTTGGGGAGAAGGGAAGACTCATTCCAAATGTCCTCACAAAGCTCCAGCCGCACCTGAAGCTGGAGACCCTGGGACTTCCCAGCGCTGAGAGCTGATAAATTGTCTTTTGTTTACTTCAATTTAAATTGAGATTCTACTGTTTGCTCTTGAAAGTTTTACAGAAATGTGATTCTTCCAATCCTGTATCCAGCTGAGTTTAACCCTAGAGTATATGCCCATAGGGAAATCAATAAAACGTGGATCTCAGACCAGAAATTCTGGACAGGACTTTATGGTGACTTTGGTGAACCAGGAGCGATTTTCCCTGGCTCTTCCTTCCTCTATAAGTACATATATGTGTTTAAGTTGCAGTGACCCTAGGACTGCCAGGCCCAGACTCTGTCAATGTACTTCACAGGGGTGCTAACTGTGTCTGTGGGTCCCTCAAGGCCCATGTCAAATGACTGGGTCAAGAGAGACCTGGAGGTGCTGCAGTCTTTTCTGCTCTGACCCACTGGTGGACCAGGCAGAATTTGTCAGTACAAGTGTCTCCATCTGATTCTTAATATGGAGTTCCAACCTGGTCCCACCAGCAGCAGAAGACTGGGATGCTCCTGCACAGTCTGGCCCTTGGCCCTGCCCAGACCTCATAGCCCTGCCCGTTCCTCACTCACATCCTCTGTGGGACAAAGGGAGCTACTTGATATATTTCTACAGATTCTCCCCAGTACTGGCATCTTAGCCCTGAGACATCATCACTGTTATGCCTCGCTCCTTGCTCCAGCTGTGCTGACTCTCAGCTCAGCATCCACTAAAGCCACACAAACACACACACACACACACACACACACACACACGGGCTCATACACATGCACACACACACTCACACATACACACACACATATACACACATATACACATACACACACACATGTACTTACAGACTCACATATATACACAGACACATACCCACACATGCACACACATTCACACACTCATATATACATATTCTTTCATATACACATACACTTATACACACATATACACATACGCACACACATGTACTTACAGACTCACATATATACACATACACATACCCACACATGTACACACATTCACACACTCATATATACATATTCTTTCATATACACATACACTCATACACAGACTATATATATGCACTCACACACACATGCACACACTCACATATAGACACTCACATACTCACATACACACACACTCACATACACACAGAATCACACACTCACATACACACAGATTTGTCCATTCCTTCCTTTAAAAATCCGCCAATGAGGGCCTAGGAACATAACTCTTTGGGTAAGAATGCTTAGACCTGAGTTCACATCCCCAGTACCTAGATAAAAAGTCCTATGTGGCCCTTCATACCTGTAACTCTGGTGTCTCGAAAAGAGGTGGAGAATCTCTGGGGCTTGCTGGCTGACAGATTAGCTCTAGGTTCAGTGAAGAAAATAGGGTGGACAGTTATAACAGGACACCTGGCATCTTCCTCTGGTGTCTCCATGCACACGGGGATGTGTGCACCTTCACACACATGTTCACACAGGCGTATACACACCCATGTGTACACACACACCTGAAAATAAAGCAAAGTTATAAAGAACGACAACTGGCATCCTCTTCTGGTGTCTCCCAGCACACAGGCATGTACACATCTGCACACACACACACACGTGCACACACCACACACATACACACATGAGCATATACACCACACAGATATACACATGCCCACCACACACAACACACAATACACACACACACACACACACACACACACAGACGCACCTGAAAATAAGAATAAACCAAGAAGCAAGAGGATGAGACAAACCTCAGGGCCGAGCAGAGAAGCGTGGGTATCTTCAGAACAAGGCACTCTCCTGTTTGCTGTCTGTCCTTGCTTTGAAGACTTCCACCTCATTTGTTCATCGTGTTTGAGGAGTGATTCCCGTGTACAGGAAAGCTAAGTGTGATTTCCAAAGCGTCTCTTAAATGATGAGCAATCACGAAATGGCCAGCCGTGGCAATCTCAGTGCACGCGTGGAGGGTCACTCAGAGCCGGCTCTCTCTGCTTACCTTCTTGGGGCTCACAGCTGCTGGTTCAGATGCTGGAAGCCCATGCCCAGGTTACCGTGGAAGCCCACCCTACGTTACCGTTATTCTTTTGTCTTCCCCTAATGCTTTCATTGAAAGGTAATCATGTTATAAACATTAACTTTTAAAAATTTTATTTCTTATTTTTATTTTATGTGTATGTGTGTATTGCCTGCATGTAGGTAAGTGTACCCATGTGGTGCAATGCCCGCGGAGGACAGAAGAGGCCATCAGAACCCCTGGAACTGGAGTTACTGACAGTTGTTAGCTTCCATGTGGGTACTAGGATTTGAACCCGGGTCTTCTGCAAGAACAACCAGTGTTCTTAACCGCTGAGCAGTTTCTCCAGACCCTATAAATATTAACTCTTATAGCTGCATTTGTAACCACTTGTGTCTAAAGAAGCTGTTCTTTCTGAAATCAAAACGACACTAATAATTCAGTCAATGGACTCTTCGCCACCTCCGCATTTCCACTCTTCCTGTTTTGTGCTGGCGGGATGTGAGTTTGATACCGTCATTCGGGCCATAAGCCTTTTTTCTTCTTCATTTTAAAAATCTACTTTTCTCAAAGAACAGAGTTCTACACTGCCTCGTATAACCAGTGTTTATTAAGGACCTATAAGGGCCGAGTCACTGGTAGGACTGTAGGGGCAACACTGCTTTTGACAGACTACAGAAGACAGGACAGAGATTAGGAACGATGCCCCTTCTCATGGGGCCTCTGCAGTGTTCGTGTGGAGACTCCTGACCAGGTCTGGTTCAGGGGAGGTTTTCTGATTTTTAAAATTTGAGAGAAAGAAGACCAGGAAAGAGAATAAATGGTCCATGATCTATCTGCTGTTTATCAAAGTGTGGAAAGCCTTCATAAAACCCATCAGGATGGCCACTGCTTACAAAAGAATAATAACACCAAAGGAAATGGGCAAAAGATAAAATCCCACAAAGTCAGCAGTGTCGCAAAGACACAGACTCCAGCACTCTGAATAGTCTCTGTGTGCTGAGTGTTGGATCTTCAGAAGTTTAATATAGAATTTACCCAAGATCCAGAGAGTCCATGTCTCTTCTTGTTTGTTTGGCTTGGAGTTTACTTTTTTGAGTTTTCTCTTTTGAGACAAAGTCTTGCTCTTCAGCCTAGGCTGGTCTGGAACCACAAGGTAAGTTGACCTCGAACTTGCAGTTATCCTCCTGCCTCAGCATTCCAAGTCCAGCCCCAACTACTTTACTTCTGATTCTATGACCAAAAGAAACATTGAAAGTGGGAATTAAGTGGACAGCCGCACACCAATGTATACAGCAGCATTATTCTTAAGAGACAATGCATAAAGGAGATCCAAGTGCTCCATAGCTGCCAGTGACTGGGTAGCAAAGTACACACACACACACACACACACACAGGAATATTACCCAGCCTTCAACAGCCTTGTTGAAATGCTGACGTATTCTACAGCACAGCTGAACCTGGGATGGGTGACATTGTGCTGAGTGACAAAGACCACCTGATCCCACCCACCTTGAGCGCCCACGTCTAGAGTGCTCAAAGTCCAAATGATACCAAGTTGAAGGATGGCTACCAGGACTTGGAAGAGAGGGAACGTGGAATGGTTGTTTCAATGGGGACAAGGAGGAAGAGGAACATTTTCTGGAGCCAGGAACTTCTGATGGTTGTGTAACACACTGAGTGTATGGATGTCACCAAACTCCGTACTTAACAACAGGGAATTCTGTGTTATAGGTACCCTGTCACAATAGTAAAACAGCCAAAGGTATAAGGGTCTGCGGAGATGGCAGTCTATAAGACACTTGCCTTGTAAACTTGAGGACCTGCGTTCAAGCCCCAGCATCCACATAAAAATGCCAGGTGTGGGGTCATGCACCTGTAATCACAGCCCTGGGGAGATAGAAGTGGGAAGATTCTTGGAGCTCACTGGCTGGCTGGCCTAACCTAATGGGGAGATCCAGGTCAGTGAGAGACCCTGTCTCAGAGGAGATGGCACCCAAGGATGGCACCCAAGGTTGTTCTCCAGCCTATACATGCATTCACACACATGTGTATGCACGCCCCACATGTATAAACATACACACATATTCATTTACATGTATGTATTTGTTAAATGTGCAGAGTCAGAGTGATAGCTCAGTAAATTACTTACCTTACAAGAATGAGGAACTCAGTCTGATTCCTAGAACCCATGTAAAATAATGCTGGGAAGGTCGAAGGCAAGTGGATCCCAGGGGCTCTTTGAGCAGTCGGTCTAGCCTACTGGGTTAGGTCCAGGCTAACGAGAGACCCTGTCTCATAAGACAAGGTGGACAGTGCCTGGAAAATGAGAGCTGAGACTGTGCTCTGACCTCCACACACATGTGTACACATGCACATGCATCTACACACACATGCACACACACAAAGCACCAAAAAAGAAGGTACAGAGAGCCACACTGCCCCTTCTACCTCTGAACTACATTAGGCTAGAATCCCAAACCCAGCCCAACCTCTTTCCGGAACTGCTGCTGTTTGTAAGTCAGTTTTATTTGTAAATACAATTTTAAAAACATCCATGATGTGCCATCATCCAAGGGGTAAATGCTCCCCTGCTCTGGAGCAGAGCACCGTCATTGCCATTAACAATAACGGGAATCCCACGGCTGAACCTCTGTGCCTTGTGCTCAAAATTGACCTCCTGGAGTTTGCAGATGGGAAAAAAAAAAAAAAAGATGATCTTATGCAGAAAACTGAAAACAGAAAGTAAAGCCAGCAATGGAACTCTGACCCCTGAGATGCCTCAGGGGTGAGGCACAGGGCGGTCTGCTTCAGAATGAGCCACAAGAGGAGGTGGTCCCAGTTCTGGGCACCAAAGCCCTGTGTGTGTCAGGGCAGGTGGGGTTACTGGCAGCCCATAGTTGAAGACCAAAGTTGTGATTAATAACCATTTCTTGACACAAAATGTCCTCCAGAGACGGGTGAAAACGGAGACCTATATACTTCTGTACCGTTGTCAAGTTCAAGTCGGGTTTCAGTTGAGTTTCACCGGAAGCTGATGAGAGTCCAGTGAGGTCGCATAATGAAAGGCTTCAGGTCTTTAATTCCCTCCGCCCTTTGAATTCCCCTGGAGTCCTTGTCATGTTCTGTGTTTGTTAAACAAATTAACAGAAGGGCTTGAAGGGGCTTTGTTGGACTCTGTCTCTCTCTCTTTCTCTCTCCCTCCCTCCCTCTCTGTCCTCTTCTCTCTCCTCCCTGTCCTCTCCTTGAGATTTCACAGCCATTCAGCCCGTCTTTTGCCATCTCCCTCTCTGGAGTCCTCCTGCAGACTGTCAGGGCTACCTCATCTGCACTGGGCAGACTGGCTAACCCAGGTTGACCTCCCTGAGCAACTCCAAATGCTACAAAGGACTGTTGTGCTGCTGGGCCCCCACCTTGGTGATGTATTTTTTTTCAAGCTTTCCTTCTGAGTTCCTACCTTCCTTCCATAGGTTATCGCCAGGGTTTGAGAGAGGACTGTCCTGATTGCTGTCCACATAAAGAACTAAACCAAGCATAAACATATGTGACTATTATGTGGCAATAATTTAAAAAATAGTAACCTATGTTGGGCCAAGGTGCTGGGACCTTGACATGCAATGGGGTTAGCAGCACAGATTCTCCTGGTTGGACTCAGTCTCCTCACAGCTACTCACTGAAGTCAGAACAGCAGTGCCAGCCTCTCTTAAGAACATGCTCGATGAAGCCAGAGCCGTCTGTTCTACCCTGATCTGGTGGGTGCTTCTGTTGCTATTATGTGCAGCAAATTGGGAGAAACACACAGAGCTATTGTACTGCACAGCAAGGCACCACAGTCATCCTAAGGAAAACACAAACGTGATTGATGGAGTCACCAGCTAAACTAGCCACCTCTTCCTTAGAACGTGGGCACCACAGTCATCCTAAGGAAAACACAAACGTGATTGATGGAGTCACCAGCTAAACTAGCCACCTCTTCCTTAGAACGTGGTTACTTAAATGAACAAGAGACAGAAATTATGCTTTGAGACTTAACTACTTTTATTCACTTTTCCCAGAAATGAACAAAAAAAGTGTCCTTTCAACTGGTTTCAAATGAAAATACATGAGTGTCTAACAGCATGAACTTGATAATGCATATCAGAGGATACTTAAGGACATTTTCTGTTGCGATTTCTGGCATAATATTAATGTCTTTTTTAATATTTAATGAGAAAAGATAGTAACATTTGGAAGATGCTTGTCACTCAGCAAACCTATACAAAAAGACTCAAGTAGATGTTATCAAAACCACACAAGTCTAGCATTTCCCATCAAAGGTTTAGCTAGACTTGACCTTGCTTAGTTTCCAAGGTCACATGAGACTGGGCATGTGTAGGGTAGGCTGGCTATGGATATGTGTCTACTATAAATTCCGCCTGAAGTTCGTGTAAAAGAGTAGAGCTGACCAAAACAAGGTACAATAAGTCCACTGACCTTGGATGAGTTTTCTGGTTTCGTATTAGAGATAATCTTTAAGAAATTACTACTCACCAAAGGTGGGCCTGGTGTCTGAGGCAGAACACAAGATTATATGAAAGGGCTATTTAAAGACAGAAAGAGACCACAATGGAAAACCTGGGAAAACTTACTTTGTGGTTTAGTTAAGCTGGTTTTTCCATTTTGATCAGGGCACCATTATGTAAGAACTCAATCCTGGAAGAGGCTGAAGGAAGGGTGTTTGGAACCCTGTCCTTACAACTTCTCATAAATCTAAAAGATATTTCAAGGACAGAGTTGAGAACCAAAATAACAATAGCAACTTTCTATTTCAAAGAGGGTCTCGGGACCCACTCCTCCTTTCCTCCCCTGACCTCCCTGGTCTTCTCCTCCACAGTGCCAAGGACCCTGACACTGACCTCCACACTTTCCTGGAATCTACTCCTGCCTTGGACTTTTGTCCTCCCACTGGGCTCTTGGGACCACTCTTCCCAAGGTCCCCTTGGCCAGCAGCTGTGCTGCTCCTAGGACGTTGCTCAAAGTTGACAATGAGACCTCCCCTGGCCATTCCTTTCTCTCTTGGCCACTCCAGGTCTCCCACGCCCTGCTTTTTCCTTAGGCCCTTCGGATGCCCCTGTGACATTCCATACTTGCAATGCGTCTGGTTGATTACCTGTCTTCACTTTACAGAGTGTGTCCTTGGTGTGGTTCACTTCTCTATCCAAGGTGCTGGACATGGGTGTCGTGAGCATGCCATGCTAGAAGCATGACAGACAACATCTACATCTTTCCACAATATCAGAATGCAATGTTGTTCAGCCAGTAAATTCATAAGCTATACAGGTTTCATTGGCTGTGATTTATCACATAGTTCTGATTTCCCTTAATAGCTGTTAGCAAATTACACCTTTTGTTACAATCTCAGTTACTAATATTAGTTTCAGAACACACTTGTGTCCCAGGGGCCTAGTTCCCCCAAGGGCCAGGTCCTGCTGAGAACTGACTGCAGAGCCATGGAGGGAGGGGCTTCTGGGTGCCATCTTTTGACTGAAGCCTCCAATGTCCCACAGTGGAGGGTGTGGAAAGATGGCCCGGCATCTCACCTGCGTGGACATAAGGGGCATTTACTGACCTGGGGCGAGAATGTGGGCCCAAGATGTGTGGGCGAAAGTTAATGGAGACTGTGGGCAGGCATGGAAGTGATCTGGAACGGCAGGCTGAGCCTCACAGAGATGGGTGCTGGGTGTCGGGTGTTGGTTTCTTTGTGAGTTTTCTCGTCCCTCCCCCCAAGATATAAATGAAAAATTCAGAGTTATGTGGTTTGTCCCATAGCACCCTGAGCAAGACACCCAGAAAAAAGAGAGTTCAAAGAGGCCTTACTGGAGGCAGAGAGCTGATACAGATGCAAAGAGACTCTCTGCAGATGGTTAGAAAAGATATGAACAAGCCCAGCTGGACATACCACAGAGCCTAAGAGAGCCAAGACACAATGGGATGGGATTGCAGTGTCACAGGATCCAGCTGAGCTGCAGGGTCCAGTTAAGCTATGAGGTCCTGCCAAGCTACAAGGTCTAGTCAGGCTGCAGGGTTCAGTCAAACTAAACAGATGTAATATCACTGAGATTCCACAGGACTAAGACTGCATGGATAGGTGGACAGATGGACAGATGAATGGACAGACAGAAGACGGATGGAGAGAGGACAGCAATCTGAGTGGGCCATTCCATCCATAGGGAAGAGGCTGAGCTGAAACCCTGGACAGTCAGGAGTTCTCTACGTATCAGTCCCTTGATCATGCACATCCAGGATGGTCAGATGACAGGTCAGGAGGGTCACCCTCCAGGTGGAATCACCCTCACTATGTTAGGTGTCCTTCTCTTCATGGGTCCAGGTAAGGGTGTTTCACCCTTCCTTGGTCTGGTGTGATTGGTAAGTTCTTGGGCCTATTTGTTCTTGTGTGGTTTCGTCGCACCCAGTGTGCCTATTTGTCCTCATGTGTTTTGGTAAGTTTCTAGGTGTCTGCTTTTGACTTTCAGGTGTAAGCTAGTTGACAGTCATCTTGCCTCTACATCTGCACACAAGATGGATCCAAATGCTGCTTTGCAACACGCAGTGACTCAGGGCAAGGCACAGGCCAAAGCCACTGTTTCCCAAGGCATGGAATAACTTGGATACAGCAAGAGCCTGATCACCACAAGACTCAGCAAGGCTTGCTGAGCGAGTGAACTTGCCCATGGCCTGCCTAGCCTTGGGCTGCGCATGGCTCCTGTCAAATGTACCTGTGCCTGTGCAGATCATGGTGGAGGGGGGTGTTATAAATACCTTTCCTAGGAAAGAGACAAAACAGAAGGTTCCCAAAAAGCACCCAAGAGCTGGGGTGAGGGATGGGTACAGGCTCCCGCCCATTGTCCTGGGAGCCACAAGGAGTCTCCCAGTTCCATAAGGTGGATCAGGCCTTGGAGTCAGAGGTGGAAAAGGAGACCCACATTTAAGGCAGTATGTGAGCCAAGTTGAAGGCTATGAAAGATTTAGGAAGGCTTGTTTCTAAGCACCTTCAAATTCCCCAGAGGACTTTTCTTATGTGGTAGATATTGTAATGAAAAAAGACCTAGACATGACAAGAGACACATGGGTAAAGACAGCTACTAAAGTGGGAGTGATTGATTTCACAACACTCCAAGGTAGCTCTCTCCAACCAGCTCCAGCCACCTCTCAACAGAGGCCTCCCTCATTTGCATAGATAATTGACAGCTTGTTAACAGCTCATTAAGAACACTAAAAACCATGTGACAACTACAAACAGGGTGCCTAAGTGGGGACAGAATCTGTGAATTGCAGGGGATTGAGAACTCAATCAGATCTCAGGCTGCAGGTCAGAAAACAAGTGAAAAAAAAACAGGACATCGAACAAGTTTAAAAAGCAAGAAAACTTCATTCAACCATCCTGTGGTCCACACGGGAGAAACACAAATGGGTCATGATGATACTCAGGGTTCAGAGCTAACCTGCGTGATGAGTTCGTTCCACTTTATATAAATATGTAACGGGAATAATTTTCAGTTTCTAAAAACACCCGTTAAACTGCTTATGCGGGTTTAAAATTTGTTCTTAAAATTCACCTTTTTCATAAACACAAGTCATTTAGACATCACAATCTAATATTCTGCAAGTGAGAAAAATGTAAAGTGAAATTTGATTTTAGCCTATAAAAAGGAGATAAGTTTCGGGATTTGCACACAGTTACTATCAGTAAATTTGGAGGCTGTGCTTTTTTTAGAGGACATTTGAATATAAACAGTGCAAATAATTGTTACATCAGCAATTCTTTTCTAAGCATCAGATGCTTGAGAATATCTTCTTTGGTGAACAGTTTCCTCTGGGTGGAAAAACAAGTTTAAAGTGTTCTGGGCCCCAGGAAAGAATGGCTCAGTGTCCTTACCCAGGGTCACCTGTGACCAAAGGAAGGAAGGTGTAACCTTTGCCACAAAGCCTGTGACTCCTATTTTTTCTTTTCCTGCCAGGCTCTACTGTAGGGAAACAGTGCTATTGGGGTGTGGGTCTAGGAAACAACGACCGAGCTCGGTCCTTGGGACTCTGACAGCTTGCAGTTTGCCAGGCCCAATGGGCTAAAAAACCCTCTGGACTCCCAACAGGTGCCTTAGACTCAAGTGTACACCATCACATGGGTTCTGGTCCCAAACTGTCCGCTAGGCATGACTGCTTCCATCTCAGCCAATCACATCAACTTAAGAGACTTTTCCAAGACAACAGAGCTAAGGGCATGGGGCAGGGGGTGGGGGGGAGTACAGATTTAGGGAAACCTCAGGAAAGCCCCAGACCTCTGACTAAACCACTTACAAAGTGGTCCAGATGATGCGAAACTCAGAAGGTAGTGGATTCTTCCCTTGCAAAAATATGATTGACACTGTCTACATAGAAATCCTGCCATTGTCAGTTAGACTGAACCTAGAGACAAGATTAAGAAGACTCGGTCACAATCTCAAAGGTTTGGGCAGAAAGGCCACACCAGAGATGTGGATAGGTTGGGTCAGAGTGGCCACTAAGCCCAGGCAAGGCAGTCTAAACTCTGAGCAGACATGATGTGTCCCGACAGGAACAGGTGGGCTAGACAAAGCACAGTTTTCATTCCAAGAGTCATAACATGAACCATGCATGGTGGCCACATGCCTTTAATCCCAGCACTCTAGAGGCAAAGGTAGGTGGATCTCTGTGAGTTCAAGGCCTGCCTGGTCTACATAGCAAGTTCCAGGTCAGCTAGGGCTAAGGGAGACTCTGTCTCAAAAAAAAAAAGGTTCTAATGTGAAGATGGAGAGATGATGGATGATGAGGAAGAAATTGATGCTGAAAGCTTAAGATCTAACAGGTGAGCAACCCTCTATACATACCTCCCCACACACAAACACCAGAGACATCTTCCTACCTCATTCTGCAAGCGTCCCTCGGTAGACTTCTCCAGAACTTTAAATTAGCCGGTCCACTAACAGTGCTGGAAAATAATATAGCAAATTGTGCAGTGATAATAAAAAAATAGCAAAAGGCAGAAGTTACTTTTGTTAAGGTCAAGCTCACAATAAAAGTAATGAACTGGAGAACTTCTGCCCATGCTAGCCAGCAGATATGTTTGGTCTGGTGGGTAGCAAAGAATAAAGATTTTATTTTTAATTTTATTTATTATTTTTATTTTAGGTGTATGCGTGTATTGCCTGCATGTAGGTAAGTGCACCCATGTCATGCAGTGCCGGCAGGGGTCAGAAGATGCTGTCAGATCACCTGGGACTGGAATTACAAACAGTTGTTAGCTGCCATGTGTGTGCTAGGAATTGAACCGTAGTCTTCCGCAAGAACAACCGGTATTCTTAACCTCTGAGCCGTCTCTCCAACCCCAAGACTTTTTTAAATTACTTACACACAGTTAAAACTGAAAGGTGCCCCCCAAATCATTTTCTCTCTGAAAACCAGAAGATGACGTTCACCAGGCTGTGTTCTGACCTGGGGACAATTTGCTGGTTTTGGAGGAGGCTGATGAGGGCATTTGGACCCTAGAATACCCGTCTAGCTCACCTGGGAATCAGCAGCACCAGGGAGGTTCTGTGCCCCAAGGATTGGAACCAGGGCCTAAACAAAATGGACCATGAGAAAGAGGCTCTGGACCTTTATCTTCTGGTTGAACAATATTACGGGTCAGACCACTTAAATGCAGGGAACCAGCTTCCCAAGTAAGAGATCTGAGAGGAGGACAAGAGAAGAGCAAAGAGAAGCAGCTTCCTGGGAAAGGCGTGCCGCAGCTCCGTGAAACCTGGCCCTTCCTGTGCAGGTATGTGTTTGTGTGGGGGTGCACATCTGGCTGCTTGTGCATATGGACATAAGTGCACATGGAGGCCAAATGCCAACTTCCGGCCTTGTTCTCAGGAACCTTTGACCTTATTTGAGACAGGGTTTCTCCCTACACCTGGAGTTCATGTATTTGGCAGTCAGTGAGCCCTGAGGACCCTCCTGTGTCTGCCTCTTCGGTGTTGGGATTGTAGCCGCACCCAGCTTTTTATCTAAGTGATGAGGGCCCAGCTCGGGTCCTTGTGCTTGCACAGAAAGCACTTAAATAACTTAGTTCCCCAGGACCTCCAGCTGAATCTGAAACACACTGAAACTTGAAGATCACTAGCTGAACACCAACATCCCTGGGCAAACCTCAAAAACCATGAATACCAGATACAGAACCTAATGGTGACACAGGACACATGGTTCAGTTTCATCTGCAGATAAACAGCAAATCTTCTTTAAAAAATTTTTTATGTGGCTAGAGAGATGGTTCGGTGAATAAGAGCACTTGCTGCTCTTCCAGAGGACCCGAGTTCAGTTCCCAGCTACCCACGTGGCAGCTCACGACTGTCTTTAACACCAGTTCCAGGGAATCCAACACTTTCTTCTGGCCTCCAAAAGCACTGCACACACATGATGCACTTGCATGTGTACAGGCAGAACACTCATACGTATAGAATGAATAAATTGATTAATTCTTTTATTAATTAATTAACTTTATTACTTTTATTTATTTCATGTGGGTACCCGCACAGACACACATGTGAACCTGTGTGAAGGTCAGAGGACAGCTTGCAGTAATTAGTTCTCCCTTTCCACCATACAGGTCCCAGGGATCGAACTCAGGTCATCAGGCTTGGTTGCAAGTGCCTTCACCCATGAGCCATCTCATCAGCCCCACAAATCATTTTGACAGTAAGTACAAATGCAAGCATTTGCTTTGGAGCACCCTGAGTCCAGTCCCACCTTTGGAGGCTCTCGTTTCCTCGTCCAGACTGTGGCCTCAATGCTGGGATGCTGAGTGCGTTGAGCAGGGCCTGCGAAGTGGCCCCCTCCCTCCAGAGGGCTTTTCCCAGCTGCTGTTTCATCTAGATGCTCTGGAAAAAAATCAAACTTCCTAGGGTGCAACAGACTTGAGCCCTCAATTGGAAAATCTACTATCAGGATGTCATGGTTACTTTTATTTTTTATCATTACTAATTTTATCAGTTTCTATTTTATTGTTATTTATTATTATTAGCTGTTTACATACTGCCACCACATCCTCAGGACAGACCAACAACATCCTGTTAGGACCATGTTGAATACGACAAAAAGGACCTGATGTAAGTTACAAGGTCCCCTGGTGGGAAACGGGGAGTCTTTGGGAAAGCATCCAGATAACTAGGCATAGCTCTGCAACCTGGAACTTGCTTTGCTTCCTTCTCCTGACATTTAAGTTAGCTGAGCACTTGGCAGTTGGAGCAGTTGGCCCTCCCTGTCTGGGCTCCGATTCTTCCTCCCTGTGCCTCAGCCTAGAGGGCAGTGGAGAAGGTAGGACACCATACATGTCCCCAAAGGCAGAGCCAGCTTCGTGGAATCAGGTCTTCACGTCACCGCTTCTCCAGGGGCTGGAATCCAAACTGAAGGGTCTCGTTGGCCTGGATCATGGACTTGAGGACACTGTTGCACTGTCTAGGGTCATAGAGAGACCGCTTCTGCTTAGAGGAGAGTGTTTTCTCCCTTCATGCCACAGAATAAGAATTCCACCCTGCAGTGATCCTAGTAGGATTCAAACAACTGTATTCATAAACACCAATAGTTCATGGATATTTGCATGTAGAACTAGATCTGTTACCATAGAGCTTCTATGTGTGTGTGTGCACGTTTGTGTGTGTGAGCACACCCATGGGAGTGGTGCAGGCACATATGTGTGCACATGCGTCTGAGGCCAGGTGTCTCACCTCAGGGGTTCTCCTCAGTAATTTTGCAACCTTGCTTTTTGAAGCAGTCTGTCACCTGGAATTCCAATTCCGCTAGATTAGCTGGCCAGCAAGTCCCAGGGATTCCCCTGTCTCTATCTCCGGAGAGTTGGATTATAAGCACAGGTCACCACAGCTGGCTTTTTTTTTCTTTTTTTTTTTTCCTTTTTGGCATGTGTTCTGAGAATCAAGCTCAGATCTTCACGCTGTGTGGCAAGGACTTTACCAACTGAGCCATCTCCCCAGCCTGGGCTTCTACTTTTTAAATCTTATAAGCACTCCTCAGGAATCCCTTTAAATATATAAACATGTTCCCCTGTCTCTCTTACAAAGCACTCAGTTATTCCCACTTCTTCTGGTACAAATTCTCTGACTC
Source organism: Nannospalax galili (assembly GCF_000622305.1). Taxonomy (NCBI): domain Eukaryota; kingdom Metazoa; phylum Chordata; class Mammalia; order Rodentia; family Spalacidae; genus Nannospalax; species Nannospalax galili. The sequence continues at coordinate 6,806,608 of NW_008360325.1, forward strand.
GGTGTATCTGCTAACTTTCCAGTATGCTCTTGACTGATAGAGTTTGTAACTTTTTATGAGTTTCTTTTCCACACAGGTTTAGTTTAGTTTTTCTTATAAAATGTTTTATTTAATTTTTTATGTGTATGAACGTAAAGCTTGCATGTGTGTAAGTGCACCCATGTTGTGCAATGCCTGAAGAGGTCAGAAGAGGGCATCGGATTCCCTGGACCTGGAGTTACGAATGGTTGTTAGCTGCCATGTGGGTGCTGAGTTTAGAACCCAGGTCCTCTGCAAGAGCAGCCAGTGCTCTTAACTGCTGAGCCACCTCACCAGATCCTCGTTTTGCTTTTAATTTAGAATCTGTAGCGTCTCTTGTAGCACAAGTTTGAGAAAGCGTTCTTCTGTGGAAACCCCAGACCCATATCAAGTTTCGTTCTCCATACCACAAGTGTAGTATAAACTTGAATTCAGCTTTCATTTCTCACTTGAGGCACTTTCCTACTCATGCACCAGGACAAACTGCAAGTTTTCTTGTTGTATTTCCTGGCCTAGCACATTTTTAAAAATTTATTAATATCTACATCAATCCCACCTGCAAGGCTTGGGGAACATTGTAGGGGGGCAAAAGAATGTAAGAACTGGGGGACACAGAGGAGTGCTGTGCAGTGTTCTCCTCTGGTTGTTACACACATGAACTCACAGCACCTTTGGTTACCTACACAAGGCATGCACAAGATCAAGCTAGATAAAGCTTCAAGCATGAAGTAAGGAAGAGCTCCCAAGGCCACACTCCTAGCTGGGGAGCTAAGGGTAGCTGATGGCTGTTGAAGGAGGGAGACCCAGTTTTTCTTTGGTAGGTTACCCATTGTCCAGTGGATGACCCCACAACTTTGCACATTTAGGCAGCAGTAATTGGGCTTGGTGGATTATAAAAAGGACATGAAGTTGGAATATGTGAGAGAAGTTGAAGGGAGGGAGTCGGAGGTGGATGTGATAAAAATACAGAGATGATGAAGATGATGGTGGGGGAGTGAAGATGATAATGATGAAGGTGGTGGTGATGATGATAGTGGTTGTGGTAATAATGATGGTGGTGGTGGTGGTAATGATGTTGATGGTGGTGGTGGTGGTGGTGATGATAATGATGCTGGTCATTGTAATGATTATGGTGATGATGTTAGTGATGGTGATAATTAACAATGACTTCTTTGGTCCACATTTTGGTCTACAAAGCTCATGAAGTGGTTTATTATAGGAATACATTGAATAAAATATAATAACCTATATGTAAGGGACATGAATTAAGACAGGGAACATTGTAAGAATGTAATCTCCTTTATAAATATTTGAGAAAGAAGTTCTTTATAAATGGAAGACAATCTGTGCTTACTAATGAGGATTTTGTTACAGAGAAAGTCGATAGATGATAGATGATAGACTAGATAGATATATAGATATAGATAGATAGATAGATGATAGATAGATACATAGATACATAGATAGATACATAGATCGATACACAGATACATACATGATAGATAGATGGACCTACAAATATGTATGTATTAACGAAAAGGATGGCAGTGAAGAGGACCAATGAATCACGTTTGAAAAAGGAAAACAAATATCTGGACCATTTGGGTTGGACACAACTCTTAGCAAGATAATATTAGAAACAAATGTCAGAGCCCCTTCTGTGTATCATTTGTAATTTAAGGTATATCGCTCTGTTTAAACTGAGTAAGTTCTAAGTAGAACTCATCCTATGGGCTCGATTATACACACAAGATTATTTGTGACCTTCAACGCAGTACATATTTGTGAAGCACTTCCTGAATTGCCAACTGCAATATTGGATTTTCATATATTTTAATCCTGTCCATACTGTGACAGGATTTCATGGTGTTTTATAGATAGTGAAATTGAGCCTTGAAGATGTTAAGAGTAAAGACTTTGTTTGGACCATGATTGATTCCCATCCCTGCCTGATCTGCTTGTGCTCCATCAGCTGGACTGTGTCCCTTATACTGCCCGGTCTGTCCTCTCCGCGGGGAACTTAGAACATAGTTACATCCATGAGAGCTTTCAGCAAGCCAAAAATAGAGAGACAGTTACTCCAGGATTATGTTAACTTATTATATTTGCAAAAATAAGCTAACAGCAAACAGCTGAAGTTGTTTGCAAGCTACAAATCCAGTGGATCTGCAGCCCACAAACACCTTGTAGGGTTAGAGCGCTAGAGAAAAGATGGACATGTTATCATCCACAGGTACTCGAACATTGGGTATTTACATCCTGTTTCATCAACTGCCTTGCTTTCAAATGTCTCCTTGAGATATTTTTAAGCCTGTGTTTCTTTTGATCAACCCAAAATATCGTGTGGTACAGCCAGAGCTACCCAACGACGGTGGCAGGCAGCCTATCTGCAATCACCTCCTGGACAAAGGTTAACCTTAGACTCTGACAAACAGATCATTCACATTTTAGAAGTGCTTTCCCAACACCTCACCTCAGCACCTGCTTAGGGCTCATGCAAAGCAGCATAAACCTCACCTCAAGGTAGAAAGCGATTTTTTTTGAAGAATTTGATTGGTCAAAAAACACACCACACCACCTTCTAATACTGGACACTTTCTTCTATGATTGCGTATTAATTTTGGTGAAAAATGGACATACAGAGGATCTGGATGCTGTTAGTCCTTGGGGTCTGGGGATAATCAGCTAATGTGTTGATGGTCACTAGCTATCCACCGACCTCTGGGAGGTGGGGCAGTGAAGTGGACGAGGCTGCCCACCCCTGCTTCTGTCTCCCTGCCTTCTCACCTGCAGAGTGCATGCCGGCAGGCCCACTTCTCAAGAAAACCAATGGAAAGTCCGTCTTTAAGAAAGGCAGACAAGAAGCTTCCTGCAAACTGAACAAGGCGCCACTGGTCCCTAGCTACCTTCTCTTCCTGGAACGGCAGCGTCATCTCCCAGAGCCACACCACAGCCACAACACCCCAACAACACTGTGTGTCTGAAGATGCCAGTGCCTACGGCTATCTTACTCCCATGCCAGGGAATGTGGGTGCGTGTGTACACACGTGTGTGCACATACACACTCACTCATTTCAGTAAGGCTGTTAATTCATTCCCTCCCTAACCAAACACAGTGACAGGGCTTCCCATTCTTTCTCCCCTCCCAGCCTCTCTCCGCAGCTGCCCCCTTCACAGCCCCCCGTTTTATTAGTATTATCATTCTCTTAAGTGGCACTGTAATACCACTTCCTGCTCCATCAGGCCATGCCGAGAGCGACGGAAACTCGCTCTGCTGGCAGTGACATCTGTCTTGGTGGCAGCCTCCTCAGGCGGTTCTCCTGGCAGCTTCCGCGCTGCCACCAGGCCTGTCGGGTGGCTCAGCGGCTGACGGGCTGTCACAGCCCCTCGTCTTGGGGGCTGCCATTTTCTTTTGATTACCTTTTGATTCAGAACCATTCTCAGGCTTTCGTGACTGGGTGGACAAAGTCCCAGGCAAGTCTCCCGTGGCTGCCTCCTATGTAGACAGCTAGAAAAGAGCTAGATTCCTCTGTGACTCAACTTTGAGGTGTAAATGGGTGCCCGGCTGGCTCTTGCCATGCAGAATCGGCAGCAGGAATGGACTGTCGCTTTCCGCCTCCTGAGAGCTGCTGTTTTGCTGTGCTCATCGCCTGCTCCGAAGCCACTTTGCCAATGGCAAGGGTGTCAATTAGTTCACTACCCACCTCACTAGGTAAGGTGGTAATTTCAGGGCTAGAATGCACAGCATTCTCCCTTCCCTAGCTGGGCAGAAGAGCTCATTAAAGTGGCTCCTCTCTTCCCCAGAAAAGTCTCTTTGCTTTTGTACACCTCCCCTGACACAATTCACACTGCGCCTCCTCTTCTTCCTCCCAGGGTGGACAGAAGCGATGACAGGGTTAAATTGCTAATCGAGGTTTGGTGAGGTCTGCCAGAGCCCAGTCTCCAACACTTACATCTGTTCAACAATTATTACAGCAATTTTGTCATAAAAAATTCAACACCCTGAGTGTCGTGCTAGCAAAACCTGAAAATTTATGCAGCGAATAGAATAGCTAATTTCTCAGAGGGAATGGAAGGGAGAAATTACAGATTTTACTTAAATTCCAAACACCAGAGTGCACGCATCTGATGCCTTCCTTGGGTTGGTCTCTCTCTCTCTCTCTCTCTCTCTCTCTCTCTCTCTCTCTCTCTCTCCCTCTCTCTCTCTCTTTGTTGTTGCTCGCTCTCTCTCTCTCTCTCTCTCTCTCTCTCTCTCTCTCTCTCTCTCTCTCACACACACACACACACACACACACTCTATTTTTTTGTCACAGACCAAGGAAGGAATTTCCCTCCACCAGAAGCAGGGATGGCTCCCAGTGTATGCTGACCTTAGCAATAGTGCACTGTAAACCTCTCCAGGAAGGGGAGGGTCACTCTCTCAGGACAGGCATCTTGAAAGGACCCCTCCCCCATTCCACACTTGTAGCAAGACAGAATTGAACTCCCAAGTGAGGGTACCATGATTGGTTTGTGTTTGGGCAACACCATCTTTACAGTTTGCCACACAGGTCTTGAAGACAGATCAGCGGAGACAACTGAAGAGCTAGGGAAGGGCCCCAGTAGCTCTGAGTTTCTAAACTCCTCACTGCATTCTAACGCTGTGTGATGCTCACTGGGGCGACTTTGGAGCTTGTACCTCCCACCCATAAAGGTCTAGAATGTGGATTGCACGCTAAAACTAACGCTGTCTAGTTAGAATGTGAGTCAAGTAAAACAAGATGATACAGGAGGTTGTGACTCTTCTCCAGGACTGGCCCTGACTCCTTCCACTGGTTGTTCACTGCTGAAGGATCCCTGCTTGCGGAGGAATGGGCATTTCTGGCACCATCGCTGTGGTGCCACAATCCACATGCTGTAAATTTTTCAGAGTGCCTACCGCAGGCAGGATGCTTGCTGCCCTGTCTGTGACTATTGCAGGATCCCTGGTTGCATCCAAAATACAATGGTCCTAGGGACCTCCTGACTTTGGCTGGGTCACTCTGCCGTGGGGTGGGTGGAGCTCTGACGCGGTCAAGGTTTTCTCTGCAGCAGCTCAGCTCTCCCTGCTATCTCCCCACAGGGCAGGGGCCAGCACAGCTCAGTGGAGAAGAATCCATCCTTGTCATTCATGTCCTCACGAAAAACATGTCCTGTTTCCAAACACGACGAGCCTTTCTGTTTGGGGTGGAGGCTTTTTGAGCCTTCTCCACCTTCCTACCCTGGTCAGAGGTAATGTGGCTTCTGAGGCATCCACAGAGGCTGTGACTCACAGTGCCCAGCTAGGTAGGCCCACATGGCAGCCCCTTCCCTGCAACCCTGCTACCTAGGGCGGGCACAGAGAGCTCCACAGGGATTGGAGCCTGGCCCACCTGGCTCCCAGCCCAAGTTTTTCCTGGTTAGGATCCAATGTCATAGCCCAGGTGCTACCTCCAGCTCTGTCACATGGTGAGGTCTCCTAATGGGTCACCTCCCTGCACAGCCCTCCTGCCTGGCATCTGTCCTAGGGCTAGAGAGCTCTGAGAGGCTCCTTACAACTATAGGGGTCATCAGCCAGAGGAGGATATGAGTCCCTTGAGCCCCGGGAACAACCATAAAAATAGTAAGAACAGTGGCGAGCATACAGCTGGGCTACTGAACAAGGGCCACACACAGCTGTACCCAAGAACTTTGATTAATTTACAGAAGCACCCTGTAAGGTATGTTTTGTCAGCCCCCTTGCCAGCTAAGGACTCTGGAGCCAAGATTACATGCAAAGCTGGTTTACCTTGAACCACTGCTGCCCCTTGGGCCACACTCCCAAGGGAGGTGGTTTCCAGTTGAGAAGCAAGTTCAACACGTGATGCCCCAAGACATGGCAATAAAGGTAGACCTGTGAGATTGTGTGTCTGTTGTCCATCATGCAGAGGACAGACACATTTGACAAGCCAGAGTGCTCTGGAAAAGGACAGGAAGTCAGCTGACTGGAGAGAAACCTTCTGTCTGTGAATGGCTAGGGTTCATTGTCAACCCGACTGGATGGAGAATTACCTAAGAGATACACTTTGGATGTGCTTATAAGGGTGGTTCCAGAGAGGTTTATCTATGGAGGGAGGATCCACCTCAAATGCGGGAGGCACAGGTCCATGCTCTGTGGTAGGGAGCTGAATACAAAGTGAGCTGAGACTCAGCATTCCGTTCTCTCTGCTTCCTGATCCCTACAGATGTGGACAGGCAACTTCATGCTGCCATCCTGACACCATAACTTCCCTGCCATGGTGGACTGTGTCCTCAAACCATCAGCCAGAACAAGCTCTTCTTCCTCAAGTTGTTTATTGTTGGGAATTTGTGGACAGTAGTGAAAAAGCAACTAATGAAAAAAAAAGTCTCTCTTACCCTTAGTTCCCCTGAGCTGCAGTTTTCCTACAACACAATTTTCTCCCTGATAGGGAAAAGTTTTGTGACCGTCATAGTGAATGCGTTGTTTGAAAGCCCTGGAATCCCCACCTCAGTCGGGATTTTTCTTTTTGTATTGACTTACATGCAGATCATGAGGTCCAGGTGCCTAGTACATCCACCCAGGAGCTCTCTCTGTCACAGCTGTTTTTTCAGAACAACTCTGTCCATAGGAAGATCTGTATCAAAGCCACTCTATCCAGCCTGCTTCTGCACAAGGCATTGTAGTTCTCAACACCAACACCAAGAGCATTTTGTAGCCGTCGGCTTTCCTGGTTAATAAATCACCCTAGGTTATACTGGCTTAAAGCAACAAATGTTCATTTCATCACAGTTTTGTAGGCTTCGAACCTGGGAACCAGTAAAGAGAGACTTCTGTTTCAGGATTTCCTGCAGGAGGCCCCTGTCCAGCAGGAGTTGCAGGACCTTATGTCTGGACTAGGAGAAGTAGCTGTTTCCTGGCTGGTTCATATAGTATTGGGAGGGTCCAGTTCCTTTCAGACATCTGTTCTGAATAGCTCAACCCTCTCCCAGCTGTTAGCCACATCCTGGCGCCATGGGCTTCTCAATGCCATAGTCTCCAACACAGCAGCTGATTCATCTTAATAACAATGTGAGAAGATGGAGGAGCACTGGGCATAAGGAACTGTCATGTTACATTGGGAGAAACAGGTCAGGAGGTTTAGCCACATTCAGAGAGGCGCTGCACAGGACATGAACACCAAGAGACAGGGATCGTGGGGAACCATCTAAGAAACTGGTGCCTCATGCTGTCTGTGAGGAGTGAGTTTGATTGTCAACTTGACTGAATTGAGAAATGCATAGGGCAGTGCCGAAGCCCACCTCTGAACGTGTCTGTGAGTGCTTTCGGAGATGTTTAAGTGAATGGAAAAAGACCTTCCCTGAGCGTGAGCAGTACTGCGCTGGACGGATTTAGTGTCAACTTCACACATCTGGGTAGAGGGAGCCTCAGCTGCAGAACTGCCTCCTTTGGACTAGTCTGTGGTCATGTCTGTGGGGCATTTTTCTGATTGTAGAGTAATGTGGGAGGGCCCAGCCCACTGTGGGTGGTGCCACCGTGTCCCAGAAACCCGGTTCCTCCAAGGGGCAGGGCAGGGCCTGCCACAGAGAATGGACTGCAGGGGGGCTTCTGGGAGCTATCTTGGGAAGGAAGCCAACAGCCTGCTGTGCAGAACTGGGTGTCAGACGTTAGTCTCTGTAAGTTTCTCCATCCCCTCCCCCAAGATATAAACTACAATAAGTTCACATAAAAATATATTATATGGTTTGTCTGATCGTGCAAGAGACCCCAAGAGAACTCTGGAGACACACCCCTGGGCAGGTGGTCCTCTGTTGTATAAGAAAGCAGGCTGAACATGGGCCAGGGGAGCAAGCCAGTAAGCAGCATTCCTCCATGGCCTGTGCTTCAGCTCCTGCCTCCAGGTTCCTGCCCTGAGTTCCTACCTTGGGCTCCCTGATGAATTGTGACCTGGGAGATGTAAGCCAAATAAATCCTTTCCTCTCCAAGTTGGTGTTGGTCAGAGTGTTTTGTCATAGCAAATGGAGGAATAAACTAGAACAAGTACTATCCCATGGGCTGAAATTCTGGGCTGAATAAAAAAGGAAAGAAAAAATAAAGCCAGCTAAGTACAAGTAGAAGCCAGGTAAGTCATCTGCCTGTACGTCACCCGAGATTTGGCAACACGCAGAGTGGCCTTGGCTCTGAAGTGCAAGACTGAGATGAGAGAAGACTTTTTATCATCTTTATTCTATGTGTATGAGTATCTTGCCTGTATGTATGTTAAGTGTATCCGTGTTATGCAATGCCCACAGAGGTCCAAAGAAAACATTGGATTCCCCTGGAACTGGAGCTAGGGATGGTTGTTAGCCACCATGTGGGTGCTGGTAATGGAACCTGGGTCCTCTGCAAGAACATCCAGTGCTCTTAACCCCCAAGCAACTCTTCGGCCCTGAAGACTGCTTTTTAAACAGTGTAAACAATCGTGAGAAGAAACTTCACCCCTCGAAAAATGCTGTGCTGCTCGGGGTTTGTCAACACAAACTAGAGTCATCTAGTAAGAAGGAACCTCAGCCAATGAATTCCGTCCATCAGGCTGGTGTGTGAGCATGTCTGTGGGGAACTTTCTTTGATGTAGGAGGGCTCAGTCCACTGCAGGCAGAACCATCCTTGGGCAAGTGTGTCTGGGCTATAGAAGAAAGGTAGCTGAGGCCGGGCATGGCGGCACATGCCTTTAATCCTCCCACCTTGGAGGCAAGGGTGGGTGGATCTCTGTGAGATTGAGGTCAGTCTGGTCTCCATAGTGTGTTCCAGGCTACCTGTGGTTACAGGGAGACCCCGACTCAAAACAAAAAGAAAGAAAGGAAGGAAGGGAGGGAGGAGAAGAGAGGAGAGGAGAGGAGAGGAGAGGAGAAAGGGAGGTAAAGCCTTCTAGCAGTTTCCTGAGCCAGTGCACATCTGTGCCAGCTGTAACTCCTCCTTGAACATTAGTTGCCAAGCTCTGGATTGAAGAGAAAGATCTGAGGACACCCTATGCAAGCTCATCCAGTGATTATTTTGGTGCCTGAGCAGGTATCTTACAGAGATAGGTTTGGTAAGGGCTGGTCTTGTAGGGAGAGATTGGAATTTGTGCCTTTGGGAATCTGTGCTATCTTCCAAATAGATCCTGTTTGTGTATAGCTGAGCAAGCCACGGGGAATGAGCCCATAAGCAAAGCTCTTCAAGGCATTGTTTTCTATGGTATCTGCTTCAGTTTCTGCCTTCAGGTTTCTGCCTTGAGTTCCTGCCCTGGTTTCCTTTGATGATGAACTATAAAGTATAAGATAAAACAAACACCTTCTTCTGCAAGGTGCTTTCAGTTATTTTGTTTGTCACAGCAACAGAAAGCAAACTAGGACAGAAGTTGGTACCAGAGTGTGGGGAATTGCTGCAACAGACCTGACAATGTTGTTTTGAGGAGGATTATGGGAGTTTGGGAGCTTTGGACTAGAAAAGCCATTGAGTGCTTAGAGCTCAATGAGCTGTTCTGTGTGTGTGAGCTTGGACAGTGGGAATGTTGAGAGAAATGCAGGCAATGTAGACATGGCTTGTGAAGTTTCAGAGGGAAGCAAAGACTTTATCAGGATCATTTGTGTGACGTATGTGAATAAGAAACTGTGGGAGTGAAACCTGTGGTTTATTGGGACAATGAACACTGGTTAGCTGGGACTGAAAAAAAATAAGAGAGCAGCATCACTGAGGTCAAATCTTCTGGGAACTATTACCTCAGGGTCAGCGCTCAGCAGTTGTGGTTCAGAGAGGGCCAAGGCTACATCTCAAACTGAAATCAGAATTTGGTAATAAGTAAGAGTCTCCCATGTGGTATTGATTTTGGTGGCAGGAAAGCTACAGAACTGAAGGCATCATAGAAAGAGGCTGAGGCTTGGCACCATGAGAGGCCCAGAGAGGCCACTGGTGAAGAAGCATCCTCAGTTGCAGTAGAAACCCTGGGATATTAGAGATCAGGCTGCTGTGATGTCTGCCAAGGACAGCAGCAGGTATGGAGTGGAGCCAGCCAGAGCCTACAAGACAAGCTGGTGAAGGAGAGCAATCCAAGCCCTTTGGAGCTCAGAAAACCATGAGTGAGTGCTGTTTGCTGGACACTGAGCTACAGGACTTAATTTGCTTTGCTGGGATTGGGGCTTCAATTTGATTTCATTATAAATGTATAGTGATTCTTCCATGTTTTCTTATATGAAGGATAACTTATTTTTTTATTTTACAGAAGCCCACAGTTAAGAGACTTTGGATTTTTTAAATTATTCATGAGAAAAACTCAAAGCATTCCCATTAAAATCAGGAATAAGACAATATTCCTGTTCAATATAGTATCTGAAGTCTTAGCTAGAGCAAAAGGACTAATGAAGGAGATAAAGCAGATACAAATTGGAAAGGAAGAAGTCAAACAACCTTATTTACAGATGATACCAGACTGCACCAGAAAACTCCTAGAGCTGATAAATGCATTCAGCAAAGTAGCAGGATATAAAATGGACACCCCAAATCAGTAGCCTTTCTCTATACTAATAAAAAACATACCAAGAAAGAAATCCAGGAAAAGAGCCCATTAATGATAACCTCAAAAAAAATGAAATATCTTGGAATAAATCAAACCACAAGAGTGAAGAACTTGTATAATGAAAACTTGAAGGCAGTGAATAAAGAAATTGAAGAAGATTCCAGAAGAGGGAAAGACCACCCACGCTCATGGATCAGTAGGATTAATGTTGTGAAAATAGCCATCCTACCAAAAGCAACCAAATTCAATGCAATGCCCATTAAAATTCTAACACAATTCTTCATATAAATTGAAAAAGGTGATCTCAAATTTCATATAGAAACACACACACACACACACACACACACACACACACACACAACCTAGGAAAACCAAAAGAACTGCGGGAGGCATTACCATCCCTGATCTCAAATTATACTACTACAATGTTAGCATAGTAAAAACAGCGTGGTTCTGGCATTAAAACAGACACATTTATCAGTGGAATAGAATTGAGGACCCAGATTTAAATACACACATTTACAGCCACATGATTTTTGGCAAAGGAATCACAAATATACACTGGAGAAAAGACAGTGTGTTCAACAAATGGTGCTGGTCAAACTGGATAGTTGCATGTAGAAGAAGGAAACTACTTCCCTATCTATCAGCATGCACAAAACTCAACTCCAAATGGATCAAGGACTTCAGCATAATACCCAACACTGAATCTGATGGGGAAGAAAGTAGGGAATGCACTGGAACTTATAGGCACAGGGAAGGACTTTCTGAACAGCACTCTGAATGTTAAGTCTAACAGTGGGACTTCATGAAACTGAAAAGCTTCTGTATAGCAAAGAACATCATCATTCAAGTGAAGAAGCAAGCTAAAGAATGTAGAAATATCATTACTAGCTAGTCTTCTGGCATAGGGTTAGTATCTAGAATATACAAAAAACTGAAAAGCTAAACATAAAAAAATCAATTCAGTACAAATTGGAGCAAGGAGCTGAACAGGGAGTTCCCTAAAGATGAAACTCAAATGGCCGGGAAATACTTAAAAGTATGTTCAAAATCCTTAGTCATCAGGGAAACGCAAATTAAAATCACTTTGAGATTTCACCTTATCCCACTCAGATTGTCTAAGATCCAAAACACAAACAACAAACGTTGGTGAGAATGTGGAGAAAGGGGAACGCCTGTCCACTTCTGGTGGGAGTGCAAACTGGTGCAGCCACTGTGGAGATCAGTGTGGAGATTCCTCAAAAGGCTAAAAGCCGATCTACCACATGATCCAGCCATAACGCTCTTGGACATATGCCCAAAAGATTCTATACCCTACTATAAAAATACCTGTTCATCTATGCTTGTTGCTCTCCTTTTAATAACAGCCAGGAATTGTAAACAACCTAGATGTCCATCAACTGATAAATGAATAATCAAGGCGTGGCACATAAACACAGTGGAATCTTATTCAGCTCTTTAAAGAAATGAAATTCACAGGTAAATGGATGGAACTGCAAACAATCATCCTGAGCGAGGTAACCCAGGCCCAGAAAGACAAGTATCTCATGTCTCACGTTCTCTCTCATAACTAGCTTTGAAATCAAATTGTGTGTTTCAATTTGAAAAATCCACAGAGGGTAAAAAACTATAAATGTCCGTGGGGCAGGGACTTCCTGGGAGGAGAAGTAGATTGTAGTGATATAAAGGAGGAAAGATAAATAATAGAGGGAGGTGTTAAATGGGGTGGGGAATGGGAGGTCAGGGCAAAGGAGGAGGAACGGAGAGGGGTAACTAACACTAAAGGCCTTTAGAAAAAGCCATATGGAAACCTATCACAATAGAGGCTTCTTAAAATACATACACATTATAAAAAAGAGATTCAAAAGAGTTACCTTGTAAAAGAGGGACATTGCCCCTACTAAACACCATAGACTAGCAAATTAAAAGTCCAGTCCCAGGAATAGGCTCCATCTTCTGAAGCTGTTGACCAGGCATCAAGGAGGGCCAAACCAACCAGTAAGCAGTGTTCCTCAGTGGTCTTGGCTTCGGTTCCTGCCTTGAGCTCCTGCCTTGGCCTCCCTCAATGATGAGCTGTTTGCTACCTGTAAGATGAAACAAGCCCTTTCTTCTCAAAGTTGCTTTTGGTCATGATGCTAATTACATCAACAGAAACAAAACCCAAACAAATACTAAGCATAAAAATAGCCATGCCTGAGGAAAGTACAAACGAAAATGAAAAAGAGCCAGGAGTGAGAGTGCACACCTACGATTCCGGCACTTGAGAAGCAGAGGCAGGAGGATTGCCATGAGTATGAGGCCAGCCTGGGCTACAGAGCAAGCAGCTGTTTCAAAATCGTAATAAAAGAGACAGTGACGCAAAAATGCAAATGAGAAACAGTCCTCCCAAAAGGGATTAACTGCAGGAAACTGAAGAAATTTTACAATAAACATGTTCTATATTCTCTTTACAATATAATATCAAGATGTATAATAAAAAATGAGTGAGTTGTAACATGGAGGGGCAATAACTTAGCATGTTTAACCTGAGACCTGAAGTGGGGCCTGAAAGAAGTTAGGAAATCATGAATAGTAGCTGATATATAATAAGGTCTTACTGCGTACCAGACACTGTTCTCCATGCCGTATGCGCATCAGCTCAGTCAATTCCTGTGACAACTCCCAAGTGTGCTGTTTTATAAGGGGCCTGAAGTTAAATATCTTGCCCAACTCAAAAGACTAGTAAATGGATGTAAAGAGATTTAGACTCGAGCAGCCTAAGTGCACACCCTCACTCATCTGACGGTGCTTCTCTAGAGAACCAGGGAACAGAATCTGAATTGCGGAAAATTAAATTAGTAAACAGCAACCTGAAGAAGGCTTCTGCAAGCAACAGCAGTGAATTCTAGCCTGTTCAGTAAATTTCGCCCACTGCTTGTTTGTGAAAATGAAGATTTTGTTTATTTGTTTGGTTAGTTGGTTGGTTGGTTGGTTAGTTGATTGGTTTTTTTGAAGCAGAGTCTCACTACATAGCCCCAACTGGCCTGGAATTGGCTATGCAGACCATCTCAGGCTTGCCTCAATCTCACAGCAATCCACCAATCTCAAGTGACGGCATTTAAAGGTGTATACCACCAAGGCTGGTGTGAAAAATTGAGTTTTATTAGAACACAGCCATACTTGATTGTTTCTGTATCATATATGGCCATTTTCTGTACTTCCTAAGGCAGAGTTGGCCAGTTGTGACTGAGGCTGTCTGGCCTTCAGACCTAAATTTACTTTTTTACTTAGTCTTTGCAGAAAAAGTTTACTGATCCCTGGCTTAGAGAAAAATGACAAGATATGCAAATTATTTCAAGAAGGATGAGATGTGAAGGAAAGCAAAGCCCTTAGTAAAGGGCAGGCATGCACAGAGCATGTCCAAGACAGGACAGCTAGCCACACGCAGAGGGATTCAGGGATGGAGACGCTTGAGTTTGTTCCTCCAAATGAGTGAAGCTATTCCCCGAACAAGCAACAAAAAGACAAAAATGTAGTTATTGTCAAGCTTCAGATCAAGAGAAAAGAAAGTCGATTGTGTTTGGGAAGAAAATGGGTTGACTCAAGAATTTTATACCCAGCTAAGTGATCATGCATAAAGAAAAAAAAGATATTCATATATTCAAACATTTATACTGCCATGACACTCACCATGGCAAATGTGATCTGTGGATATACTCACAATGACTGAGTTCTTAATCAAAATAAATTATTCAAGATAAAGAAACAATGGATGATAACAAATACCAGTGGTGTAGATTTCAAACACCAGATGTTAAAGCTATAGAGTCACTGAGTGTGGTGGTGCACTCCTTTAATCCCAGCACTGGAGAGGCAGAAGAAGGTGGAACTCTGTGAGTTTGAGGTTAGCCTAGTCTACATAGTGAGTTCCAGGCCAACCACAGCTACATAGTAAGACCTTGTCTCAAACAACAACAACAGCAAATCTAATCTCAAGCCCAAGTCAGTTAAATAAGGGTGGTAATAAAAATTAAAATGTAAAACTTAAACCGTACTGAAACAAATATGTGATTTAAAAATAATAAGGCAGGAGAGCACAAAAGATCTAAGGACAAAAGGAGGCGAAGCAAGAAATGCAATAAATTTTGTATTAATTAATTACAAACACACATAATAAATAATAAATAAACATGAGAATTTGTATTTAGGAAGACACAATAAAGTAGATAAACCATTATTAAATCCAAATTAAGAAACAAACAAATAAACAAATATGCAGAATTGCTATGAGAAATTAGAGACAGTATCAGATGAGACTTAAAAATTAGAAAAGTATGGATGCATGGCCTTATGGAAAATCATTCAGAAACATAATGATGATTTTCTGGGAAATTAATAATAACAAAAATTAATCCAAGAAGGATTATAAAGCTTTAGTAAGTCAAAAGCCCTGGGAAATGCAGGAAAAGAATCTTCAACATACACATCTCCCCAAAGAATCTTGGGTCAAACAATTTTGCTAATTCTATATCAGTTCAAGAGTTAGGTTGTTATTATTCTATTATATGACTTGATCCAGAGAATCTGATATAATGAAAAAGTCCTTTATTCACACACTCCATATCCATATCAAAGTCCACATAGATGAT
>NW_008360325.1:6821820-6824284 GCF_000622305.1 Nannospalax galili
TAGGTTATTTGCCAGGGATCTCAGAAGACTTAATGTTTAAGAACCTATTAATTTAATTGATCACATCACATTAAAATGCTAAAGTTCACTGTTCTAGAGACTTTTTTACATGTATATATATTTGCCTACATGAGTTTGTATGCATCACATAGAGCCCACAGACACCAGAAGAGGGTTTTGGTCCCCTGGAACTGGAGTTACTGGTATCTATGAGCTATTATATGGGCGTTCAGAACTGAAGCTGGGTCCTGTGCAAGAGCAGTAAGCACTCTTAACCACTGAGTCACCTCTCCAGTCCCCTTAAAGTAGATTTTTAAGAGAATGTATTTGTTAATTATGTGTGTGTGCCTGAATGAGTCTATATATACCATATGTGTGCAGGTGCCCGTGGAAGCCAGAGGACATCAAATTGCACGGAACTAGAATTACAGCCAATTGTGAGCACTGTGGCATAGGTGCTGGGAACTGATCCCAGGTACTCTGCCAGAGCAGTACATACTCTTAACTTCTGAGCCATCTCTCCAGTATCCCCAAAACTAATTTATTAAAATGTTCATTCATGACACCATATTTACAGAGCTGAAATAAATTGCATAAATTCAACATGCATTCCTTAAAACGTACATATGTCAGTACAGTTGAAGTCTAGCACAACAGTCCCACCATCTAAGGACAAGTCTCCTCCAGGACAGTCAACATATGGTGCTGCTGGAATCCCAGAAACATTCTCACTCAAGTCAGAACAAGGGCATGGGTGCCAGCCCCTGCCATCCATCTCGGCTTTGTCTTGTGCATTCCAGACGATGTTGGAAGCTGGAACAATAAATGCCAGTTACACAAATCGTAAAGGAGAGAAAGGTACTCATTAGTCAGTTATAATCAGTAATTTCATAAATCATTAGGTAACAGATCTGGAATATCTTACATAGTTAGCTGATGGAAAAGAATACATAGCTTTAAGCTAATTCAATAAACTAACCAAGTACAAGATAAGAGATCCAAACAAAGTTGGGTTCCTTGAGCCAAGTTAGCCTAGCTCCCGTCCAGAGCGCACACGAGTTAGCCTAGCTCCCGTCCAGAGCGCACACGAGTTAGCCTAGCTCCCATCCAGAGCGCACACAAGCACATACAGGATCTAAAAATAATGGAAAAGCATTGATATCTTTTCTAGTATGTCTCAAAAGTACTGCTGTTAATATGTTGCACAAATTTAAACTTAATATTCTCTGTCCATGTGCCTCATCCTAAGAGCCCAGGTATTTGTCCCATGGGCTGTTCATGGACTGAACCAGTCTACTGTTTACTTGAAATCTCCAAACCATACTTTCTTTACATGGAAAAATAATGAGCCCTTTATGATTCATTGATATCTATGTTGAACACAGCTCCCTTTAAGATATCTTTTTAAATTTTTATTAATTATTTTTATGTGTATCACTGTTTTGCCTGAATGTATATCAGTTCACCCATATCATGTAATGTCCACGGAGGCCAGAAAAGCCATCTTTCCAGCCCCAAAATGTCTTTTTTTCTTTCTTTCTTTTAAATTTCAGTTGAGTAGCGATTATCTTAAATTTAGGAGAAAAAACTTTTTTAAAAAGTAAAGGGCAGGGGGTTGGAGAGGTGACAACGGCCGAGTGGTTAAGGGCACTTGCTGCTTTTCCAGAGGACCCAAGTTTAGTTCCCAGCACCCATACTGAGTTGCCCACAACCACCTGTTCCTCCAGGGAAATCTGATGCCCTCATTGGCTTCCTAAGGCACATGTACTCATGTGCATATACTCACACATGGACACACAGACACACGTACACATAAATAACAAAATAAATATTTTTGTTAAAAAAGTGAGAGACATTCTATTTTATGTGGACTCTATTTTCATACCATAGGAGCAGTAATTGAAGTGTGACATTGTCTCTTCAACTTAACAGCTTAGAATAGGGCATTCTAAAGCAGACTTGCCTGTGTGCTTATAAATTTCATATTAAAAAAAGAGCTGTTGAAGAGCTGAAACGATAATTGATCAGTTAAAAGTTGCTGCTCTTAGGCAGGGCGTGGTGGCACACTCCTTTAATCCCAGGCATAGGCAGGTGGATCTCTGTGAGTTCAAGGCCAGCCTGGTCTACATAGTGAGTTCCAGGACAGCTGGGGCTACAGGGAGACCCTGTCTCAAAAAGACCAAAAAAAAAAAAAAAAAGTTGCGCTCTTGTAGAGGACCTAGGCTCAGTTCCCAGGACCCACATTGTGCCTAACAACCTGGAACTCCAGTTCCAAGGGATCTGATACTCTCTTCTGCTCTCCATGGGTGCCAGGCACGTCGAGTGCACAAACATACATCCAGGCAAAACACTCATAAATATATATATAAGAAAGTAAAGGAAGGGAAGGAGAAAGGAGGGCAGAGGAGAGGGGAGGGGAGGAGAGGGAAGGGAGGGGGAGGGGAAGGGAAGGGAAGGGAAGGGA
>NW_008360325.1:6824322-6825219 GCF_000622305.1 Nannospalax galili
AAGGGAAGGGAAGGCCAGCTGAGGTCTACTCAGTGGCAGTGCTCTTGTCTAGTATGTGTCAGGCCCTGGGTTTGATTCCAGCCTCATGAAAAGAAAAAGAAAAAAAAAGAAAAAAAAGAGTTGTCATAATCCAGTTCTCAGGAGACTGACAGCAGGTAGATGAAGTTAGAGAGTAGCAGATTACAAAAAGAAAAGTTTGATTTAAACTCATCTTGGGTAGGTCATATTTAAATCAAATTTTTTAAAACAAAACAAACAGGGACTGGAGAGGTGGCTCAGCCGTTAAGAGCAGGGCTGCTCTAGCAGAGGACCCGGGTTCAGTTCCCGACACCCACATGGCAGATAGCAACTGTCCGTGACACCAGTTCCAGGGGAATCTAATGCCTTCTTCTGACCTCCATGTGCAGTGTATGAGAGGGGTGCACTGACACACATGCAGGCAATATACTCATATACATAATATCTATTTCATTGATAATTTCAGTACTACAGAGGTGTTTACAAGCTATAATCTAATATTTAGATAAAAACATATTTACAGGAATGTTTGCCTCAGCATTATGTATAATTTAAACAAATGGAAAGAAGGGCTACAGCTAAGAGCACTTGCTGCTCTTGAGGGAGTGGGTGTTTGGATCCCAGTACCCGTGTTGGGGCAGCTCACAACCACTTGCAACTCCAGCTCAAGGGTATGTGATGCCCTCTTCTGACCTCCAGGGGCACTTGGGTGCACAGACATGCATACACATAAACATAAGTAAATAAAATACTAAAAATGGAAATTGTAGAAATGTTTAACAATTAGAGTAAACTTACGTTCGATTATCACAAAGATGGTTTCCAAAATTCATTTTGTCCTCACAATAGTTAATGGCAGAAGCAAAATGTTATCAATAT
>NW_008360325.1:6825725-6826570 GCF_000622305.1 Nannospalax galili
TGTGCATGTGTGCGTCTTTTTTTCTGAATGTGTGTCTGTGTACATGAATGTATGTGTGTGCATGTGTCTGTGTGTGTGTAAATGTGTGTGAATGTGTGTGTATGTGTGTGTATGTGTGTCTGGATATATGTGAATATGAGTGTATATATGTGAGTATATGTGTCTGTGTGTGAATGTGTATGTGTGTGTTAATGTGTGTGCATGTGTCTCTGTGTATCTGTGTGTGTGAATGTATGTATGTGTGTTAGTGTATGTGCATGTGTGTCTGTGTGTTGCCGTACATGTATGTGCACTTGTGTATGAATGTATATGTGTATCTGAATGTGTGTGTGTGTATGTGAATGTGTGTGTGTGTGTGTATGTGTGTATGTGTGTGTGAGAAAGAATATGCCTCTGACACGTAGTAAGTACCAACTGTCAGAGAACACCCTTAGGGCTTGCTTCCAGGAGCCCTGCAGACACGGGTCAGCAGATGCTCAGGGTGGATCTGTGTGTGTGAATGTATGTATGTGTGTTAGTGTATGTGTATGTGTGTCTGTGTGTTGCCATACATGTATGTGCACTCGTGTATGAATGTATATGTGTATCTGAATGTGTGTCTGTGTGTGTATGTGAATGTGTGTGTGTGTGTATGTGTGTATGTGTGTGTGAGAAAGAATATGCCTCTGACACGTAGTAAGTACCAACTGTCAGAGAACACCCTTAGGGCTTGCTTCCAGGAGCCCTGCAGACACGGGTCAGCAGATGCTCAGGGTGGCTTGTAAAGCAGTGCAGTGTTTGCAGGTAACTTGTGAGCACACATGGAGGCATTCGGTCATCTCTAGGTCATTTGTGACACCTGAGCA
>NW_008360325.1:6827721-6843545 GCF_000622305.1 Nannospalax galili
TTCCCATTCGGAGAATCATAAAACAGGTTACAGCCAATGTCAGGAGTGCTTACCCCTCGGAAGGGTACTCAACATATCTCACTTTTAAAATATCATTTTGACATTCTTTATGTAAAATAATCTGTGTTTTGATCCGCTCTGCTGAGTTAAAATAATTTCACATTGAAGCTGTCAGCTGTGGAGACACTTGAATTCCCATAAAGTGGACAGCGACCAGGGCTGGGGGCAAAAGCAGAGAGGCTCTTCCCTGCCCTGTGTACCGGTTAAAGCCTGCGATGAGGCATGTATGTAAATTTGGCCTCTCTCTGTCTCTCACACACACATGCACACACACACAAAAGATACCGCAAGAAAAGAATCAGCTAAATCTACCAGATGGGGAAGAAACCATCAAATGATTTCCAACCTCTACTTTTCCAACCCATCTCAGAAAGTCTGAAAAATGAAATTTCAGTCTTTAGAACCTGACAGCTTGCAGTCACAATATGCTGACATGTGTAACAGGAATTAAGAGATGCTACCAGCGAATGAACATTAATAATTTTGTAAGGCAAATCATCTTTCAGCTCTGCGAGTCAGAGTGGTAGTGGGGCGCCGGACACAATATTAACAGCAGACTTTGTGAGCCTTCTTAAGTAGATTCGACTCAGGGGCCTTAATTATCAGGCTCTGGATAGGCCCTTCCCACGATGCAAAAACAAAGGAGGTCTATTCAGGATGGACAGAAGTTTCCGGAGTCTCTGCAGAGGAGCTTGGAGACTACGGTCTATGGGACTCTCTGGAGAGACTGGGGTTTTAATTGGCTCATCTCTTCACAGCCTTCCCCATTCACTCATCAGCAAGCACTCACTGTGAATGCTGTGCGCCAGACACGGTCCTAGCTGTAGGGATGCAGAAAGAAAACAAGTTCTCTATCACCTGACTTCCTTCTAAGGGAAAATAAATCTGTAAATAAATAAACACCTGGAACTGACACAGTGGGTCAGAGAGGGCTGAGACCAGAAATCAGGAGGCTCACCTGGGATATTAAGGTTGCAAAGTGTACAAGGGCTTAGGGTCAGCGTGTATGGGTTCAAATAGCAACAGTTCCTTTAACAAATCTGGTGTCCTTAGCCAAGGAGCTTGATTTCTCTTGTGTCTTCCTGTATGAAAGGGAGACGATCACCTCACTTAGAGATGTGACAAGAATCAAAGGAGTCAACTGAGAAGGAGGAAACACTCTAGGCATGAAGTCTATGCTCAATTAATGGTACCCACATGCAAGAGGATGATGAGAAATGAAGGATACCATCATACCAGAGCCTCCATAGAGCCCAGAGGGTCTGCCAGAAGAGAGCACGGTGGACTTCTCCCTATTGGGTTTTGTAGTGCTTGGGGGTCTCTGATCCCTTTCTTCTTTCTAATCTCCCTGGTGCGTGTACACAAGCTGGTTTAGACTTGCATCAGCAGTGTTTTTGGCAAGCATCTCACTTGTGGGGTTTTCCCACAACACAGCTGGAAAGTCACCATGTTCCAAGACTGGTCCCAACTCTGATCTTTGCAAGCACATCTGATATCAACATTATCTGATGTTCAAATTAGACTTTGGACTTGGAGTTGACAGTGGAATAGGACAGGACTTTACAGTAGGCTGGGACAGGTGAGTGTATTTTGTAAGCAGAAAGAACATGAGTTCTGGAGGCAGAGGATGGAGTGTAGACTATTATGGGCTGGGTTATACTGCCCATATCCCTATATTCAAATCCTAACTCCCAGTTCCTCAGTTTGCAAACCCAAAGAATCTTCTGCAAGGTAGTTCAGTTAAGATGGCCACTGGGGTAGGCTCTAAACTGTGGCTTAGTGTCTTCATAAAGGAGCTTGAGGCACAGACCCACCAAGGGGGTGGCCACAGGAAGACACAGGATGGAGACGCTTCTAAGTCAAAGAGAGAAGCCTTGAGAACATCAGCCCTGTCCATACCACCAGTGACCCCCCAGCCCTCAGCACTGTGAAGAAGTACAGAGGGTTCCTCACCAGTGACAGTGTGACATGGTTTTTTTGGCTTAATGATTTTGTAAAAGTGATAAATTGCATAGAAATTGGACTTTTGAATTTTGGTCCTTTTTTCTGGATGTGAAAGTACTGACCAATCCTTAGAAAGACCCAGGGAGCTGGTGAAGGGCGGGGGTTGAGGAGATCAGATAGCTTAGGACAGGAGGGGAAGGGAAGAGAGCCTAAGGGTTGATGAGGCTGGTTTGAGGCATACAGTTTGTTTTCCAGTTTCAGTCTCTGCTGAGAAGCCCTGAGAGGCGGGTTAAGTCATTTACAGGGTGATTAATTTTCTTGCGAAGGCTATAGGCCTATTCCCGAAGGCCTTAAGTAATTCAAAGCTAGCACAATTCAAGATTAATTCTCCGGAGGAGGAAATGTAAAGAACGGTTTGCGTTAGCACAAAATCTGCGCATAAACTGAACTATTAACACATTACAGATCACAACCTCGAATCCACACTGTACAGAGCCACGAAACTCATGACCACACCCCGTACTGCTTGTGGGGTCAGGAGAGCTTTGTAGCGGATGCAAAGATGGACTGTGGCTTGTTTAGGGAACCTGAAGACAGCATGCTCAATGACAGGTTACCCCTATTGGAGTGTCCCCTGTTTCAGACCCAGAAGGCCTTTCTCAAGGCCAATCCCACAATGCCCATCTCCTACCTTGCCTTCTCAGAAGATTGTTCAACTGTGAAGAGGTGGGACAACTTAGTGGCCAAATGTTTCAGATCCAACTTCAGAGAGACACAGGTCCACATCTCTCTTTAGCCATAGAATCTCAGACATATAAATCATTAAAGTCTTCTTGCTTACACATCAGTCATTGTTACAACACCTGCACCTCAACGGTGTCTTCAGGGTTAAGATAACATACAGTAGGCGCATACTGTGTGGACAGCACACAAGTAAGTGCTTTACATATATGAATATGTCATTACTAATGTAGATGTTCCATGAGTCTCCTTCCCCCATGGTACACAGAGGAGCTGATTCCATTATTTTTCCCATTCTATAGACAACAAATTTGGGTGTCAGGAGCAGTGAATAGACTCGTTCAGTTTTTGTAACTCAGAAGATGACTAAGAGAGGAACCAAGTCTGTCTGGCTGCACATCCATTTGTCTTGTGGTGTGTGTGTGTGTGTGTGTGTGTGTGTGTGTGTGTGTGTGTACCGGCCAGGGAACAACCTCGTGTCACTTTTTTTTGAGACACTGTCTCTCACCTTCCTGGAACTCGCCAAGCACACAACACCACATCTTTGTTTTTGTTGTTGTGTGTTGTTCTTCCCTGTGTGTACTAGGAAGGGCCTTGTGCCTACAAGGCAAGCACTTTATCAGCCGAGTTGCTGCCCTAACCCCTTGTCTGCACATTCTACAGGGATACTTGGTATTTTTTCCCCCTTTGGGTTTTTTGAGATATAGTTTGGGTAGACTTGACACTCCCTATGGGGCCCAGGATGGCCTTTGAACTCATGGTAATCCTCCTGCCTCAGCCACCCAAGTGTTAGGACTGCAGGTCTGTGCCACCACACCTGGCTCCATATGCTTTCTATGATGAGTTGCTCATTAGAAGCAGGACAAGGATTTGCCATCCTCATGACTCCAGAGCAATGTGGCAGGACCAGGCATCTCTGGCCATGGTACCCTCCCACAGTCACTACCCGTGTGACTGGTGAGCACAGATGTGCTGTGTGGCTGTGGCTGGCATTTCAATAACACTGGGACATTATGCACTGTAAAAACAGCACATCATGGCTTACCAGGGGCTTATAAAAATAATTGCGATCCAGCTTGGCCTCTGTCACTAGTAATTTATCGCATCGGCCCTCTTTTTGTTAATGCAGTTTACAGGAGTCAAGCAAATTCTATGCAAATAAGAAGGCATGTTAGACTGTGAAGAAGTGACATGCATAGGTGTGAATAGGATATTTTCCAATTTTTTGGATCCCTGATGGAGGCAGGTCACACGTTCCTGATGGATAGAGAGATACTCTATTATAAGGCAGGAAACCATTACTCCCTCAAAGAGACCAAGTTGAGGTCTCGGCTGCTCTAGCTTCACTTTCTCCCTAAGAGACATTGCCATTGTTGGCTCTGTCTTGTATAAGCTTCTGAGCCCAGCCTCACCCTACAAGGTAAAATGCCTGGTGGTAAAGCAGAAGAGACACCAGAAAGGACCAGTGACATTTAATCCACTTCTGACTTTCCAGGCTGGGCAGTCTTCTCCTGGGGGACCCATCCCCCTTTCTCCCACTGGTTTTTTTTTTTTTCTTGAAGGAAACTTCCTCATCCTATTGCTCAGGAAACTGGGGGCTAAAGAAAACGGTACCTGAGATGATGTCCCCTGTTTTCAGTGTGGAATGGCCCCCACACACTCATGTGTTTGAACACTAGGTCACTAGCTGGCAGGGCTGTTTTGGAAGGGTAGAACCTTTGAAAGATAGAAAGCCTCATGGGAGGAAGTAAGTCACTGGGGGTGGGTCTTGAGGTTTACAGCCCAGTCCTGATTTCTATGTCCTCTCTGCTTTCTGTTCCCCCAAGATGTGAGGCGGTGAGCCACACACTCCAGCCGCCACAGAACTCGTACCCTACTTGCCGCCATGACTTCTCCTGAAGGACAGACTGTATGCCATCAAATTAATGGTAAGCCAAAATAAGCTCTTCAAGTTACTTCTGTCAGGTATTTGGTCAACACAGTAAGAGCAGTAACTGATACAATGTTGCAAATTGGGGACTCAGAGGCCACCTTTGCATTTCATTGTTCTGGCTTCCTATTAAGAGTCCCACCAAGTTTTTGCTAAGAAGGAAGGGAGAGAAGAAGGGAGGGAGAGAGGAAGAGGGAGGGAGGGAGGGAGGGCAAATGCCGCTGATGCATTAGGAAAAGATACCTGACTGCCATACCAGATGTGAGAGGGACAGGCAACACGGAGAGAGGTGGGATGAGCAAAGGCTAAATAGACTGAGTCACAAGTTCTGAACCAGGCCTCCCTGTTGGGATTTGCTTTTAGTGGCCCCAAGTCACTGACTCTGAAACTGTATGATGACCTTCTAGCAACTGACTTCTGAATCTTCAAATTCCAGGTAGCATCAGCCACATTTGGAGTCCCAGTTCAGGAAAATATTATTGTAGAACTTTGTTATGCAAAAGGCACACTGGAAAGGAGACCCTCCTTGAACGCAAGTGCTTATTCCCTGATAATCAAAGCCTTTAAGGACAAATGTTTTTCTATTATCACTGACCCCTGAAAACATCTAACAATGTAGTATACACATTACTCATTTGTTGAATTCCTTAATGAACAAGTGATTACCATGGAAGTCCCTTGGTAAAGAAATTTGGGATGTTGACCAAAAGGTTGAACTTAATTATAAAGTACATTCCTATTGGCTAATATGTTTGCATGCCTACTAGCTGCAGGCAGTGTTCAGTGACTACTACCCTTCCAGACCTTACACCCCTCCAGCAAGGTGTACACCCTCAATATCCATGTTTTACAGAACAAGTGCCATGTCAGCACGTTCGATAATTTACTATGTGATTATTAGCAAGGATGATTTGTCCACCCTTTCCTTCAAGAAAGACACATCACGTTCTTGCTGTTCACCACATAGATGCTGTCCACAGAGACGCAGGGAGCCATCTACACAGAAAAGGAGTCCCCAGGTTGCAGAGAAGTTAGAAATGCAGGCCTCAGCCTCAGGGAACCTCAGACTCACAGAGAGGCTGACCTAAGACAATGAGCACTCTGTCCTCTGTCCCCTCTGCCTAGAAGGTTCTTTCTTCCTCTGCCCCTGTCCAACTCGCCTCCACACTCAAGTCTCCCTTCACCCCAGACTAGAGTGGGTCCCTCTACACTAATGTTCTCAAAACACTTTGTACTTTCCCTTCAGTGCTTCCAGCCGTCTGTCTGATCATTCCATTAGTCTGTCTTCCCACAAGGGGCGAGACCACAACTGTTCTCACTCTGCTCTGCGCAGCAGCCCAGTCCCCACCTGAGAGTGCTCAGTGGATGAGGAGGCCGGACAAGCAGCCTCAGGGAGTTGTCCCCGGCTGATCCGTGTAGTTTGAAAACAGTCCTGGCAGAAGGAGAGGCAGTGTGTACAGGAGGGGAGCGGAAGACCAGGAGGGGATAGTGGCCTGCCCCTCAGGGGCTGGGGACACTACCTCTTAGCTCTTATCTGAGAAGAGAAGACCCTCTGAGGGGGCATGAGGTACCAGATGCCATGATCTCAGCACAGGGAGAAGGCTGGGTGGGGATGGTGGGTGGCAAAGAGAAAACCCAGGAGACACGGCCGGCCACATATAAACATATTCCTTCAGTATGTGGCTGATGATCTTGTTTTAAAATAATGATATAAATGCTCCAAGTGCCATGATTCACCTTCCGTAGGAGAAGAGAGAACACAAAGTGGCTTACTCATGCATGACTAAGAAGTAACCCAAAGTCAGGTAAATTTGAAACTAAGGTAGTGTTCTCAGTAGGAGGCACAGAGTCCATGGGAGAGCTGGAGTTCATTCAGAGCTGGATTGAGAATCAAAGGGCCGCAGTTCTGGGTAAGATCAATTACAGCACAATGGTTCCGCCTGGTTCAAGTCATTGTGCTCTGCACATTTTGCAGAAATGATTTCCGTTCTATCTGCTGTATTCTGCAGTGGGCACTGTTATTGAAAGAAGCCCTCCATTAACCTCCAAACCATAAAGCAATCATTGCTTCGCAAACAAGCCCTTCCAGCACCCCCATAAATCCCAACTGTAAGGTTCTGAGATCCTTATCTATGGGGAAGAATGCAGGCATGATTCTCTACCCAACCCCCGTGACTCTGTTTACCTGTACAGAAGGACTTAAGCTCCCCTGCTGTTTGGCACCTGTGGCCACTGCAGAGTCAGTGGCCATCCCTCGTTAACTAATTACGGATTCTATGAGGTTGGTGCTTTTCTTTCCTACCTGCAGCTCTTTCAACTTCTAATCCTAACATTTACCTTCACAGACAGTTAAAACTCCTAATTTCCTAAAAGTTAAATTGACAGGGAATCTGAGCTCCCAAAGAGTTAGGGGGATACTAAGATTAGAGGAAGATCCTAGACTGAAACTCAGGTGTACACAGTAGACAGCCAACAAGACTCCCCAGTGAAACCGTCTCTTATGGTTCAACCAAGTTGCATGTATAGCCCACCACATCGCATGTGAACTGTACCCACAGACTCACTTGTCATAAGCAGAACATCACCGATGTGAGGTACCACTTCTGGAACTGTGGTACAAAGTTACCATAGCTCTTCGGTCCTTTGGTAACCTAGGACAGAAGACAGAAGTCTCTCTCTCTCCCTCCATCCCCCCTCTTTCTTTCTCCGTCTTTCCCTTAATTCCAATTGGTCAGAATAATGTAAGAAAAACCTCATATTTGCGTACCTCATGGACAAGGAATTACTGTTTCTGAACACTCAAAAGAAGTGTTCTACGTCTTTAAAGGACTGAGCCTTCCCAACAGTCACTTAAGTGAACTTGGAGTTAGGATTCCATGAAGCCCACATTGACAGGCAGCAAGCTCCTGGAGAGCTTGGCACTGAGGTGTGGGAGCTCTTTGTTCTGCAGCAGATCACTAATCCATACTTACAACTAGCTTCAGAGTGCATTCCATAGCCACCTGCCTCAGAAGCTTTCAAGTTACTTCCGCCTCCACACCACCTACCCTGAACCCAGAAGAGTCATTCCACAAAGTTCCAGGGAGAAAGGAAAGATTAGTATGCACATCTCAAGCCAGCTCCTCTGAATATAATAGTTAGGAGCATTTACGACCTGTTGGGGTTTTACATTCAACATTTTAGTGAAATTATTGTTACTGAAAACGATTGTTACAGTGAATTGAATGCCGCCTCAGTCTGCCTCAGCCTGAAAGTTCCCTGAGGTGCCCAGCTCATCAGGAAGGCCACAGTGAGGAAGGAGGCTGCTGCAACCTTTACCCATGTAGTCATTTCACACTTGAAGTTAATCTACTTTGTACTTGATCGCCATGATGGGCCAGGCCCTGGCAGGGGCCCCCTGAAGACACACACCTGCCAATTTTTCCAATGCTGGTTTGAGACAAACTCCACGAAGATAAAGACAAAGCGGAATCAATTAACGGAAGATTCTAGAAGGTCTCTTGCAGAAAATGGCCTTCCAGCTGCCATCTCTGCCCACCCCCACCCCCCAGGAAGAGATGCCTGGAAAAAAAGATATTACCAAGGTAAAGAAATGTGAGCCCAACAGTTAGAGATGACGTCATTGACCAGTGGGGATGATGGATCAGAAAAGTAACAAGAGGAATCCGCCCTAAGATTACAGGGGTGCTAAAATGGCTTAGATCCAAACCGTCCCCCCAAAGCCACATCCACACGCTATAGACTCAGCAAGCCTGGGCTGCTGTTTGGAGGTGTTGTGATCTTCAGGATGTGAAGCCAGTGTGAGGGATCAGGTCGCTGTGATGAGCCCTTGAAGGAATGCAAACTCTGACTTGTTCTGCCTGCTCACACGCTCGCCCTTCTCTCTCCTCTCCTCTCTTCCTCTCTCTCTCTCTCTTCCCTCTCTCCCTTCATTTTCCCTTTCCCTCACTCTCTTCCTCTCTCCCCATTTCTTCTCTCGCCCCCCCCCACCGCCGTCTTCTCTTGTGTTCTCTTCCCCCACTTTCCCGGCCCTCATGAAGCCAGCAGCTCTGCTCTGTCACACCCCCTCCTCCAACTCTTCCTCACCACAGTCGGCAGACCAGCGGGACAGTGGAGCCAGCTGATCAGCAAGTGAGACCTCCACAACCCGGAGCCAAGATGAATACTTCCTCTTTTCAGCCTACCCCCTGCCGTGTTTTATCACAGGAAGCACGAGCGAGGTCTAAACGTGGTCCCATTGTTGGGCGACCAACATAGTCTCCTGAACACGAGGCCATTGTGAGCAAACGTGTGACCTCCATGGGGTTAAACTATGACTAGAACTAGCAGCTGTAAGTTACTGAAGAAATTCATACAGCTTCTGAAGTGTGGTGGTTAGTGGACTCACTAGAGGGCATGCACGGTGAACACAGAAGAAAAGAGGAGGGGCGAGAAGGAAAGAGGGAGGTGCTTAGCTGTAGGTCCAGTATTTGGGGGATTATTTGACTCCATAAATCTGCTATAGTTAATGAAGTCTCTTAAATGTACTGACTTGATTGGGCAGTGAAATCATAAATATCCTGAAGATTTTTAAACTTTTGTGTTTGTTTCCTCTTGATCTTGTTATTTTTGAGACAGGGTCCTTATGTAGTCCAGGTTAGCCTATTACACCAAACTCATATATATATAATCTTATATAGCTTAGGATAGCTTTCAACCTCTGGTCCTCCTGCCTCTACCTCATGAGTCCTGGGATTATAGACATGTAACATCACACCCAATTTAGGCAGTACCGGGCATCAGACCCAGAGTTTTATGCATGCTAGGCAAGCACTCTACATCCCCAGCCCACAAATACCTCAAAGATTTTTGAGACTGGTGTTTAGGTGTAGCGCCCAGGTCAGGGCTTAAATCCTGGTCTTGAACATGCACGTCCACCACATATTATTAAGTTTCAGAACTTCATTGCTCTCAACTGTGAGCAAAGAATTAGCGTGCCCACCTCAGAAAACTCCTGTGCAGTTTAATTAGATAGTACTTAGATGCACACAGAGGTCCTGGCCCACCCAGCTTCTCTGAATACCTTTCCCCTTTTCTTCGCCTGTCTTCAGAAAGCTAGCTGTGTGAAATACAATGAAAATGGCCTAATATAGTCTCGTCTCTCCACTAAAACAACAGTAGTCTCCCTATAAATATAAGATACTTTTTCAATAAATACTCATGTTGGCCTGAGACACAGAGTTCAGGGCAAACTTCCAGATGCATAGTCTCAGAAACATGCATAGGTCTCCAAACTCAAGAAATTACAATGGTGTGTGTGTGTGTGTGTGTGTGTGTGTTCAGCAATGAGTAAGGAACCAAATAGATTTCTAAAATAAATTTGGATAATTTGGCCATTTGAACAACCAACTAAAGAAATTACAATGGTGTGTGTGTGTGTGTGTGTGTGTGTGTGTGTTCAGCAATGAGTAAGGAACCAAATAGATTTCTAAAATAAATTTGGATAATTTGGCCATTTGAACAACCAAGTCGAACAGATTTTAATGGCATTTTAAGCCTTAGAAAATAAGGCTGCTAAATGTAAATGCTGACAGACCCTCAACCATAACCAGACGTCTATCGACACAGTAATAGCTTTAAGAGGCAGAGTAACCCACCTATTTACATTTTGAGTGCAAGCCTATTCCCTAAGCACAGGCATACTAGAATCAGATAAAAGGCCCAGAAGCCACCACTAGCTGACTGACAGGCATCTTGGTGGCAGGGGATGAACGAGGATCAGCCTTAAACACCACTATTAGAAATTGGTCCCCATTTAAAAATCAAATGCTGTCATCACTGAATCAGGCTTGCTGGCCAGTCAGACCTTCGTCAACTTTACATTTGCTCTGGAATGCGTGTGGTAAAATGGACCCTGGCCAGTGGTTCCCACCCTGACAGCCGCTGAGCACCAAAATGACTGACATCGACTGCTAAGTCCACCCAAAGGCTAGTGTCTGACACAAAGATCTGTGATCAATACTGTAAGAAACAGGAAGTGAGGGGATGTGCAGGTAAGGAAGGAGGGAGGAAGAAGAAAGACACAGTCCAGAGACACATTTCAGATTCTGGAGGACAACCTACAAGACAGTCAGGCTCCTGCCTACAGGTGCA
The DNA here is from genome assembly GCF_000622305.1 of Nannospalax galili. Classification (NCBI taxonomy): domain Eukaryota; kingdom Metazoa; phylum Chordata; class Mammalia; order Rodentia; family Spalacidae; genus Nannospalax; species Nannospalax galili. The sequence continues at coordinate 6,838,529 of NW_008360325.1, forward strand.
CTGGGCACTTGTCAATTCCAAAAGGTTCTGTTGAGGAGCCTGGATCACCACACATCAGTCTCATCAAGCTCAGAGGTTCAAATAGTCCCTACCCAGCTCCTTTGTCTTCAAGTAGATGTGAGATGCTGGGTGGCACGGGGGCAGGGGGTTGGCTCTGAGGCCTTTGGGTGAAGGGTGCACCCACCTCATCCCCACTGACTGTGTTCATTCACTCTCACCCTCTCTCACCAGGATTTTCAAAGAGCCTCTGCAGTGTCTCTTCTCCCTAGTCCATCCTTCACACCCATCTCCAGTGACACGACACCTACCACAACAAGCTCTGGTTTCTGCCTCTTCCGTGTCAGAGGATACCAAGCCTCCAGGACTGAGGTGCGTGAGACCTGATGCTTTTCTGCATAAGTCTCTCAGCCAGACTGAGGGAAACAGAATGTGCGCATGAAGTCACCACACAGGAAAGGATTAGCTGTGCAAGCCCTGGGAAGGTAGGCATTTTGCCCTCTAGATGAAGCTCTCCTGGGCACCCAGCCCTTCCCAGATCCCGAGCCACATCCTGGCATTGCCACGCCAGCCTGAGCTCTGCCGCTGTCTTAAGAAGAACGCCGTTCTGAATCCCAAATGCGCCAGCCTTATTACCACCATCAACAGACTTCTTAATGACGCTGCCAATACTGTTGATGGCATCTCTTAATGACACTTCATCAAGAGAAAGAATCCTGCAGCTCCCTCTGGCACTGCCGTTTGGCTCCTGTGCTATATGGCAGACTTGGGATGAGCTCCGAATTAAGACCGTGGCGACAATAATGGCAATAATAGCAGCACCTAATTATGGCTGGATTCTAATCCTGTGCATTGCATATATAATGGAAGAATTAGTCCAAATAATTGGTGTTTAGGGGCTTCTGTCCCTACATGTGAAGATGATCATCTTCAAGTCCTCATCTTTCAATTCTGACTGGGCTGCTGTGACCAAGTGCCTACAATGTGACAGGATCTGGCCCCTACCAACATCCGTTTCCAACTCCTGTTTCAAATCAGAAAGGACTTGGGCCCTGTTAGCTCTGGAGGAATGAATAGCAAGGTCAGAGAACATGCTCAAGGTCAGTCAGCTACCAGGCAACTGTCGAGTTCCAATCAGACGCTGTTGCCCATCGGTTTCCAAAGCCGCCTTGCTGCCCTTGACCATGCCAAGTGTCTGCCTGCCCTGCTGAAGTCACTAACGCACAAACCTAGGGAGTCTCGGGGCTGAGCTGGTCAGATTAAACAGAGCAGAACTTCACTCCACTCCAGAACAGAGGAAAAGAACTCGGCTCCATCTGGAATCTGCTGTGAGTTTCCTAGAGACGCTGTGCTGTCAGGACCCTCGTCTGCTGCTCTGCTCTTTGTCAACCCTGAGGGTCGGGCAGAGTTCGCTGTGCTAACCTGGAAGACTAGCCAGTATTAGCAAACCTGCTCTCCTAGATGGTGAAGAAAGAAATGGTGGCCCAAAGGATGGACGCTAACATAATTAACCCCCAAACCCTGGGGCTTCGACCCAGAACACCTCAGAATTAGATGGCTGGAAGCATCATCAGCATGTTCTTTGAAAGAGGTGGATTCTCACCGAGCCTTCAGCTTGGAGGGGCGCAGGAAGCAGTCTGGGGTTGGAGGCCCGGCTCTGATGTGCACTAGCTGTGTGGTCTTGGGAACATCTCACTGACCTGCTGGTTCATCCAGTCTCTTCATGTATAAAATGGGAGCATTGCACTTACTAAGACGCTCATTCTGGGTTCCCTGTGCTGCTCTGGATCACCAGCCACTGTGACAGTGGGCACTAGAGAAGACAGCCTGGGTTCAAACCTCAGCTCCATCACCTGTTAACTAATCCACCTAGCAGAAGACCTAAACTCACCACTTCCTTTTCTGCACAACGAAGAGTGAACTGACTGGGGTTGCTGGGACGATGCAGTGAGTGTGCACTTAGAGCTCAGGGCACAGTGTGAAGTAGGGGCTGAAGGGCTCTCTCAGCCTTGCTGTCTGTGACTTTGCTTTGAAGCATAGTATTGGCTCCATTGGCACATTTTTCAAGCAATCCCAGTCAGCAGAGAGTTTGATAAGCTGACAGACAGATAGGATGGATGGATAGATGGTAGCTGGATAGATAGATCGATTGATCAATAGATAGATAGATAGATAGATAGATAGATAGATAGATAGATAGATAGATAGATAATTGATAGAAAATAGATGATAGTTGGATAGACAGATGTTTGATTGATAGATAAATGATAGATGATTGATGATAGATGATAGATAGATAGATAGATAGATAGATAGCCGGTTGATAGAAAACAGATAGATGATAGGTGGATAGACAGATGATTGATGATTGATAGATGATAAATGACAGATGATTGATAATATGATTGATGATAGACAGATAGATAAATAGATGATAGACGATAGATTATAGATGGATGATTGATAGATGACGGGTAGATAGATGATAGATAATTGATGGGAGATGGATGATAATTAGATGATAGATTAATAGATAAAAATGGGTGGACAAGTGAGTGAATGGATAAAATAAATAGATAATGCACAGATGACAGAAATTTTTTAATGAGAAACATATGAAGACTCAGAATCAACCACTGCCTATGAAATCGAACTTAGAGAAAGTTTACCAGTCCACCAATGTGTAGCCTGATATAGACTGATAGATTGATTGATGATTGATTGACAGACTGACTGATGTCTAGATAGAACTGATTAAGTAGTCCCTTTTCTCATGAAGTCTCCACTGACCATGCCTTTTAAAATTTCCCTCTGTAGAGGTACCAACAGACCTCTCATTACTTAGTGATGAAATGACGTTCACTTCACATTCATCTTTGTTTTAAATGTCGTTAATAACACGTAACAGCAGTGCATGTTCATGGAGTTCATTGTGACAGTACAACACTCGTACACAGTACCTGCAAGCAGAAAGTTAGAGCCTGACCCAGAGCTCACCCTGCATAAAAATCAACTCAACAAGTCTCAAAGACCTACATGTAAGACCCGAAACTATGAAACGATTAGGAGAAAAACAGGGAAAACACTTCAAGACATCAGTACAGGCGATATTAGTTCTTTGGCCATGACCCCGAAAGCACAAAGAACAAAAGTGAAAACAGACCAATGGGATTAGAGCAAATTAAAAAGCTTCTGCAAGCGAAGGACGCAATCCCAGAGAGGAGAGACGGCCTACAGAGTGGCAAAGACGCCAGCCAGCTATTCATCTGACAGAGGGCTAATATCCAGAATACACAAGGAACTCAAAAAACTGAACAACAGAAAACAAAACAAGCAATCCAATTAAAAGCTGGGCAAGTGATCTGAATAGACTTCTCAACAGACACAGTTTCCAAAGCCAGGGAACACAGCTTTGAAAGCAAAAGCTTCACGCATGTTTCTTCTAGCCAAATAGGTCCCCGCTTTGGCGCCTCTCAAATTAAAATGTTAAGGGGGAAAGATGTGGGACAGAGAAAAAAAAAACCTCCATATCGTCTAAGGAGAGGTGGGGGGATAGGATTACAGACTGAGAGATAAATAATAGCCTGCGGCCCTTATTCAGGACCCGGTCCACCCCTTTCTTGGAGTTTCTGTATTTGTTCCCTGAAACGTGTTGCTTTTGTTCTTGCTTACTTTGGGTTTTCTCTCATCTTTTCTTTTCGTTTCTATTGAGATAGAGTCTCACATAGCCCAGGTTGGCCCTGGTGTTCACTGTGGATGTATAGCTGAAGATGACCTTGAGTTCCTGATTTTCCTGCCTCCACCTCCCAACTGCTGGGATTGTAGGCATACACCACCACAGAGGTTCCCTCTCTTCTTAAAGAGCTCTCGGTAGATGGTGATTAACACAGACCCACCTCTGGTCAATGTGCAGAAAATAAGAGACTGTGGAGTGCTCGGCCTACGTGGGACACCTGTATCATACCTTCTCCCTGCAAGGCTCAGGATCATTGTGGAAGACAGAGAAGAAAGATGATAGGAGCCAGAGGTTGTGGGTGATTACGAGGAAACCAGCTTTTCTGGACATACAAGGAAGATACATACGTGGACCCACAGCGCTTATGATATCATGCACAAGACTTGTTCAAAATCAAGTCAGACAAAAGCCCAGCATGGATAGGGGAGGTGAGCAAGACACCCCGGCCCCAGCTAATGACAGTTCATAGGTGCTGGGAGAGGGAGAGTCCGTTTAAGTATGTGACAGCAGACAAGTTGACTAGACTCCAGGGGACACCCAAGAGCATTTGAATAACAGAAATTAAACTTCTTAGGCCTAAAATTTAATAATAATAATAATAACAGAGGACATGAAGTTGGAAGGGGTTAGAAAGGTGGGGTGGAGATGGATGAGACAGTTTGAAGTCTGAAATTCTCAAAAACTCAATTAAATGCACTTTAAAGTCTCTCTTTTTTAAGTCTTTTAGTCACATGTACTACTTGTACAGATAGATCGGTTTCGCAAAGACCTACATGTAAGACCCGAAACTATGAAACGATTAGGAGAAAAACAGGGAAAACACTTCAAGACATCAGTACAGGCGATAATAGTTCTTTGGCCATGACCCCGAAAGCACAAAGAACAAAAGCAAAAACAGACCAATGGGATTAGAGCAAACTAAAAAGCTTCTGCAAGCGAAGGACGCAATCCCAGAGAGGAGAGGCGGCCTACAGAGCGGCAAAGACGCCAGCCAGCTATTCATCTGACAGAGGGCTAATATCCAGAATACACAAGGAACTCAAAAAACTGAACAACAGAAAACAAAACAAGCAATCCAATTAAAAGCTGGGCAAGTGATCTGAATAGACTTCTCAACAGACACAGTTTCCAAAGCCAGGGAACACAGCTTTGAAAGCAAAAGCTTCACGCATGTTTCTTCTAGCCAAATAGGTCCCCGCTTTGGCGCCTCTCAAATTAAAATGTTAAGGGGGAAAGATGTGGGACAGAGAAAAAAAAAACCTCCATATCGTCTAAGGAGGGGGG
>NW_008360325.1:6844145-6861663 GCF_000622305.1 Nannospalax galili
TGGAAGGGGTTAGAAAGGTGGGGTGGAGATGGATGAGGCAGTTTGAAGTCTGAAATTCTCAAAAACTCAATTAAATGCACTTTAAAGTCTCTCTTTTTTAAGTCTTTTAGTCACATGTACTACTTGTACAGATAGATCGGTTTCGCTGAGATATTTTCACATAAGATACTTCGATCCTAGTCACACATGCCCCATCGCCATCTCCGGTCCTGGGGTGCCCATCTTCAGTCTCTAGAGTCGACTCCGCCTTCGCCACAGGAATCGCCAGAACAGCGCCCAGACGCAGTGGCAGGGGACTGGTTTTCTTTTGCAGGTGCCTAAACTGAAGCTCAGAGAGGGAGCATTCACTTTGAGTCCACTGGTAGCACACCTCAGCGGGCACTCGGCCCCTCACACTTCTGCTGGGTCATCTAGTCTAGGTCAACGGCGTGACTCACAGGCCAGATCCCAGCACTTCATGCTAAGGAGAACACAATGGCCATGAGACGTGTAGAAGCATCGTAGCAACAGCAGCTGCCACAGAGGCAGCAGAACCAGGAATCATAGCCCAGGCCGCTGACAGGCCCTCCTCCTCTCTGCTTATTAAATGTCCGGTAATTTCATGCTCCCATAGTAAGTAATCTATTTTAAAATTCTTTCTCTCTCTTTCTCCACAGATCGCCCAGTTCTATTTAGAGTAAAGTAAGGAGTTAAAGAAAGGGGCTGGAGAGTTGGCTCCATGGTTAAGAGCAAGTACTGCTTTCCCAAGAACCTGAGTTCTGGTTCCAGCACCTCCTGTCAGGAGGATGGCCTGTAACTCCAGCTTTAGGGGGATCAATGCCTCTGGCTTCCAGGGAACCTGCACTCACACATACGCATACATACACACAATTAAAAACATGTTTATATTTATTTATATGTGTATTATAAATCTTTTTTCTCTTTAAAGATTCTAGCTCTTTCTATCTTTCTAGTTCAATTCATTCAGTATTTTCAAAGCATCTGCTGTGGTTAGACCAAGGTCAGACCCTGGAAGGGCTGCAGGGTAAGGCCAGATCTCTCTCTCTCCCTCAACAATGGAGTTGAGGCACATCCGCTGAAGGATTCAGTTAATGAAAGATACAGAATATTCCATAACTGAATGTACCCATGAGCCAGGACTCTGCCACGCTGCACTGCTCAGGTAGCATGGGGCAGCTCTTCTGGCCGGCCACCAGCCATCCTCTGCAGACGGACCAGGCCCAAAGGCTTACATGGCCATGAAGACTTCCCTATCCCCAGTAAGCCTCTCCTCAGACCATCACTCCTGAAGGCAGTCTTTTTTTCTTTTCCCACCACCCCTTCCAAGTTCTCCAAGTTGCATTGTACTAATAAGTAGTGACTTTGGAGTCTTTAAATGTTAGACTACATAATGAAAAGGGCAGGGAAGTGTTTTTAAATACCAATGAATTCCAGCATCCTGGGTTGCCAGAAGTCTGGTCTCTACCTCCAGTTTCCACCCGAGCATTTGGGATTCACACATGTGGGCTTCCACTAGTGGTGGTTGTGGGGGGAGTCCTTCCCCACAGAGTCCTGAGGTGACAGGTTGTTGAAGGGTGTGTTCTGTGGTGAAGGCCATGTGTCCTGATGGGTAAGTGCCCTGGGACACCAGCAGGCCTGAGCTCTTCTCTGCTGGCTTCCATACCTCACACTAGAGGTAGTAAGAGGCCTCAGAAGACATTTGAAAGTGACATCTATGGCCAGACCGTTAAGAAATGGTATATAAGGAGCTTTAACTCTCTCCGATGTAAGAAAGAAGGAATTTTTTTTGAGATATTTATTTTTATTATATGTGCACGAGTGTATTGCCTACATGTATCCAAGTGTGTCCATGTTGTGCAATGCCCTCGGAGGACAGAAGAGGGAGTCAGATCCCCTGGAACTGGAGTATTGACAGTTGCTAGCTCCCATGTGGGTGCTAGGAATTGAACCCAGGTCCTCTGCAAGAGCAGTCAGAGCTCTTAACCACTGAGCCATCTCTCCAGCCCCAGAAAGAAGGAATTTTTATTCTGGGAATAGAGTGGACTGTAGCCATGGTCTGTTTCACTCTACGGTACCAACATGGAGATTATTGCATCAGATTCCTGTAGAAGCAGCTGTCCTGTCCCAGCACAGGGAATTCCCCTTGATCCTCACAGAATCCCCAGGTAGATCTGCCTACACCTATTCTTCCCTGGGGGACCCTGGGGCCTGGATTGTGTCACACACTCAAAGTCATCCTGTTCAAACAGAAAAGCCAGCACTTGGCCATGAGCATTCAACTCCACGGCCTTGCCAGACTATTCTGTTACTCAGTAAATCACAGGCCATCTTTTGTGAGCCCTTAAAGCTGACAAAGCCCAGCTGGACATAATGCAAAATGTTAGGCCCAACAGCTACTATTGGAAGTCAGGAAGCCTGTAGTCACTCTGTCACTCTCTCATTTAAGCAACATTCATTGAGCACCTACTATGAGCAGGGTTCGGTGGTAGGCCACCATAGTCAGGGTCCTTCTGTTGTGGCCCAGAATCTAGTTATGTAAACAGAAAGATGGTCACATCTTCTGGAAGCCCATGGAGCCCAGGAGATGGTGTTAGCCGCCTCCGCCTCTACACAGGAGAGTGCAGAAGTCAGGCTAACAGCAGGGGAGGGGTTGGGGACACTGAAGAAACGGGGTGCTCAGTACCAACCCTCTGGAAACTGATCTCCTAACAAAAGAGGCCACACATGAGCCCTTCAGACATCCAGAGAACGCTGCAGGGAAGCACCAAGGAGAGAAGAGGGAGAGAGGGCAGCCATCCAGCTTTGTGTTTGGAGCCTGGAAGTCACTCCAGGGCCTCACTTTAAGCCTTTCTTTCCAGGAGTGGTCTCGGCTGCTTGGATCTAATGCTCCAGAAATGCATCCAGGGCTCGGATATCACTGTGCTTCGTATAGTAGTGTCCCCTCCACAGTTCACACTGGGGTCCACTTCCCAAAACAGCTGTACAGGGAAGGGACCTCTGAGAGGGACAAGAGGCCCGGCTTGCAGGGATGCTTGTAAAAGTGACGTTTCTGGCCCATCTGCATCCTGCCACACAAGGACATAACATTGCTCTCCTCAAGAGGCTACAGTGAGGGTTCTGGGTCCCATGAGACCAGCCACCACAGAGCAACAAGGCAATAGGCTTGCCTCTCAGGTTGCAGAATACCACCTCTACCTCATCGTAAAAGACTACCCGTATCCTTAAGGACAGCCAAGGTCAAGGTCAAGGGAGTTTGACTCTATGTCCCAAAGGAAGAAGTAAGTGAGCATTCAGAACCACTTTTGTTCCATCACAGCCCTTCGGTTATCTCTGGGTATGGACAAAGTATACCGTTTGGAGCTGTCCACTTGTGTCACTTGCGTCTCCATCCATAGCCTTACTCACCCTATTCCTTTAACCCGTCTGAGTCTTCGCTTCCAGTCTGTAAAGGGAAGACAACAGTCTATAGCTAGCAAGGCCTGGGGGAGACGCAGAGGGCCTTTCATCATACAGCATGGTTGGCCTACTCCACAGCTGGGGTTCTCTTGATGGCCAGGCCTGAACACACTGAGGACAACGTGACCTGTCCTAGATCACATTACAGCCAGGCAGAGCCAACAGCAGGAAGGACTACAGCCTCTCCCCTCTGTGTGTGCTACAGTGCATCGGGACAGGAATTGGCTGTTTTATGAGAAGCTCAATTTCCCTATTACAGGGCAAACAGGCACTGCTCTACTCAACTAACTAGACTGATTCAATTAACGGTGCTAAATACAGTTTCTACTAGAAAATAACTTCAGTTTACTGCTTCCACAAACCTCATTACATTTGATTAAACAAAAAACATAGTAATAGACAAAAGATGTTGCAAACTTTTGGCCATGGCCCATTGACTAGGGGCCTGAAGCACTCAGTGGGGAAGAGAATGATTGTGAGCCTCAACATCAGTCAGACCTGGGCTGCGAGCTCAGATCCAATAGCTCTGGGGCCCTGCATTAAGATCAGTGAGGAAGAGACGGGGTGTTCACCCCAGAAACTGTGGCCTCAAGCGGAGGAAAGAGAGGGAGAGATGAGTCTCCATTTCCCCTTCTCTGTCCTAAGATTCTCTCCCATTAACATTCTTCTTTCTTGGTTATCACAACACCTAAAAGTAGGGCAGAAGTCCACCCTGATTGGTGACAAACTCAACCAACCAGCAGCTGTTTCTATGTTCATGGACAGATCAAGGGACTCAATCCCCACCCCAAAAGGGGCCCATGAGCACCTGAGATCCATTGAGAGACTGGGGTGTTACTTGGAAAGGAGGTACTTGAACCCAACTCCAGACCCCTTAAAGACGGTGTCTTCCTAGCTCTGAGAATCCCTTCTCTACCAAGAAATCTGTAACATTGCTAGCAAACTTTCAGTTTGCGCTGAGCAGTTTCCCTGTCTTGGAATTCTTTAAGAAGAAGAACCTACCTGCTAGCCAGCATCACTTTCAAGGGAAGAAGAAAGAACAACACAGTCAGTGGTCGAATGGCAATCCCTGAGGTTTATGAGGGGATTGTGTTTGGAGACGAGACCATATAGAAGGCACAGAGGCAAGGGAGGTCATAGGGATGGAACCCCAGTCCAATCAGACTGCCTGGTATCCATGTAAAAACAGGAAGAGCCAGCAAGATCTATCACTCTACTCACACAGAGAAGGAAGGCCGGGTGGGGACAGCAAGACCTATCTACAAACCAGGAAAGAGGCCACACCAGAAATCACACTTCCTGGCCCTTTGGTCTTGGGCTGCAGATAAATATGTGTGGACCAGCTTACCCCTCTGCAAACACACAGCATCCCACATGTCCAGTCTCCCTCCTCTCTGACAGCCATTCACTGGGCAGCACCCTGTTCTGTCAGCGCCACAGCCTGTGTTGTTCCTTCTATCTGATTCCTTTCCACCCTCTGAATCTCAGTTTCTGCAGTAGACACCTGCTGGACCCAGGTCACTTGGGTTCATGTCTGTGCTCTTTTGCCACCATAACAGTGCACCATGATGGCTTAACCCAGAGCTCCTTAAAATGTGGGTCTCAACTCCATGTGGTAACTGAATGCGAGGTTTGTGAAAATCTGGGCAATTGAAAAAGGTTTCTGAACATGCAACAACCAAAAATTAATTCTAACTCAAACATGTGATGAATGGAGAAGTTCCTGGCAACACTCACCTGTGTTGTGTCACATGATTTCACCAGAGTCTTGGTTCTGAACACCCAACATGCCCACTCCACACTGAGCATGCCTCTTAACAGGCAAGGACAATGATCTATACATGAGACACCTCGGCTCAGATTCCAGACTGTTGTGTGCTGTGAACTACAGTGCTTTTGCTACATACAAAGGCTCCTGCTCTTGTATAAACATGGTGGTGAATTACAGAAAAAAAAAGACTTCTAGTAGTTGCCTGACATCATTCCTCATTGTGTAAGCATCAAATTAGTACATACTTAGGTTGGGTTGTGTTGGAATATTTGATTTTAAAAAATTGCTATTTGAATTAGAGATGAGATTTATAAAAAGAATCATTAGATGAATTTTGGCTTGAGATTAGTACGGAATTTTCAATAATTTCTAAAATGGCCCTAAACATACTTCTGCCATTTCTGTACCATGAATTTATATGAAGTAGTCCTCTCCACATTAATTATTATAAAATCAAAATATTGATCAGTTCTGAAAAATGTTGATGATGCTCTGTCCTGCAGAATCAAATATTCAGCCAAGATTTAACCTTTGTAAAAAATAAACAAGAATATCATCTCATTGTATGCAAATTTGCCCTCATCTTTAAAAAATGAAAACATTTTATGTATACCAAGAAGTGTTTTAAAATAACTGTCTTTATAATTTCTCATTGGTGAGTGTTCAGTTTTTACTTCTGCTTTATACACCTATATACCCAGGGTCACACAAAAATGTCTGAGGTGAAAAGAGGTCACAAGTAGAAAAGTTCAAGAAGTCCTGGATTAATGCAAGAGGTAAGTTCAAGGTCAAAGTATCAGAAAGCTGACTTCTCCCAAGGTCTCTTGTTGACTTGTAGATCACTGACTGACTTCACCATGTTGTCACATTGATGACTCCCTTGTTTTGAAGGTTGTCTGTGTCCCAACCTTCTCCACACCAGTCTATTGGATTAGAGCTGGCCTTAACCTCATTTTAATTCAAATATTTCTTTAAAGAGTCCATCTCCAAACACAGTCACATTCTGAAGTTCCACAGGCTTGGACTTGTAACAGATGAACTTGAAAGGTGTGGTGTTTTGAATGAGAAATGTCCCCCATAGGCTTAAGTATTTGACTACTTGGTCAGTTGATGGTGCTATGTGGAGATGATCATGGGACCTTTAAGAGGTGTGGTCTAGCCGGAGGAAGCTCGTCCCTGGGGCCAGGCTCTGAGAGTTCATAACCTTGTGCCACTTCCAGCTTCTCTCTCTCTCTCTCTCTCTCTCTCGTCTCTCTCTCTCTCTCTCTCTCTCTCTCTCTCTCTCTCTCTCTCTGTTTCCTGAGCATGTTTGACGATGTGAGCTCTCAGCATTATGCTCACCTCCTGCAAGGCCTGCCCACCACGATGGACACTTATCCCTCTGAAACTGCAAGCTCAAATAGACTCTTCCTTCTAGACGTAGCCTTGGTCATGGTGCCTACCTCTGTAGTATCGAAGTGGCTGGTACAGGAAGGGGTGCAGTTCACGCTGCAACAACACCTCTAATTTATTCTACCCCAACTTCCTATGGAATCATAGTCTAAGATGATCCTTGGAATACAGCCCTTCCCAGACCACACTGCTTTGTCGGTACCTCAGAGATTGCAAGATAAATCAGAATCCCCAGAATGCCCCAGGAGGGGCAGCTGAGGACCTTGTCCTCCTGCATTATGTGCCTGGAAATACCTACGCGCAGCTCTTCAGAAGTATGGCCAGCTTCCCAAACCACTTCAAATGATATTATCCTACATGCCTCCATGTTCCTTCCTTATCTGACCAGTTCCTAGGCATCTCCCCTAGGAAGTCTTCCCTGTACCATCACACCCCTCAGGCTGGCTAGGCGGCCTCCTGGCAAGCTCACTCTTACCTGCTCTCAAGGACTAGGTCACACCTAGCTGCTGTTACACACCACCAACCTGTCTGATTTCTTCACCTGTCTTTAAACATAGACACAACATCCAGTCGTCAAGAGTTCCCACCACCTGGTGGCTCTTTGACAGCTGAGTACATACGAGGATGCTGTGACCAACTACGGATCCCTTGAAGAAGACCAGCCTTCTTCATGTCTGCAACCCTGCCTCCACCCCTTTTCAGAACCCAGTGCAAAGCTCATCAGTGGTAGGTATCATTCTGACCCATGGATGGAGTGTGCGGTTGCAGCTGGAGGAGGAAGAGCCAGAAGCTTCCCCAGGGCAGGCTGCGGAGCTGCCTTTTAAGTAACCTAAGCTTTGGCTAGTCTCTCAATTTCAAATTGTTCTCTGTCATATCCTTCCCTTGGTTAAACACTGAATTAGCAGTGAGTATTTTAATTGTTATTTTTATGCGTATTAGTGTTTTGTCTGTATTCCTATGAGTGCGCCACATGCATGCAATGCCCACAGAAGCCAGAAGAGAGCACTGAATCCCCTGGAACTGGAATTACAGATGGTTGTTAGTTGCTATGTGGGTGCTGGGAACTGAACCCAAGTCCTCTGCGAGAGAAGCCAGTGCTCTTAGCCTCTGAGCCATCTCTCCAGCCCCAGCAATGGCTGTTTCAAAACCGAGTCCTGTGCAATGGAAAACAACCGCTCAGTGGAAAGGGCACTAGCTTCCAGCCAGTCCTCCAGGAACCCCACTCATCACGCACAGGAACTTGTTTTAGGTAAATATGGGAGTCCGGTGGGCACCCGCTGGGATTCCCAGGTTCTTATGTCCCAGAACAAAAAAATAAATAAAAAATAAATAAATGAACAGGGACGGGATGTGTGGGTACTAGAGGAAGCAGAGGCAATTTACATGCAGAAGTGTATTTTCAAGGAGGGAAGAAGGTCAGAGCTGAGGGAAAAGCACTCAGGGTACTCACTGGGAACTTCATAGGTTGTCTGGGTAGCATGCAATTTTTTGGTGCATGCTCTATTCTTACCTGTTGACCCTCAAGGGGCTTGGGATGAAAACGGGCTGACCCCCAGGAGGCAGTGTGGGTACAGGCTGACAGAGACAGACCCCTTATGACATCTGATGAAGGTGCCCTGGGTAGATATTCTTTCTGTTTTTCCAAAATATTTATCACTGCACGGTACACAATAACACCTGCTGGTTTCTCCTTCCCATCCAAACAGAAGGCTCGTTCTTCAACTGTTCCAGGATGGAGACTTACAGGCAAGGGCTGGGCAGACAAACAAGGCTCCCGCTAAAATCCACGTGTAATCAAAACAAATTGAATATCCACCCTTATTTCCATAGGGAACAGAGCTATAATGATGAATGCTTGACAATGATAGTTAATTAAAGCTTATTTACTTTATTTACTTTATAAGTACTTTCTGGGTATTTTTCCTGGGCTACACCAAACATTAACATTCAAAGATAATCTAACTTATCATAGGTGAAGACAAAGGTTATAATGACCAGAAGAAGCACATCGGCACTAGACACAGCCCCGGAGCACTTTTTACAATAAAAAATATTCACAGTGCACAAATTTGAAAACAATTTGATTCTCTGGGATGAAGTGCTGTTTCTCTCTCCGCTTCCCTCCCCTCCTCTGAACACACATCACATATGCAAAAATCTGTGTGTCAACAATTTCTGTTTCAGCCGTTCATTGTTGTAAAAACCCTCACCTTCTCCAGTCCGGTCTCAGCTTCTGTCATGATTAACCCTGAAATGTTTAGCTGGGTGTATTTCTCCAGAGGAAATTAATGCATCCAGACCCATCCCACATTCCAGACCAGAGATGTCGCTGTTGTCTCCAGGGCTGGGACACGTATGGGATGCAAAATTCGATTCTAGAAAATGTAGCTGAGATCTTTAAGATTTTGCTATAAAGTCCAACAAGTTGGGTCTAAGCTTATAGCTCTGATTATGACATTTAGACATAACTGAATTTCTCTCCAATGGGAAGAAATGGTTTTATTTGAGCAATTTCTGTACAAGGCATAACAAACCATTTAAGCATTTAAAAAAGAAGTTAAATTTTGGAAAACACTCATTTTTTAATTTTTAAAAATTTGTAATTAGTCATTCAAGTCAGGTGCCAGAGACATCAATTGCATGGGGTATAATGATTCATTGGGCTTCACCAAGAAAGCAGAAGGTTCTCACAGCTTGCCCCGGCATGGACTCTTGCCTTGCAAGGCGTGGGTCCTTTGGAAGAAAACAGAGTGGATCAGGCAGAGTGGTGCAAGCCTGCAGTCCCAGCCACTCTGGAGGCTAAGATGGCAGTATGGTTAGGGCTGCAGAGATGGTTCAGTGGTTAAGAGGAATGGCCTCTCTTGTATAGAACCCAGGTTCAGATCCCAGTACCCACATGGTGGTTACCAACCATCTGTAACTAGCTCCAGTTTCAGGGGATCCAGCACCCTCTTCTGACCTCCACAGGTATTGTGCAACACAGGTGCACCTACACACATGCAGGCAATACACTCATACACATAAAATAATTTTAAAAACTAAATTAAGTTAAATTTTTTAAAAAGATGTCAGTACAACAAGTTCAAGTCCTGTTTGGGTTACAGTGTGAGTTCAAAGCCAGCCTTGGCAACTTAGCAAGACCCTGCCTCAAAATGAAAAGTAAAAAAGAGGGCTGGGGATGTAGCTCAGTGGGAGAGTGCTTGCCTAGTATGTGCAAGGCCCTGAGTTCAGTTTAGGTTTGGGGGAGGGAGAGAAGTGTGGTTCAAGAGTGAGGGCCTGAGTCAAATTGTCCTTCAAGCAAGAGACTGATTACCATCAAAGCAAGCAGTATGGTAGGCATCTGTAGTGTGACACTTCAGCCCCGCCAGAAAAAACCAGGTGTCTGCTCTTAACGGTTTCAGGGGGGGAAAAGGTCTTGCATTGTGAGGATGCAGGCTTGGTAATGATAATATGTGCTGTTTGACAGAGGTGGGGGAGCTGAGAATACCTTATGTGGCTTAGGATACATGACAGAGGTAACTCATTCTCTGGGTAGGGGAGTGCGGCTTGGTTAATGCGTGATCTGTAGGACATGACAGGAGCCAGGGTGCCTAAGACCTTTGGGTGGCAGGGGGCTGGGTGAACTCCTGCCCTGCTCACAGGCTTAGGCTTTCTAACACTCAGTACTAGTAAAACAACCAAACACATACCACCATGGACATACCTTGCCTGCTGGGAGGAGAAAGCCAGAAAACCTCTGAATATGGCTCAGCAAGTAAAGGCATCTGCCCCAAGCCTGATGACCTGCGTTCATTCCCCAAGACCCCCACGGTGGAAGGAGAGCACTGAGTCCAGCAAACTGCCCGCTAACTTTCACATGTGCACCATTGCATGATTAGACACACACACACATGAATGCGCGCACACACATGCATGCACACATGCACACAAGCACACCATACACATGTCACTAAGTAAACAAATTAATGTAAAAAAATTACATTTCTATTTGGTCTTTTGGGGTGACGTGGGTCACCGAGAATGTCCTGGGTGTCACAGAGCTGCAGAGTGCCAGGCCACTGGCAAACACCACCAGAGGCAGAAGTCCCTGGCTCCCCTACAGGACTCCCAACGGTCCCTGGGCCTTGAAACTTGCTTAATTCAGAGCTCACATCCTACGGCTGTTCTGACAAAAGATGGCAACTGTGCCACTGTTTCAAATTCAGAAGAAGATGCCACGGAGCAGTGACATCCATACGGTGTACAATTGTCTTGACAGGACAAATTCAGCCTCCTCCGTGTCTTTACATTTCAGAATATATATATTTTTTCTGACACATGATTCCGGATGAAGACATAGCAAATGTTATTCGTACTTTGTATGGATCTGTCTAAAGTCACACAATTCAAGTTGGAGTTACTGTGTTCTCCGGCCCATTTTACAGACAGGAGAGGCATCCTTTCCTGTGATTCTGAAGCCTGGGCAACTGGCTACCTCCTCAGAAGAAAATTATATATAGTCAAGTCTCAGTGTGTGTGTTTTTTTGTTGTATGTGCATATGGAGGTCAAGGTCAATAGTGGACATCCTCCTCACCTTAATTTGGGGGGGCAGGGTCCCTCACAATACCTGAAGCTCACTGAATGGGCTAGGCCGGCTCGCCAGTGAGCTTCATGGGTCTGCCAGTCTCCCACTCCCCACCCCAAGCACCACCACACTGGGCTTGGTATGTGATCACTGAGGAATATCCAAACTCAGTACCTTACTTTACCAACTGACCCATCTCCCCAGCAGGAATCAAATCTATTTAACTTTTTTTTTTTATGTGTATGCGTGTATTGCCTGCATGTAGGTAAGTGCACCTGTGTCGTACAATGCCCATGGAGGTCAGAAGAGGCTGTCGGAGTCCCTGGGACTGGAGCTACGGACAGTTGTTAGCTGCCATGTGGGTGCTGGGATTCGAACCCAGGTCTTCTGTAAGAACGGCCAGTGTTCTTAACTGCTGAGCCAAATCAATTTAATAATCCCTAATCCAATCTGAAATTCCATTCCACACTTTATTAATAAAATCAGGTCAGCTTTAGGGTGATTCACCCTAGAGGTCAAAGATACACAGTTAACTGTTATCAACAGTTCCTTTTGACCCACACAAGACCCCCCCCCCCCCCCAGAGCAACCATCCCTAGAGATACCAGCAAGATACTTGACTTTCACATCTACAAGGTAACACAAAATAAATTAAATTTACTTGATTTGACTTTTAATTGATTAAAAATATACCAGTCTCTGCTCTTAATCAGCTAATATTCCCAACACAGCACTCTGGTTTTCTCCCTAATGATGATGAGCATGTATTTTATAATAAGGCATTCTATTGCTTTCTGTTCCTTCTACATGTATACATAAATGTGAAATGAGTTAGAGAGGCATTAGAGCCAATTTTAATGCTTTTAAAACCAAAGGTGACATCAATTTAGGCTGGCTTTTCCAATAAATTCTCTCTCGCTCTCTCTTTTTCACCTGAGGAAAAATATATAATTGCTAAGTTTATGCAATTTAACAAAGTATTTTTAGCCTCGGAATAATAAATCCCTTGTAAATTGATGGTCTTTGTATTTATTACAAAGAGTTAATGACATAAGTCAAGAGGAAAAATAAGTGCAGTTATTAAATACTTTATTGATAAGTTGAGACCAAGAGTTATAGCAACAGAGCCCCTGGGAGGGTGATGAAGTTAAAATATAAACAAATATATAATGCCACTTTGCAGAATTAAGTGCACCATCTAAAAGAAAAATATAATGAAATCATTTAAATGAATGGTATAATATCTTTTTAAGAGACAGCTGTTGAAATCCATATATAAAGTCATGTTCTTTTATCCATTCAACCAATAAAAACCAGCTTTTTTTATTTCCTTAGAAAAGGTCATTTTGAAAATAAATTTCCAGGGGGCTGGAGAGATGGCTCAGTGGTTAAGAGCACTGACTGCTCTTGCAGAGGACCCAGGTTCGATTCCCAGCATCCACATGGCGGCTACATACCGTCCTTAACTCCAGTTCTAGGGGAATCCAAAGCCCTCTTCTGACCTCTGAGGCATTGTACGACATGGGTGCACTCACATACATGCAGGCAATACACTCACACATATAAAAAAAATAAATAAAATACTTTAAAAATTAAAAATAAAAAATAAATTTCCAGTGCGTTTAACCTCAGCTCTCAGTGAGGCAGAGGCAGACAGATGTCTGTGAGCTGGAGTCCAACCTGGTCCACACATAGGGCGACCCTGTCAATGATAATAATTAATAATGATACATTTCCAGTGTTATGAGCTACTGGGAGTGTGCATCCCCTAACCCCTGCGTTCTGAGGGCCACCAAGGTGCTTTCCAGCTTTGCACCTGGTCTTTTCGTCCCAATATTCTTGCCTACCAGGACCTGGCTAGCTATAGAGTTTTCTTTCTAAATTTCATTTTTTTTCGAATCAACATTGGATGAGCTCACAATTTGAAAAAAGAGTGGAAATTTATCACCTTTGGTAAATATTCTTTACAAAGCCTGTAATGAGATATAAAAACATCTGTATCTTTCAAATGCTTATTTATTTGAATTTATGAAAATTTAATGAGTCTTCGTGTTGCCAAAAGCAACTGTGCGGGCCGTTTGTCCGTAGCCTAAACTGGTCTCTTTGGCATATTTAAAGAAAAAAAGGAGCTGTCTTAATTGTCAAGATGTTGAGATTTAAGACCTGATATCAACGACTGTCTAGCCATGTGTTTCTGTGGTGTAGGAATTGCATGCTATACACAGAAGAGCTCTGCTGTCCCATGTTACTGCTTAGGGGCTCTGGACATGCTCTGCGGACATGACCAAAGAGAATTCCTTGCATTCAGTCAGCAATGGAAGGTCTGCACTGTCACTAGTAAGTCAGAGTGAGAACTGAAGTTCCCAGATTAAAATAAACAAAGTTCCACCCATGTGCAATATTCTGTGGACTGCTTAGAACGTCAGTGACTGGGGGGGGTGGAGTGTTGCAAGTCTAGAGCCACATTATCTTGGGTTACCTTTGTGCATTTTAATAGTCATTCATTGCCCACCTCAGTGTTTGACCTGACATTCCTATGTGCCCATCAGGTAAATCCTTTTGAAATGTATGGACAGACCCTCCCCCCAGCCTCTACAAACCCCAAATCTAAGAGTGTCATCAGATAACATCTGAGGCCCATAGCAGAACTTTCCAGCTTTACTCTAACATACCCACCTGATGTTCCCACCAACACATTTTTTATGGCTTTGATTTATGTATGGCTTTGCTCATTCCGCTCCTATAAAAACTTCATGCAACTGTTACCACATTGGAACCAGGAGTTTGGAGTAACCTAAATCTGTGTTCCTGGGCCATAGCCACTCATACCTGGCTCTAGAACAAATGATCTCTTATTTCCTTTGAGGTTAGAGAGCTGTATTCTTCATGTTGTCAAGGGCCATCATGGGGTGCAGCCACAGACATCCTAGTAAGCAATGCTGCGTAGTGAATGCTGGAGCGGTCACTCTCACCTACGTGTTTAAGTCTTGGGAAGGGAAGGGAACGGAGAGGAGAAAGATCAGCTGTCCTGTTGGTCTGGGGAGTAGGGGTGTGAGTTACCAGGCAGAGGACTTTCAGCCCCAAACCAGGGAAAACCCCAAGTTGTATAGGGCTAAGTGGAAGAAGGCTGGGATTCTATTTGACTAGGCACAAGCTAGAGGAAGTAGGCTGGGAAATATTAATATTATTAAGGGCCTGGAGGAAAAGAAAGCCCAGCCTAGAAAAGGGACCATTTGAATTTGTTAAACAGTAAAGAAGCTAACCTCAAAGGATAGAAGTCACCTTTATCAGAGGCATTTAATTTCACACACACACACACACACACACACACACAAAAAAAAAAAAAAAAAAAAAAAAAAAAACCCTGGAAAGGCAGGGACACTCATGTGGAATGGGCCCCCTCCCCCTATGTGAGTCCTGATTTTCAATCATTTCATAGGAGTAAATTGGCTGTGATATATGTACTGTGCATGTGTGAGCATGTGTCCACGTGCCACAGCACATGTGTGTAGAGGTTAGAGGACAACCCACCCAAGGAGTCAGTTCTCTCCTTCCACCTTGTGAGTGCCAGTGTTTGAACTCAGGCTGTCATTCACCCACTGAGCCATCTCACCAGCCCTGGCTGTGTTTAATATTATTTTCTTAAGAGAATGGATTTGGTTGGCCTAATGTACATTCTAATACCAATTTGGAAGGAGAAGCTAAAAACATTTTACCTCAGCTAATGTAGATAAAACATGCTGAACACAATTGTACAAAATCTTCAACCATTTAAAAAACAGAATAACGTTCACAAGAGATTACAGGAAAAAAGTTTTTAAAAATCAGATTAAATTTCTACCTTCAATTAGTACAGGGTTAAGACAAAGGCACCAGTGATGCCTGAGCAGTTGAAATGTTACTTCTATAAAGAGTTCATAAAATTAATCTACCTGGACAGTTTCCACATTACGTCAGCACAGAAGTAACTCTGAAGCACCTAGAACATTCCTGATACTGTGCCTGGTCTCTGGTTGTCAGTACTCACTACCCCTCAAGGCTGAAATTTGGTCCTCAGCAGCTCCACTCACAGATGACTGGGGCAGGAATCGAACACAGGACACCTCCCACAACACTCGGGATTTATACTGCTTAGAAAGAAGGCAGTGCAGGGACCCAGCAAAGGAGGAAGAGGACCTGGAAATCCCTCCATCCCTCCCAGCTTTCCAGGAGTCCAGTTCCCGTACCTCAAGATAGCAGCTTGGTCTTTCTGGACTACTTAAAACTCAGCACACACTGCTCCAGCCTGTATGTAGGACCACCAACCTGACCCCAGGTCTTTTTTGGCAAATTTTGCAGAGGACAGGAGGTGCAGGGAGGTCCCCAGCTTGCTGAGGAGGGGGACTCAGTCTCTGGTCCGTTCCACATGACTGTCACTGATGCCTCAGAGGTAAATGCCCTGGGACAGCTGGTGGGTGTCCCATTGAGGGAGCAGGAGAAGCTCTTGCCTTTAAGGTGGTGAGGAGCGAGGACCTGAACTGTGAGGCTGGAGGAATCCACCTTCCTAGTCTAGTGCCCCAACTTCCTAGCTGCTTGTGATCAGTTATTTAACCTTCTCTCTTATGTAAATTGGACCCTCAGACTCCTCAGAAAGTTACATATGAAATGACTGTGTGACCCTGAAATCCACCCTTCCTACAGAACTGAAAACAGAGGTGCAGAGTGGGTTCTAATCCATCACTGTCCACAGCAACATGACTCACAGCAGCCTTAAGTAGGAAGAACAGAAAATCGAAATACGGCCTGCCACATGGGGGAATATGACTCAGTCATGAACATGGACTAATGGTGAAATGAGCCAGACACAAAAGGGGGCAGTTACTGTGCAATGATACTCATAGACGACAGAAAATTATGTGACCCACACACATACATGCATGTGTATTCACAACAAAAGTAATGAATAGAGGGGCTGGGGGGAGGTGGCTCAGTTGATAAGGTGTTTGCAGTACAAGGGCAAGGACCTGAGTTTGAATCCCCAGACCACATAAAGCCAGGCTGGGAGTGTGCGTTTATAATTCCAGAGCTCGGAGGGCAAGATGGGGCTGGAGACTATCTGGAAGCTTGTGGGCTAGCCTATGCAACATCAAAAAGAGAGCCTGATTCAGACCAGGGGACGGCAAGGCTGAGAACTGGTGCTCAAGGTTGCCCCCAGATGTCCACAAGCACCCACACTCACACACAAACAGCACACACACAACACACACACACACACACTCATGCACGCACATCATAGACGCCCACAAAAAGATTTTAAAACTTATGAAAAATAAATAAATAAACTAGGGGCTGGAATGATGGCACAGCAGCGAAGATCACTGTCTGCTCTTGCAGAGGACCTGGGTTCAGTTCCTAGCACCCACATGGTGGCTAACAACCTTCCTAATTTCAGTTCCAGGGGATCCGACATCCTCTTCTGACCTCTGCGGGTACTACATGATACAGGCACACTTACACACATGTTGGCAATACACTCATACACATAAAAATAGTAAATAAAATATTTTTTTAAATAAACTAATAATACTAAAAAGGCAGCAGAAAGGAGTCACTCCACCTAACATGGATGACCCTCCCCCCAAGGCACAGGCACAGGAGCATCTTCAGGAAACCCACCTGACCTCCTGCGCAGGTGCAGTGAGGGCTGAGTTCCAGGATAGAATCTTGAGCTGTCCCCAGCTTGTACCAGACCCATATTCTACCAACTCAGAAAGTTAATTTCATCAAAGGGAGAGGGGGCTGGGGATGCCAGTCTCTGACAAAGGCAATTACCAAGTAGAACGTGGAAGAATTTAACTTTTTTCCCCAGTCATGAGCTTTAAAATTCACTGCATCTAGAAACGAAATTCCAAAGGCAGTCATTGTGCAGTAATTAACTTTGTCCAAATGAGGCCCGTTCAGAACTCGGCTTCTTAAGAAACAATATTGAGCCTGGTGCTTTTTGCTTTGTGTTGTTTTGTTTTTCAATAAAGTTTTTATGGTCAAATTGCTGAATTAAAAAAAAAAGTCTAATTTGATATATTTGGGTTCTTTCCAAGAACTCTGTCACAGTATTCAGAGTTTTAGCCTTCTACTGTGGGGAAGGAAAAACAGTCGCATTTCTGTAAATCAAATGTGTTTGTTTCCACTTGAACCAGTGTCAGAAAAATCTGCCTCCAGCCAGGCAGAGGAGACAAGAGAGAAGCAGCAGACCTGGGCTTCCCCTCCCTCCAAACAGAACAAGCTTATGCCTGAAAAGCTAAGGCATCTCAGTGCAAGGAGGAGGAGGGGGAGGGGGAGGAGGAGGAGGAGGAGG
>NW_008360325.1:6861772-6872383 GCF_000622305.1 Nannospalax galili
GAGGAGAAGACTAAGAGGAAGAGTGGGGGAGGAAGAGGAGGAGGAAGAGGAGGGAAGGAGGAGGAGGAAGAGGAGGAAGAGGAGGAAGGGGAGGAGGGAAGGAGGAGGAAGAAGCAGTCCTGACCCCTGGCTGTCTGACCTGTGTAATATCAGTTGAAATGTCTTACTTTGTTTCCTTTTGTTTTTCTCCAGAAAAAGGTAAGACTTCCTGCCCTGAACAAGGTGGGCATGGTTGGGCAGATGGGTGCTGAGAAAAAAAAGAAAAGCCAAAGTGAGATGAAGGTAGACGTTGTCATCTTTTCTCTGTGTCTGTCAGAGTGAATCCTGAAAGCACGGTTTATTATGAAAGGCTGGCTCAGATGTTTCTTAATTCTTAAACACTTCAGTGCATTTCTTAAATAACATGAAATTTAGAAAGAAATAGCAGGCTGTCTTGGAAAACCACGTAGAGGGGAAATTTTGAATGTGTCCAGGCCTGGGCTGAATTTCCTGACTCACCCCATTCTAGACACACGGAATCAGAAGGAGGAGACTGAGCCTTTATCCTTGGACTGGACTCAGAACCCCAAAGCCATACTAAGCCTGGTTCTGAACAAGTCACTGACCCCTGCCACATGTGTTTCGAAGAAAGAAAACGAAAAGAGAGAAAGGAGAGATGAACCCAGCAGATCGACGCTGGCCCTGAGATGACTCTGCTTAACTTGTAATCAAAACAACTCAAACCCAGTTACTGTTTACATGTCTGCCAAGTTTCTCAATTTCAGCACTCGGCTGCGGGCTCTCGGTATGACAGGCTGTCTTTCAGATTCCAGCAGAATCTGCCAAAGCTCCAGTTCAGAGACAACTGGTAAATTAAATACCAGTGCTCGAAGACATTCCTACACCTTTCCTTGGTGCCTGCAGAACCCCATCCTCCATCCACACCCCAGCAGAGGCTGTTGTGGGGACCTGATGTCCAGAGCCCTACCTACAACCCCTTTTCTAAGTCTTTGCTGCCCGGGGCCTGCTGGGTGTTCCAAGTCCAGGGATGAAAAGAAATGAACACATTCTTATTAAAAAGAAACGAGTGGGGGGGGTCTCACCAACAGATGAAAGAACCGCTCTCAAACTAAATAGACTCAGAAAAACTCACTTTCAAGTGTTCCATGATATCAGACAATCTACAGATAGCATTAGGTATTCAGATTCACTGCAAAGCATAATTGAAAATAAAACAGACATTAAACACGCATGCGGCGCATCCTTAAATCTTGCACCCTAAAAGCTCCTTGTGAAATTAAAGATAAGGTTCTTTTCCTAGGAAAGTGAAGGTTTCCAAATCCAGTTGATCTTTCTCAAGCAGGGACTGGACCCGGCAGGTTCAGCTGCCTTTACAGTTATTGGGGCTGATTAGCATAACGGATATTAATGAATAAGCATTGTTTTGACTGCAATTTTGACTATAACCTGCTGATTTAATGACTCATGTGAAATTTAGGGAGTACAGGCTGCAATCTTAATTACAGGAACGTGGCTGTGCTCTGGTACTAATAAGAGCCAGCATAAATATCAAGACCTGACAGAAACCTGTGATAAAGGCGAAAGTGACAATCACACTCATGAGCCCAACCAGATAGGTGGTCCCAGTGCCATCTCCCGGTGACCATGTTCCCAAAAATCAGCTTCTAGGAAATAATGCTTTTTTTTCTCTCTCTCTTCATTATTGAATGGTATTGGAATGCTGATCTTCAAAACACGGCATTAAACCTAAGCAATGGAAAGAGATGTTGGTAAGAAAGAGATGGCCTGTGGGATGGGGGTGCTGTGTAGAACTACAGTCAGCCTCTGTACCTGGACTGACAAGCAGAAGAGCTGGGCCAGGGAGAGACACCACAGTTGCAGAACCCCTGCCTGGACTGTGTACATGTCCTGCATCTGTGCATGGCTTCCTGGTCTCTGTCAGCATCTTTATGGGGGGTTAGGGTCGGGGGTGGGATGTCAGCACCCGCAGGAGGAAGGCTATGCCTTAAAGTACCACTGCAGCACAGGCCTCTTAGTCCAGTGGGCACAAGGGCCTGTCATGCCTGTCTTGGAGCCATCTTTTGGCAGGAACTTTCACAGACCTGAGAAGGCAGAGGTGTTCCAGCAGCAAAAAGGGCCTCAGGAGAAAACTGACAAAGGCCTGGATGAAGATCCCACTTTGCAGTATTACTGGTCAACCACTTGGTCACAGGATCACCCCTAGGAAGGCGGGCTCACCAAAAGTCATGCTAAAGAGGTAGGCAGAATAGCTGGAGTATTAATGAGAGGGTGAACTTTCCCTGCCTGGAATCGCCGCCCCCCTAGGGCAGCGCTTACCGTCGGCCCACAGACTTGAGCGCTGCCTGTTTTTCTGAATTCCTCAGGAAAGCATAACCCCACCTGTTCTTTAGACCATGCTCCCCCTAATGCTTTCTCCCAACATTTTGAATTTCCTTTCTCTTTCCTTAAAACTCTTCACCAGCGACTGCTAGTCTGCCACATGTCTGACCTCCACACCAGCTCTAAACAGGCATGGCTTTATGGCTTTTTTTCTTTCTTTTTTCTTTCTCTCTTCCATTCTCCCTAAGAGCATCTGCTAAGATTTACAACTTGTCTACCCTGAGGATTTTTCTTTAAAGTCTAATGAAAGTGTCCTAAAGCTTCCGTTTGAGTCCATTCTTAAATTCTTTACAAATGAGAATAAACCCTGAAATAAAAGCCCCTTGGGGTTTCCATAGGGTTTGAACACAGCCTCTTGGGCCTCAGGGGCCCGTTTCAATCTAAACCCTGAAATGTTCAGTTCCTGATTTAGAGTTGTATTGGGCTGGGGGTGGGGTGGGAGTGTTTCTAAGTGGCTCCAACATTTACTCTTTAGTTCAGTTGTCTGATGGACATTTCTGCTGGTCGCCAAATTTTAATTAGCTGACAGGTGAATTCTTGTTAAGTTTCTGTTTTTCGTTCTGGGAGGCTATGGATGGGTTTAATCACTTTCTGGGGAAATTGTAAGTGTATGTGTGTAAACAGGAGGTCTGGAATGGGCACCTCAGGCCTTGGCCTCTGGTAGAAATGTCCCCAACCACACTCTGCCAAGTGTCCAGTGTCCCACCCCTTGGGGGCCCTAGCCCTGGCCCACAGCCCCTCCTGGCAAATCCAGTTTGCGGCCAGCATTTCATTGGTATGCTAATGCCCAGGGCTGCCTCAATTTTCAATTCTCTCCAGGAAAAGATATTCAGACATCTGCTTCTCCTTCGTAGTCTTGAAGGCAGCCGCTAGGAGATTTTTTTTTTTTTTTCTCTCCGTCTCTAGTCCAGAAAGGTAAAATATACTTACCTGCGGTGAGTGTAGGCACACATCCCCTCCCTGAGGCCTTCTTTGGTTTGAACAGAAAGACACAGCTTGGCCAAGTTACAGCTCTGAGAAGGCCCTTTAGGAAGCAGGAGTGAAGGGGCCAGCTTCATTTTGCAAATTGTCCCCATTTAAAAATTTCCAGGTTTTTTTTTTTTTTTTTTTTTTTCTATTGTGAATGGGAGGGTTTCCCTGTGCTCTTTCTCTGACTGCTTATCATTGCTATATAGAAAGGCTATAGACTTTTGGAGGTTAATTTTGTAACCTGCCATGCAAAGGGTGGGTTCTTTGCCTGTGAAGAAAAAAATGTAAAGTTTACCTTGGGAACAAATGATTAATGAGGTGTTTTCAATGCATCCCAGCTGTTCACCATAATAGAAGAATAATTTCATGTTTGGGGTCCTAAAGCCACTGATGGGAGCTGACTTTTTTTAAAGAGGGGGACATGGGGGGAATGGGTGATTAAAGGGTTAATATTCAAATCGGAAATTTGCAAGGCCTGCATAATGGGAGCGCCACCCTCATAACAATAGGAATTTTTAACAATATCCAGCCTTGTTAGCAAGAGAGTTACAAGCACCGAGGGCAATCAGTGTGTCTTGTCAGTTTCTTTTTATCTACCATCTCCAACCGCCGAGGAGCCGAAATGAAGCACTTTGGAATTATCAATTTCAGTCACATTTGCATAACAAAGCCCCCGAGGAAGAGGCATGATAAATGTAAAGGACCCCTCTTGGAAAAGGAACTGTCAACCGCGCCCCGAAAGATTCTCCGACCGAGCGCATTCTCCTGGACCGCAGTCAGCAAAAATAAAATGAACGCATTAAAGAAAGTCATTCTCTCAGAGAGAAAAATCTCCCCCTCTGCACAGACAGAGCTGGATGAAATGACATTATGCATATGAAAATGTCCAGAAAGATGTTTGATTTATGTATGCATTAGATGCAAATTCCATTACGGTGCGCGCGCTGTTGTGTGATTTGGCGCTGAACACACCAGCGCCCTGATCAGATCTGATCTCATTAATTCCGACAAGGAGAGAGAGAGGGAATTGAGAAGAATTTATGGCCTGGACACTTGAAAGAAGTAAATTGTAATTCTGTTTAAAGCTGTAGCGAACCTTTTAAACACCTTTTATTAGAGGAAAGCAACACGCACTTTTCCCACTGTAAGGACTTACTTAATCTTGTGCTAGGGACTTTCCGGTCTTCATTTAGGGGGTGAAAAAACACATCTATGACCTTGTTTAGAGGAAAGCAAACGAAGGTGGAAATGTCTATCGTGGACCAAATTTCGGGGAAAGCCCCAATCGCTTCAAAGGAGAAACGGTGCCTCGGAACACAGGGAGAGCGTTTGGTTTCAAGGGTCTTCGCTCTGTTGTTTTGGTTTTGTGGCTTAATATTTTCAAATAAAATATTAAACAGTAAATGAGTATTTTTATGGTGCCAGGGAACCCATTTGCATTTTAAAATGTCGTTAATTGCTTTACAGATAAAGGTACTAGTGAAAATATTCCAGAGATAACACAGTGGGGAAAGTTGTCTTGAAACCTCCACACAGGCGACTGCCTGGAAAGCGCAGTCAATTTCAGACCCAAATTAATAATCATAATAATAATCACCTAACTGCCAAAACAGTTTTCAGAAAAAAAATATATTTTATATGAGAAAAACTATGGATTGTTCCTCACTGTCAATAATAATTCTCATCCTTTTTTTTCACCCGGGGACCAAGACCTTAATAAGTCGTTTCCTCTTCTCAGGAACTGTAATCACCCTTCATGGGTGAGATGTCCTACATTTGCTCCATAGCGAGAGAGTAAAGCCCAGAGTGTCTCGCTGTGTTACGGCATCGAGGAATCGTGGTCCCTCCCCCAGCCTTCATGACCCCCTGGGGTGCAGCCTTGCCTGGGAGAGTTCCGCTTGCCTCCCCCACCTTTCATCTTCCAGAGCTGTGATTAACTGTCTTCCCAGGGCCGGAGGTGGGGGCGGACGCTGGCTTCGGAAAACCTGAGTTACCGATCATGTTTGATTTTAGATGGAAATGAAGATATCGAGGCGGCATGCTCCCCGGTGCAGCCTCTCAGTTTCCCGGGGTTATGCACTCCAATAGAAATCACTGTTAGGTTTAGCAAATAAGTGTTGATCCCAATTGATGCAGCAAAACTTAACTCCTGAATGCAAATAAACAGCGCTTCGAAGGGCAAAGGGGTTTACAGACCAGGTGAATCTGTTTAAAG
This sequence comes from Nannospalax galili, assembly GCF_000622305.1. Lineage (NCBI taxonomy): Eukaryota > Metazoa > Chordata > Mammalia > Rodentia > Spalacidae > Nannospalax > Nannospalax galili. The sequence goes on from NW_008360325.1 coordinate 6,867,357, forward strand.
GTCACATTTGTCCAAAGCTAATCCCTAGGTCAGTCCTCATTTCTGCCCCAGTCATAAAAGTATCTGCTGGGCAGCAGATGCAATTACGGACTTACTCGTATCCGATCTGCATCTAGCGCCGGTGTCTCCAGCCCATCTTGCTGTGTGTTTTTAAGGACATAGAGATTGCGTGGCATCTATTGGTTTGCCCACACAGTAAAACTGGCAAATCAGGAAAATAATTGGGTTTTCTTTGAAAAGGGGGGGGTAGGTGGGTGGAAAGAATTCCTCTTCCTGTGATGTTTTTAAAAATTCAAATTTTCCTCATTTATCTCTGTAAGGGCTCTAACCACATAGTTGAAAGGTGTATTTAGGCTACACAGATTGTAATTTAAAGTTTGAAATTCTGAGTTCGTTCACTTGGGGAGCGGGTACTTGAAAGAATTCTGAGCAGGATGCAAGTTTGGGAGGAAAAACTTAAGCTGCCGTTTCATCAGAGGCTCGCCTGTGTTTTAATGTATGTAGGTCCTTACAAAGGCATGCATCACAATACAGATCTAGCCCGTTTGCCGCAATTAAATTATTCCTCAAATATACACAGATGAAAATGTGCATGCTGTGTTCATAAATAATAGGGGTGCAAGCAGCTTGCTGAAATCTCGTATCTTCGCAGTGAACAGACGAAAACCGGAGACACCTCACACACAAACATGCACACTTGCAGGCACATAGAGCGTGTGAGTCTGGGTGATTAAGGTCCTGTGGCTGGCTCCCCTCCTCCCAGCCAAATGTGACTGAACTGGAACAATACCTTTGAACTCCCCTGCTCTGATCTGCATACTAATTAATCCGGAGTCCTTGACAATGACCTTAGCAGCCACCACTGCTTCCTGCAAAGGCCACTGGGCCCAACTCAAAAGTTGCTATCCAAATCCAGCAACAACAAAAAAGTCTCTTTTTACAGAGTGCCTCTCAGCTGACTTACTCCCTAGCTCCCTCTATGAGGCTTTTAGAAATAAAAAGTGTTTGACCCAGACTGGGAACCAGAGTTCAGAGAGGAATGGTCACACTTCTGATACCTAACCTCAGGAGTGATAATGGACTTGTGACATGCTGTCCCTTAAAATGAAAATCTTCCCTAAAAGATTCTGTGCAAGGGGTCCTGCAGTCATCTTTGAAATGTCAGAAGCCTGCCGTTCCTTTAAAATCAGGGGACAGGACCTGCTCCTATCTTTATTTAAAATTCAAATCATTGATTCATTGTGGACTTTTATGCATCAGTTCTGATTTCTTCTAAAACATGGTCTGTCTGTGGCGGGAATTTGGACACTATCTTAAGTCTTGTTCCAAGGTACAAGCTCTTCCGCCCCACCACTCACCCCAGCATGACCAAGTGACTTGATGGCATCTTTGCTATATTCTTAAGAAAGTCAGTAGGAAAGAAATGGAAAACTGGGAAAAAAAAATATAGTTTCCCCTTCCAGGTTTATGCATATTTACCTACAAATTTAAAGGGAGGAAAAACAAGACAGAGTGTAATATTCTATGAAGACTCAAAGACTCATGATTATCTTGTTGGAAGGACAAGGTCTGGTCAGGGGTGTTACACAAACGACCACACAAAGGCACTCAAGAGGCAGGCTGCGGGGGCCTTTGAAAACTTCTGTGCAGCAGGGAATTAGCAAGGAGCTTCAAGACACTAAGTTTTTAAGAACAGGTCAACGTTACATTCCTGGTATGACCTCAGGGAGGAAAATCTATTTGACAGAAGCAAAATTATCAAAGGAATGTATTAAAAGCAATAATAATATTTTTAAAAGAACAGTTGAACAAAAGTTTAAAAAAAAAAAGCAAACCCTTTCCATAGCTCTGACATCATGAGCTGCACTGGAATATGCGGTTTCCTTGGAAGAGGCCCCAGGTGAACTAAAACTAGGGGTCTTGCGGCTCATCTGCTGCTCACCTGCACAGCCTTACCTGGCCCTTACCTTGCTGGCATCACTGGGTGGGAAACAAAGAGAGACCTGCTTTCCTTCTAGTCACAAGGCCCCCTGGCCTCCCACAGTCTTGCTGTGACCAAGAGCTCTAGCCCTGGTCCTCTAGGCAAGCAAAGCTCTCAGCTGCGTGGGGGATACCATGTTTGCAGTCACCCTCCCAAGTTCCACGATGCTCCATTTCAGTAAGCAGACACGTTTCTAAGAACACGTTGTTCTAAAAAAGACAGGAAGACGAAAAAAAGCTGTCTGTAATTTGTCATGAATTTCAATTACCGAAAAACTTTTGATTTTTTTTTTTCTTTTTTGAAGAAGAAAGTTGGCGGGCTTCCAGGTTTTAAGAATGTGGTTAACACAGAAAATGACAGAAAGAAAAAGATGTGTATATGTGTGTGTGTGTGTGTGTGTGTGTGTGTGTGTGTGTGTGTTTGCAGAAACAGCTCAACACACAATACTCATAGGCCAGGCTGTTTTCAGTCCTGAATAGAAGGTCCACATGGTGCTGTGGGCAAGAGAGGGCATTTTGTATTTATGGGTACCGGGATTGTTCTGGCAGGTTCCACAGCCTGTCCCTGAGTTGACATGTCACACAAGTGACTTTGACTTTCAGCATCTTAGACTTTGCATACAGACACCAAGGAGCCGGTCCACAAGATGCAGTGCACATGGAGAGGGCTCTGGAGAGGAGATAAGGAATCACTCAGTGATTGGAAAGTACTGGGGGATTCCCCTCCTTTCAGGCGCACAGAATACTTACCAAACGGGAACAGAACTTTTTTGAAATGTGCAACTGTGTGAAACTTGTCTGGTTTCAGATTTACACAGAAATTTGGACCCATCTTGTTTTCATCCAAACAGACTCAAGCTGAAGAGCTTCTTGCCTGAGCTGGGAACACATTGGGTACGCCTAATTCATTAACCCACCAGCACTGGGTTCCCGCTGAGCTTACTAAATGTGCACAGCTCAGAGATTTGCTTTTTTGTCCTGTTTTCTGGAAAGCTGAATCTCAGCTAGCACCAGCCTAGGAAACAGGTGGGAGACTAAAAACAAACATTAAAAAACAACACAATAACAACAAAAGCAACTGGCTTGACATCAGGCTGGGATCTGCTCTTGGCCCTTAAAAACATCAGATTTCTGAGGTGCTGTGTATATGCACACCACCAAATAACATTTGTCTTTTAAAAAATATAAGTAGACTTCGAGTTCATTCTGTGATAACATGAGACAGTATATTATAAGATGCTAATGGACTGGACTGGATCCTTCTGACAAGAGGTCAGAGGTCACGAAAGCTGACTAGGGAGAATCAGGGCCTCTCTCGGCTCAGCTCTGTGCAGAACGATTTAAAAGTGGTTTTACGTCAACGGTCAACGAAAGATTGAATCCCATCTGTAATTCTGCGTGGGGGCCACAAGCACTAACTAAGGAGGCCTTATCCCTCTGGGGCTTTCGTTCTGGCTGTGAGTCAGGGAGACAATACACAAGGCACCACTTGGTGCTTTCTGTTAGGGAAGAGAGAGAACTCAGGAAAGAAAATGGGCACCCAGTGCAGGCCCAGGGTGGGGCACTGGCACTGCAAGGCTGGAGTTTAAGGATGCACTCTTGGAAAAAGGAGATGTGCCTGTGCCCCTGGACACAGGCACCCGGGGAGCAGGGCAGAAGGCCTGGGATGCAGGCTGCCTGGGGGGCTAGGCTGAGCAAGGCCATTGTTAGGGAAGCATTGTGGAGAACACAGATCTTGCTGGAACACAGACATCCCTGTGAAGACTTTGGCTGTTATATTCAAAGAGACATGAGGAAGCCAGTGGGGAGCTTTTGTCCTTCTGGTACATTTGGGAAGCCTAAATGGAAACAGGCAAGCAGAGGTTCTCAAACCCCCAAGTGAGCATAGTGTTAGGCAAAAGCGGTCCAGGTCAAGCCAGAATTGGACTTTGGACACTCAAAGGTTCATTTCGTTATGATTTTGATTTTCATTTTACAAAAAAGAAGATAGGCAACAAACAGAACTGAGGAAGAAAACTGTGCTCTCTGGGGCCTTGTTGTGTTTATGTACAGCCCACTCATCCGTGTTAGGACCTGTCATCGTGGTTTTTAATCTAGTTTTTTTTTTTTTTTTAAGGTTTAAAGTTTTACTAAAAAATTTATAACAAAATAATAAAACTAGTTAATGATCTTTTTTTTAAAAAAAAAAAAAAACTGCCTTGGTGAAGCTGGGCTGGGGAGGTGATGTGCTTAGTAAACTGCCTTCTGAACAAGCTCAGGGACCAGAGTGGAGTTCAACCCCCAGAACTCACATAATACACCAGGCATGGTGGCAGGCTTCTGTAACCCACCCCAGCAGCTGGGGAAGCAGGGATGGGCAGACCCTTAGGGTTCACTGGCCAGCCAGTTAAGTTTGCTTGGCAAGTTTGAGGGCAATGAGAGAGGCTGTCTCAAAAAACTGGGTGGAGAAGTACTGAGCAAGACATCCAACACAAACTCAGGGGCTCATATACCCCCCCATACCCCTGCACACCCCCACCCCAACACAATGTCATGTCAAAGAACTCCTGTCTCCCCCCAACACACGCACGCGTGCATGCACGCACGCACACACGCAGGCACGTGCACCCCTCTATGTGGGAGGGCTCTTGAAAGAACCCAATTCTAAGGCACATTCCCAAAAAGCCAGGCTCCCATCCTCCTCCCCTCAATCCTAGGGTCTCAGAGACCTTGCTGCTTCTTAAACTGACCCCAGAGACAGATGGCTGAGTCCCTGACTGGACCTGACATCTCGTTGAACTGGGCAGAGCCTCCGTTTTCTCATTGTAAAGTAGGAGCTCTAGTGCAGACTTGGGCTTCCTCTCCAAGAGCTTGTAGACTGGAGAATATCATGAATATGAAAGCCCTTTACAGATAAAAATACAATTATTAAGTGGGGCGTGGTGGCACAGGCCTTTAATCCCAGCACTTGGGAGGCAGAGACAGGTGAGTGAGTTCCAGGACAGCCTGGTCTACATAGTGAGTTCCAGGACAGCTGGGGCTACAAGGAGACCCTGTCTCAAAAGGAC
>NW_008360325.1:6872433-6909368 GCF_000622305.1 Nannospalax galili
ACAGATGCAAATAAGAAGCCTAAAAAAAAATCTGGACAAAGACCCTAAGTGATCTATGCTGATCAGATATAAATGTATATGTATATGTTTACAATTCAAAATTCAAAATATATTTATACAAACTCAGAAAAATAAAAATTACAGTTTCACCTCTTAGAGAAAACCAAAATTTATTTTTGTTGTAGCTTCAGTTTTTTTCCCGTGTTTTAAAATATAATATGAATTCTTGCATTGTATTATTGTGTCTGTGTTGTTATTAATGTACTTATGGTAATGTAACACAGCCACGGTTATGTTACATTCTAACCATCACCTGTTATATACTGTTGCCAGAGCCGTAAGATGTATTCAAGGTATAAAATATAATATAGCATGAATTACTTTGTCATGGAAGTAGACTTAGATTCACTCATATGAATATCAGGATGCTTTATACCAGTAAATATAAAATAGTGCTGATTTCGTTTTTGTTTGAGAGGTGTTTGTCTGTTTGTTTTGAGATAAAGTCTCCCTGTAGTCTCAGCTGGCCTGGTACTCGCTATGTAGACCAGGCTGACCTGGATCTCATAGAGATCTCCTGTCTCAGCCAGTCTCCCAAATGATGGGATTAAAGGCATGGACCACCATTTGATTATACCACGACTTGATTTTTAACTTTTTTAAAAAATTAGTTAAATCACACACACACACACACACACACACACACACACACACACACACACAGAGAGACAAGTTTTAAAACATGGGCAGTACCAAAGTGAAGTTCCACCATCCCTACTGTGTTTTCACTGGCAAGCCATGGTACCGCCCACTGACAGGGAGGTAGACCAGCAGACCATTTTGTGCCCTTCTTTTTAAACTTTAAACAAATAGATTGCCCTTCCTTCCCTTGCTATTTCCTTCCCTTCCTTTCCCTTCTTCCTCCCTCCAGCCAGTCTCTCTCTCTCTCTCTCTCTCTCTCTCTCTCTCTCTCTCTCTCTCTCGTTTGAGATAGACTATTACCACGTATCTCCTGATCCTCCTGCCTAGGTCCCCTGCTTGCTGAGATCACAGTTCTGTGCCACCACACCTATCTGTTGCTCTCTTAAATGTCTGAATGACATTGCACTGCAAAAATATTTTATATTTTATTTAATTAATCTGTAAATTTAAGTTATGTTATTGCAGACACTGCTCCTGAAGAAAGCTGCAAAAATTTACATGTTTTTGTGAAGCCATGTTAGGATAAGAAAGCTAAGTCACTCAAGGGGACCTGTTAGGTTAGAGAGGGTAGTTGTGTGAAGTCTGTCCAGAAAGGAGAAGGCACTAGCTGACCCCAGATGCACAGTGTGGGCAAGTCCTCTCTTCGATCTCCCACCTGCATTGCCCTTGCTCTGACCAAGTAGAGAAGTCATTTTTATTTTATTTTACTTTATTTTTGGTCTTATTACAACAGGGTCTCCCTGCAGCCCCAGCTGGCCTGGAACTCACTATGTAGACCAGGCTGGCCTTGAACTCACAGAGATCCACCTGCCTCTGCCTCCCTAGTGCTGGGACTATAGACGTGCGCCACCACACCAGGCTCGTGATGTCATTTTTAGAATCATCTGTGCTTCCCTTTGTGTGTGTGAATTGTCCACTAATATTCTTTCTGTATTCCTTCATTGGATTGTGGTTCTATATTAGTGATTAGCAGGAGGTCTTTATACATAAAGGAAATTTGTCTGAGATAAATCCCTTACGTTACAAAATGGGAATTTTATATCTACAAAAAGCAAAACGTGGGCTGACAAGATGACTTGGCAGTAAAACGCTTGGTGGCCTGAGCTGGATCCCCAGAACCCATGTTCAGTTAAAAGAGAGCTAACTCCACAAAGCTGTACTCTGACCCCCTCACACGCCCACCCATACACACTATGCACACATGAACACACCCTCACACATAAGTAAAGGTAATTTTAAATAAAATGTATCAAAACTTCCCATTTATTTCCTAGTTCCAAGATTAGTGATGGGGAGAAATCACACTGAAGGGCTAGGCAGAGCTAAGAGCTCCTGAAGAGGCTAGGCACGTTCAGAAACTGGTGAGGACCAGCTTGACGGTATTGGGGGGGGGAGCCTAGAGTGGAAGCCTGCCCAGGGGCCATCATCAGTGGAAGGGAAACCCGGAAATGGCTTCCTGTGCCTGACTTACCCCTGAAAACACCTCTGCATTACGACAAGCCAAGAGGCTGGGAGCCCGGGTGAGCTCTCGGAGCAGCTGTGCGCCCAAGGCGAGAAGCCATGCAGGAGGCGTGGAGGTCCAACGCAGCTCACAACCCGGGAAGCTGAGGCACAGGCAGGTGCGGTGCTGGGGATCATTGCTCACGCTGATGTCCTCCCAGATTCCATCCCCCACCCCCACCCCGGGAATTGGTGGATTTGAAGGGAACACTTGGCCAGAGGAGATCAAAGTCCTGGAAACGGTACTGGAGGCAACAGTCTGAAACCATCCAAGCTGCTCCAAAGTTCGTCTTCAAGCCCCAGGCTGGTGACTCCTTCCGGTCACATGACCCGATGGGCTCCTACCCATGGTACACACTCATGCTGGAGTGCTCATCCAGGAGGGTCCTTCTGTCACTGATAAGTCCCTTTGGGTCCCTTTGATGGACTAATGAAGCCACTCAGAGGAAAGTGCCATTAAGCAGTAAAGACCAGACTTGCCATGTATCCAGACACATAATGGCTATCCAAGGCTCAAGCCCTGACCTCTAGCTACCTGTTACGGGGCTGCTTGGGAGGTAGGTTAAAGCCCTGCCACCCGGTTCTCCTCTCCTTCCTCCTGTCCAAGGCGGGAAGTAAGAAGGTAAGTGGTCTCAATCAGTGTGGGTCTTCCATCCGGCTTCCTTTCCCACAGGCAACTGGAGGAGTTAGATTTGTCTCTAAAGCACCTGAGTTGTTAGCTCTGCGGGGGAAGGCCACCTTTCCCCCACCTCTCCAGCTTGGGGCCCTGCAGTACCTACCTCTGTATTCCTGACTGAGGTAGTGAATGCTTCCTCCTCGGGTGAGTAGATGCATGTGAGCACACATGTGCTCCTTGGTCCTGTGTAACAAGTGTTTTTGTACGAGTCTGCGCATGTATTTGTACCTTTGTGTGTGTTTGCGTAACTGTGTGTATTTGTGTGTATGCTTGTTGTACACATCTGTGTGGGATCACAGGGCTGAGGAGAAGAGATTCAGAACTAGAGGGTAAAAGCCCGGGAGTTAAAAACCAAGCTGTGAGGCCAGAGAGCCGACTCTGAGCGTTATACTCAGCCATTTCTGCACAGTCACAATCCCAGCATGCAGTGCTGTGGACCAGCGTCTACCTTCTTTGGAAGAAGAAAAATAAAAATAAAGACCCAATGAAACAAATTAAAAAAAAAAAGATCATGTGGCTTTGAAGCAAACAGAAAGGAAGTGACACAGGCAGGTTTGCTCTAGAGTCGCCAGATGCCTGTGGCACCTTTAGATCGGTGGTTAGAGAAACTGACATTGAAGATGGGCCCCCAACAACAAGAAAGATCCTGGCATGGTAACTGGGTGCCCCTTGCTCCAGGCTGGGAGGAGCAAGCCCAGCTTCCAGGACAGATCACTCTGGGAGGGATCATGGAACTTTATCACACCTCCCCAGTGCTTACAAATCCTTCTTCATTTTTGTTAATGGTTGGCCGGATCCCTTCTGGACTACAGAGAGTAAGAAAGATCCGTAACCAATCACGGACCGTTAAGACAGAGTTGAGCCAAAGACGCCTGTGAAGCCAACCCAGGTCAGTGCTGTAATCTAAGAACTGCTTTTGGCAGTTCACAAGCTTAGCCCAGGGCTGGGATGGCTGTCAGGAGTCTTCAGAGACCTGTTAAATTAAATCCCTGCGGAAGTGCTGGGTTCAGTCTGAGCTCCCCCGTGCTTGGCATAAACTGAGCAATCAGCAGTCAGACTGAGGAAGGCAGACTAAGAGGAACGTAATTGCAGGGAACAAATGAAGGTTCCTTGACTGACAGGATGGTGCGTGCAGGAGCCATTGTGGAGAATCAGCCATGTTACACGGCAGTGGGATGTCTCCTATACCAATGTCTCACCAGATGAGAGACCATGGGGTGTGCCCAATCTCATCTGCTGAGGCTGTTGGGAATAATTCTTGGCACTAGAGCCCGCAGGCTAGCAGATGTGGGCAACCCAACCAATCAGGAGATGACTGGGCACTGAGGTCAGCCTGCTCCATCCAAGTTCTACCAGCTCAGTCAAGGCTCTCAGGGAAAGATGTAGAGTGTGGAGACTCCAGGGCCGTGAGGCACTGAATGCTCTCACCGGCCCATTGCAAACCCTCTAGAATGGTAGACGAGCACATGTACGAGTGAACCTTGGACGGATGAATGATATCCTGCTTCAACAAAGATGCCCTTTTGGTAGACCACCCTGAACCTGCCTGTTTCTCAACTTAGACCTCAGCAGAGGGCCTGAAACTTGGACTTGCTCTTCTATCTCCTGACACTGGAGGCAACACAAGCCCCTAGGCCCCCAGGCGATGTGGCGTAGCATGGTGTCTCCCTGGACCACCACAGGGCTCCTGTTCAGAATAAAAGCCTCCATAAGGCTGCCATTATCTCCATTTCTTCTTTGTGCAAGTGGCATGGCTGGCTGTCACTTTTGCCCCCTGGCTCCTGCCCCCCCCCCCAGTGTCCTCTTAGAGGGTGGAATTGGCTTTATGCCACCCTTGACTTTGGACTTGGATGTTGGATTTATTTTGGCTGGTATAGTATGGGCAAATGAGCCTTTTAGCCTTTCAGCCACTAACAAGAGAAGACTGTGGAGAGGACTGGGGATGTCATGAGGAGTGTGTCACCAGTGAAGCCCAGCCCTAAACCAGCCACAGCAGGTGAGTGAGCCTGAAGGCAGTAAATATTTGTCATAAGCCATGGGGTCTGGTGCTTGGTCATTCCTCAGTGTGGCTGTGGTAATCGAGAACAGATACAACCCTAATATCTTGGTTCATTCAGGCTGCTATAGCAAAATATTTTAAACTTAATAATTTTTTAAAATGTATTTTGTGTGTGTGTGTGTGTGTGTGTGTGTGTGTTGCTTTTGCCCAAACCCAGTGTTAGCATACACTAGGGAAACCCTCTCCCTCTGAGCTGATCCCCTGGCATTACTGTCATGAGCCCGGACTGCTCTTTGTGCTAGAGCTGGACCATCTTGCTTTGAGTCCCAGCTCTACCAGTTTTGACTCTGTGAAAGTTACTTAGCTTCTCCAGGCTGTAAACTGGCAATAGTGATAGTACCAACAATCACAGGAGCCAGGAAACACCCTGCTGTGTCTAGCTATGAGGTTGAAATGAAATAACGGACACAGCAAGACTAGCACAGAGCTTGGTTTGGATGAGACTTTGATCCACATCCAGAGTCAAGTTTTTGTCTCTCAGTCGTTTTCTTCTGTTGTGTTTTCTTTTGTCAATTGCATTCTTACACTCTGCTAGACACACAGGGACAATGCACGCTTACCGGACACTGTCCCTACCCCTAGAAAGACGAGCCCAGTGAGGGAGAAAGAATGAAGGAACTTCTTCAGTGTAGAACTTAACAGGCTATTTCTTCCCTCAAAGAGAAAGAGTGAAGATCTAAGCTGCAAAGAAGGTAAACAATTGGGAGGAGACCTGGAGGAGAGGTGGGGTGGGAACGGAGGCTAGGGGGCAATGCCAGCTCATCCTTCGCATCTTTGCAGCTCATAACACGTAGGTTTTACTAGTCACCCTGATTTTAAGTGAAGTGCTGTGACAAGAATGAATGGACCTGGGGAGCACAAGAGATCAGCCAGCTTTGCTCAGTCACTCTGCTCAAGTCTCTTTGTTTCTTACCAGCAGTACATAGACTCAAAATTTTCATGCAGGTTCAATTCAGATGCAAATGGCTCTGTCCAAGTGGTAAATGTGGCAAAAAAGACCAGGGTGACAACAGGGACATTGTGCCCCCCCCACACACACACACAGCATCACGCCCTCATTCCCTGAATCACAGCCGTGTGAGTTGGGGTGAGGAACTATCCCCCCCCCTTTGCCCCAGTTTGAGTAATGAGAGGTGATCCACCATACGTTTTCCCTGGGAGCTGGATGGCAAATTCAATTAGTTATGTCTGAGAACAACCCGTAAATATTATCAGGACATAAAATATTGCAGGCATTTGGAACAAAAATACAGACATCTAAATATTGATGTTTTTTGGTGGAGAACTGGAATTTCAGAACAGAAAGCAGCTTGAAACATAACGTGCTCACGCTCCTCGGCTCCGAGGTGAGCTGCTGAGTGTCGGGCTCAGTTTTGCTCACCCATTCATCTATTTATGCACGAGATAAATAAGACCAGAGATCATCCCTCTACCAGGCCCTGTGTAGGAGCTGGGAATGCATTGAAGATAAGTAAGATGGAGTGGCTGTTGCTGAAGACTGCACCTTCTACTGGGTGACAGAGTGAGACAGAGGGTGACAGAGTAAGACGGAGTGGTGGTGGGTGGAAGAAACAAGGAAATGGACTATTCTAATTTGGGACATGATTAAACAGTCAGGAAAGCCCAGAGTTCTGGGGAGGACCCGTCCTGGGCCACCAATCAGCAGATATATCAGGATGCTGCTCGGAGGAGGTAACATCCTAGGCAGGCTTCGAAGAACTGTTTCCAGGGGCTGGAGAGATGGCTCAAAGGACAAGAGACGTGCTGCTCAAGCAGGAGGACCTGGGTTTGGGTTCCCAGGACCCTTAGAAAACCCAGGAGGGATCTTATGTGGCTGCAGCTCCATCTTTGGGCAGACATGGGGACAGAAGGATGGCTGCAGCTTGCTGACCAACCAACTAGCAAAAAAAACCAGGGAGTTCTAGGTTCAGGGAGAGAGCTGTCTCAAGAGGATAAGGCTGAGTGACAGAAAAGGACGTCTGCTGCTGTCCTCCTGTGACTTCCTCACATGCACATGGGGGAAACATACCTTCAGGTACACACACACACACACACACACACACACACACACACACTCACTGTGTCCTTTTTTCTCTGCATAGTTGATATCTAGCACAGATCTGTCACGAGACAGGTATGCCTAACGTATTACTATAAATGAAAGACCTCTTTAAAGTATCTATTTATAAAGTATCTACTTGTAAAGTTTGAAAATTCAAGTGTTTCCTTCAGGGGCCAACAGGACATTTTTAACAAGTGAAAAGTGAAAGAAACCAAACAGAACAACAGCAACAGAACAGTGCAGAAGGCAGGAAGGGTGGGGACTGTCCTATGCCAGCGCATACCCCTTCTGAACAAAACAAGTGTGTTCCCTGAGCAGGGGCAGCCTCTGGGGCCCCAGAGCTGTCAGTGCGTTCAGTAAAAATTCAAAGTATGAATTTGGCTTAGGAAACTTCCCAACCTGTGGATGTCAGCCACTGACTGAAGTTTTTAAACATTTCATAAAGACCTTGAAATATACGTCCATGGTAGAGTTTATGGCTCGTGGGCTATCAATATGTGACTTCTGATTTCCTGAGCCCCCCAAATATCCATGGAAGTTTTGGATATGTTATTGAACTTAATTTTCCAGAAAAGAGAACTATAGAGATGAGAGTATTGGGGTGCATAGAGGACAATAAGCGTCCGGTTCTTCAATATTCTATGAAGCTTCTCTGAAAAAAACAGTGGAAGAATGGATGGATGGTGGATAACTGGGTGGATGGATGGAAGGATGAGTGATTGGGTGGATGGCTGGGTGGATGGATGGATGGATGGATGGATGGATGGATGGATGAGTGATTGGGTGGATGGATGGATGGATAGATGGATGGATGGATGGATGCATGAGTGATTGGGTGGATGGATGGATGGATGGATGGATGGATGGATGGAAGGATGAGTGATTGGGTGGATGGATGGTGGATGGATGGATGGATGGATGGATGGAAGGATGAGTGATTGGGTGGATGGCTGGGTGGATGGATGGATGGATGGATGGATGGATGGATGGATGGAAGGATGAGTGATTGGGTGGATGGCTGGCTGGATGGCTGGCTGGCTGGATGGATGGATGGATGAGTGATTGGGTGGATGGCTGGCTGGCTGGATGGATGGATGGATGGATGGATGATTGGGCATATGGATAGATAATTGGGTAGATGCATGGATGGACGGATGATTGATGGATTGGATAGATTATTGGATGGATGAGTAGATGATTGGGTATATTCATAATTGGGTGGGTGGATAAATGGATGAATGGATGGATGGACGTACTAGATTTGATTGCTAAGGAAGGAGTCCAGGTCTGGAAGTTATATGCAAACAAGGCCTGGTCTAAACAAGGCTGCGCAGGAAACTGCATGGGGTGTAGATACTGTGGTTATGGGCGGTTGGGAACGTCACCAGAAGTGGGAAGGTACTGACCATGATCCTTGGACCCTTGACCAGGACATTCTGGTGTCATTCTGACATCACAACAAGCTTCTCAACTGCCCTGTGACTCCATTGCTCCATAAATGGAATAGGAATCAGAGCAGAGCTTACTTCATAGGACTGTTCTGGGTGCTCAAGTGGCTCTGTGGAGAATGGGACTCCAGATTCCTCCGTACTGCTCAGCTGCTATGACATACATGGTCATGTCGGTAATGATCCTCCTCTGTCCCAGGACATGCTGGGAGCAGAGCAAAGTTCCCTGGCTTCAAGAAGTAGCTGGAGAATAGGTTATATCACTCCAGTTTCCAAGGATGTCACCCAGCTATGGATGCTGGCTTTCTTCGTTTTTCATGTGTAGGTGAAAAGCTGATAGAAAGTGAATTTACCCCTCCCTGGTTGATGTTTTGAACTGGAAGCCTGTGGAAGGACAGGTGTGGCAGATGCCCCCACCCCCACCCCCCATCCCCTGCTTTACAAAGGGATATTTTCATGTTTAAGTTGGGGATTAGAATTCATGAATCCCAGCTACCTGGATCCTAAGGATTGAGTTTAAGAGGGGAGGTCCGGTCTGCCCACAGAGCATGGGCAAAGTTGTGCTGATACTGGTGAACCACCTAAATGGTGCCAGATACCACTTACCCGTGTGCTCCTGGGTGATAGGTCCCTGATCTGTGCTATGAATCCTTAGCCCAACCTTGGAAAGCAGTGGTGACAACTTCATCATCTGCAGGAGGAGACAGGTTCCAAAGGCCAAATGCTCACTTTGTGACACAGCAGGTGGGCGTCTGAGGGTGACGCAAATGTGTTGCTCATGGCTTTTTCATCACCACCCAGGGAGCAGGGTCCTACAGAGGGTGCAGGTAACGAAGTGTTCCTAGCTAACAGGAGCTGGGTGAGGAAACAGCACAGTGGACGGGACAGCAGAAGGGGCCCCCTTCCCACACCAGGGTGCATCCTTGCAGCAAAAACATAGCCTCCTCTTAAGAAGCCTCTGCCTCCTCCCTTCCCCTATCCATCAATAAATAAATAAACTCAGAATTGGGGGGGGCGGGGGAAGTTTCTGACTTTCTGTAACCTTTTCTTGCAGTTCAGGTTATTTCTTTAATGCATTTGTCTGCTTTAAAATTGTCTCCTTAGCCTCTCAAGGGAAGCCAATATAATACCACATCACATTTCTCACCGGAGAAAAAAGAACACTTACTCTTAATACGTGGCAATTTTGCCAGATGTTATTGACATAGTAAGTGCGAAATTTCTGTGCTCCTCAATGCAGAGTGCAGCAGATTAAGGAACAATGAGACACGGTGCAAAATGAAGTTTCAAAAGCCGCAGTGTCAAAGCCAGGGAAGGTGTGAAAAGATTACATCCTTGCAACACTCCAGAGCAAGTTTACTAATTACTTTACCGGTACAAATTTCAAAGTAAATTCCCAAGACTAGGGAAAGTTTTTAAAAGTGCTATTGTCCCCCAGACCTGTCAGCACTTCTATGGTGGGCGGAGGGAGGAAGGAAGGTCTGAGCTGGGTTGTGGATTCTTTCTGCTATGGCACAGAAGGAGAACCTCCAAACACAGCTAAGGTCAACAGAGGCGATGGCTTTGGCCGTCCTGTCCTCCTGGACCCCTTCCTGTGATAACAGCAAGGCTTTATCTCCAGACCAGAGACTGAACAAGCCAGATGCTGTTATTGAGGTAGGACAGGTACTGAGTCCACACAAAGCACCCGGGAAGTGGGACCTGTGACCACTCACCCCCAAATAGATTTAGAGACAGGAAGCCTATGTTCAGCCTCCTACACCACACAGCTGGTTCATTCCAGACCTGGGTCTCAAAGGTAGGTCCTCTGTCTTCCAAACCATATTATCTATACTTTCTAACAAGATTAATAGCCTGCCTTCCTTCCTTTCCTTCCTTCCTTCCTTCCTTCCTTCCTTCCTTCCTTCCTTTCTTTCTTCTTTCTTTCTCTCTTCTTTTCTTTCTTTTTCAGTGCTGGATCAAACTTAGGGCCTTGTGCTAGGATCTTTTTCTTTCTTTCTCCTTTCTTTAGTCTCGTAACCCCAGACTGGCCTCACACTCGTTATGAGGCAAAGAATGCCCTAAACTCCTGATCCTCCTGCTCTACCTTCCAAGTGCTGGAATTCCAGGCAAGAGCCATGATTCCCCTTAAATTGTTTTTAAAGTAAGGTGGTGAAAACCTGTTTCCAAATGAAATCTTACATAAATATCCGAAACAGAAGCAAGATCAAGGCAGGGCTTCTCCACTTAGGGGTGTGGAATAAGATTGTGTGAGGACTCACAGTAACTCCAGTTCTGTATTTGTGCTTCTGAGGGGATTGTACAGATGCTTCCCATCTGAGAATGTGAGCAGATGTGCACACACAGACACACTCACACAGAAAAACATGCACACACACATAAATATACATGCATACATGTGTCTTAATCTTTCAAATGTTATCAGTCTAATCCTACCTTTTGAAAAACCGGACTCTCAGGACTTCTGGTACTCCCCACTGAAAAAAAAAAACTAACAGGCCAGAGAGATGACAGAAGATAAAACGCTTGCCATGTAATTGTGGGGACAGGAATTTGGATCCTCAGAACCCAAATAAGTACAAAATGGACATTTCAGCTCCCCTGTCACTCCAGCCATTAGAAGGCAGAGACAAGGATTCCCAGAGCAAGCTGCCTAGCTAGACTAACCAAATCAGTGAGCTCCGGGTTCCACTGAAAGACCTACCTACATGAATAAAGGGAAAGACAGTTGGAGGTGATTCCCAGTGTCAGGCTCCAACTCTACATGCACACGTGCATATGCATTCCCATACAGAGGCATGCCCACACATACACACACACACACACACACACACACACACACACACACACACAGCCCACAGAGACACAAGAAAAACAAAATAAAGAGAGAGAAAGAAAACAGAAACCAAACAGAATAAACACAGCACACCGACCTTAGTCGAGAGTGTCCATTCATTTACACCTTGACCTTAATAAATGACACAGGTCTTGGAAACACTGTCAGGAGCAGCATGTTTTTTAAATTAAACCTCTTAGGTTGAGATGATTATTACCCTACCTTCATATGCAGCTATGACAAGCAATGGACTCTCCCCAGTGGTGTTATTCCAGGTGTGACTAATAATCACTTGCCATATTACAATTTCCCGACTTTCATTGGTGTGTACATGCGTGCCCAACTCTTACTTTAATGAGATGTTTCCCAAACAAGCAAGTAAACATGTACAATGATTTTTTTTTCTTCTGTAGAGGGCAAGAGAGAACAAAAATCAAGTGCCCCATTTTGTTCTGAATGCAGCAAATTTTAAAAAGTATTTTATTTATTATTTTTATTTTATGTGTATGAATGCATTACCTACATGTATGTAAGCGCACCCATGTCATGCAATGCCCACAGAGGTCAGAAGAGGACATTGAATTCCCTGGAACTGGAGTTACAGATGATTGTTAGCCACCATGTGGGTGCTGGTAATCAAATCTGGGTCCTTTGCAAGAGCAGTCAGTGCTCTTAACCACTGAGTCATCTCTCTAGCCCCTGAATACAGCAAATTTAAAGGAAGTTTTGACCCAGTAAACGGAGGGCAGGCTTGAGAAGGTTCACCCCCAGGAGCAAATTCACAGAGGCAGCTTCAAGGTACTGGGGTGATGTCACTCTGTGCAGGTCCACAGACAGGAATGACCCAGAGTCCCAACCACGCAGACCTCAGGTCCCACAGGCTTCACAGAGGCAAATCACTGGCGCCTTTGAGTGATGATAGGAGACCAACCACAAGGACTTGTGGGAGTTGGTGACAGAGCAGGTACCCTGCACTCATCAAGCCTGTGCTTCTGCAAACACCTTCCCTTAGTTGGGTACAAGGACAAAAATGTGTGTGAGTGGCGCTCAGCCATGCTGCCTTCTAGGAGGGTCCTTTTGTTGACATCCTTGGACCAAACTTTCAGCCTACCACTGCCCTAGAGCTTTAATCCATTCCCAGAGGTCCCAGGCTCAGGGACTACAGACTCGACCCGATGCTGGCTGAAACGTTAGGTCACTGTGCTGGATGGCTTCAGCTGTCCCCTTGACAGTCCCAGGAAGAAGGAACCTCAACTGGGGAATTTTCTCTATCAGATTGGCCTGAGGGTATTTCAGTGAGGCATTTTCTGGATTGTCGGATGATGTGGGAGGGCCCAAACCACTGTGGGTGGTGCCACCCTGCACACATGGTCCTGGGTTGTATAAAAATCAGGCTGAGCATCAGCCAGAAGAGCAAGCCTGTAAGCAGTGTTCCTCCATGGTCTTTTCTTTCATTCCTGACTCCAAGTTCCTGCCCTGAGTTCCTGCCCTGGCCCTCTCAGGGCATGTAAGCCAAATAAACCCTTTTCACCCCAAGTTGGTTTGGTCAGAGAATTTTATCACATCAATAGAAAGCTTCTGGTCACCAAGTATGACTCATTTTCCCAGGATGAGAAAAAGAGACCCAAGGGTAGATGGGGAAAACTGAGACCCCTGGGTTAATGACTCCTGGGATACTATCTCAGTTTGTTTACAATGAAAACAAGTTTACAAGTTTACAGGGCCTTGGGCTCCTCTCCTACCTTAAACAGATAGCTTTAATCCCTCATGACCCTTCTCTTCGACTCAAAATAATATACATATGTGTGTGGGTGTTGTGAAAATATTAAGCATTCTAGGCAGAGAATATTTACTCTAAGCAACAGACTGCAAACAACAGGTGGGATTAGATTGATAACATCTGCTTGCCATTGTCTGTGCTGTTCAGAAGGGGTCAGAAGGGACACAATCCTCTGATAAGACCAATTCCTCTTTTCCCATTTGAGGTTGGACTATAGTTTTAATAAAGAGAGAGCATGGCCTCTGCTCAAGAGCACCGTTCCAGGAGAAATATAAAGGAACAACTTGTGAGAACAATTTGGGTCTCTCTTGGTTGAAATGGATGCCAAGAGTCAGGCTGCTTTTGTTCTGTGACATGGCACTTCTGCCACAGCAGCCCATGTAGCAACAGCAGCTCTGATACAGCAACAGAACCTCTGCCGTGGAGCTGGTCCTCCGAGCCTCAACTTGCCACCACATGGGGCAGTCATTGTTAGGACACAGATGGTAGCCTAGCTTTTGTGGTCACATAGTTTCTGTCCAATACTCAACTTGGCCACTGTACATGTAAGAAGCTTTTGACTTGTTAAGCTTTGGGCAGGCAAGCATTGGGGAAAGTCAGAGTGGTGAAATACAGGACTGGAGAACACAGGATGCCTGCCGTCTTCCTCTACAGAACTTCAAGGGGTCAAGACAATATGGTGGACCTGTGGGTACCAAAGCCTGAACCATCTTCTGTAGCAGGACAAGCCTGACTAGTGGATGCTGCCTCTCAGGTTCCTGGGCTTCTTCAAGGCCATGACTGGGTTTGGCTCAAGCTCCCAAAACCTCTATCTGTGTCTGGTCATTGCATCATGAGAACATAATCCCTGTTGTTAAATCTAAAGACCCAGTTCTATGATTCCATGTTCTATCTCCAGGTGGAAGAACTGTTTAAAGGCACAAAACGGCGTTTCCTCGGTAGAAAATGAAAGGAAATATTTTGCATTTGTCTATGTACTCCTTACCAAATTATTTGTTTTATTAACAAATAATAAATCTAGAATTAGATTTATCTAGAATAAGTCTAGAATTTTATTTTTGTATGTTTAATAATGTCTAGGATCTTATTTATTTTTTGTTTTATGTATATGAGTGTTTTATGTATATGAGTGTTTGCCTGCATGTATTTATGTGCATCACATGCATGCCTGGTACCTGCAGAGGCCAGAAGAGGGCAACAGATCCTCTGGAAATGGAGTTACAGATGATTGTGAGCCTCCATGTGGGCACTGGAAACTGAACATCTGATCAGCAGATGTTCTTAACCACTAAGTTGCCTCTCTAGCTCCTATCAAAAAAAATTTTTTAACTAGAAATATCATCCAAGTTTATGTGTGGGACTCTGTCTTGGGCAAACCAGGGTTATCAGTCACCCAGCTGGAGTTCTTGGAAGGAGACCCCCCCCCGCCATGTCCCAGAGGCTCTCTCCATTTGACCTCTATCTCCGTGACTTTCAGACTGGAGTCAGTGTTCCAGGGCTCTATGTGAACACTGATGCTTTGACTTGACTTCTTGTAGAATCTGCCTCCTAGAATTATCAAGTTGCTTTTTGGCAGACCCTGTGCTAAGATGACCTTCCATACTTAGACCTTCCATACTAACCCATACCAGACCCATTAGATGAAAGAGGGTTTCAGAGAGAGGACCGCACTGGTACGAAGGAAGAGGCAGCGGGAGCAAGGCCCAGGGTCGCATTTGTTCTCTGACTCAGACTTGAGTTTCCATTTCATTTCGTTTTGTTTTGGCACATGTTTTGATCTATTTATTTTATTTGTATGTGTATGCGTGCCTGCATATAGGTAGGTGCACCCGTATCATGCAGTGTCTGCAGAGGTCAGAAGAGGGCATCAGATCCCTTGGAACTGGAGTTCCAGATAGTAGTTAGCTGCCATGTGGGTGCCGGGAATTGAACTTGGGCCTTCTACAAGAACAGCCAGTGTTCTTAACCACTGAGCCATCTGTCTAGTCCCTTGATGCAGTCTTTGAATAAGAAAGAACTCTTTGGGCTAGATTTGAACTGCAATAGAGAGAGAGGTCAGGACATGCTGGAGATTTCATGGAGTGTTCCGTGTGCATACACACACTGCAACTCTGGGCTCCTTCCCACTGGGGCTGAATTTAGCTTCCTCTGAAGTCTGCCCACTGCTCCCTCCTCCATCCCTTTAGATCACAGGGATCAGCAACCCCCACAGCTGCTTTTTCTAGCTGTGCCACCATCTCCTAGCCACACAACATGGTAAATAACCCTCTCCTTGACCCTCCCAACAACTGTCTGAACGTTGCCCTCTTTCCAGCACGGCCTCTCTCAATTAGAAGGACGTGGGGATGGATAGATGGCTCAGCAGTTAAGAGCACTGGCTGCTCTTGCAGAGGACCCAGGTTCAATTCCCAGCAATCACATGGCAGCTAACATCTGTCCATAACTCCAGTTTCAGGGGATTCCAACACCTTCTTCTGAATGTGTGGGCACAGCACGACATGGGTACGTTTGCATGCGTGCAGCAATACACTCACACACTAACATAAAAACAATGAACAAAATATTAAAAAAAAAAAAAAAGACATGGAAGAGTGCTGTAGGACAAGGGGACAAAGAGTCATGGTGTGAAGATTCAGCTCTGTTATACCTTGGAGATGGACAGCTCTGCAGGCTTAAAGACTGTGTAGGACCAAAAGCATGTGGTATGTTATTAACACAAGGGCCCTTGGAGCAAAGTAGACTTGGTCCTAGTTTCATGTGCACTAAACAGATGGCAGACATTGAATAGGCAGGAGATTGGAACAAATATACCAATGCATTGTGAGTCTTCTCAACGTGCTTTCCCCCGCCTTTCCGTTCTCTCGCTCTTTCTTCTCCTCCTTCTCATTCTCATGCTTATTCTTATTCTTCTCCTTCTTCCTTTCTTTTTTCAATGCTGGGATGGAACCCAGGGCCTTACACACGCTAGACAAGTGCTCTACTAGTAATACCCCAGGTCCTTTTTTAAAAAAATTGAGACAATCTCACTCAAGTTGGCCTTGAACTCACTCTGTGCCCAGACAGACATCGGACTTGCAGTCTTTCTGCCTCAGCCTTTGAAGCAGATAACAGGTACGCAACATGACAGCCAGTCTCTAGTACTCCTCCTCCTCCTCTTCTTCCGATTCTCTTCCAATTTATCTTAAGCTTTTAAGTATCTGAAGTCTTCAGAATAGAAAAAAATGAACAATAAACCTTGGCATAAAAATATTCTTATCCAGGGGACCTTCTCAAGGCAAACGCAACTAAAAATATTAAAAGTTAGGATGTCTTTAAAGGTTGACTTATCTAATGTTGCTATTTTACAAATAAGAAAATGAAAGCCATTTGAAGGGAAAAGATTGGCTTGGTCTAATCTACCCAGCTATCAAATTAGCTTGGGTAACCAAGTAGGGGAAGAAACGTCTAGAAGCAAGCTGTCTGGCCTCTCTGTACCCAAGCATGGTATAGTTAGTAACTTTCATCCCTCGTCCTCAGGTTCCTAAAACCTTGCTAAAGCTTCCCCCACTTTCTGGGGTGCTTGCTCTCAGCGGACTGTCCATTTCTCATCTCCCTAGATAGTTCTCAGTCATTTAACAATTCCACACCCAGCCTTCACTCCGGCCTACTCAAAAGTTCTCTTCTTTTCATTCAATTGCTTAAATTTCCCATCAAACCAGAACACTTGCTAGTCTGACTGGCATAGCTCAGAGTTGATCTTGGACAGCTTGTGGGAGCACCCTGCTGACCCAGGAGGGGGTGAGTATTCCAGACAGGAAGATGGACAGCAGCTGAGTTGGGGCACTCCCCAGGGTCAAGACTGCATAGCTCACCAGAAGAGCAGCCGTTCTCCTGGCAGAAACCCTCACAGCCTGTGCTTAAGAGGGAGCAGGGCCAGTAAAGAAGCAAGGAACAGAAAGACTTAGAGATGAGTCACAGGGTGGAAAGCGTGGCGGAGGGCAGATGACACCCCCACAATGACAGATCCCCAGACTTCTCAGGTGGAAAATGTCAACTCAATTTGGGGGCCTATACACCCACTCCCTGAAATCAAAGCTGCCCAGGTGATGAGCAAGCCGCACACAGTGGGAGCAGCTTCCGATATTACCAGCAGCCCAGGATCTAGAGAGGGCAGGAAAAGAGTGGGTCCCCAAGTCCAAGAACCTAACAGAGGCGGGTTTTCTTGCTCCCTGAGGGTTCTTTCTGGTCTGTAGAAATGAGTTAGAGTTGAGATGAGACCTCAGTCAGTAAAGTGCTTCTTGCCTTCTAAGCATGGGGACCTGAGTTCAATCCACAGCACCTGTAAAACTGGGCACGGTGTGATCTCAGAGTCAGGGAGGCAGAGGCACAGACCTCTGGGGCTCACTGACCAACCAGCCTAGCCTAATCCCTGAGCTCCGGGCCAGTGAGAGACCCCGTTTCAAACACAAGGTGGATGGTTCCTGAAAAAAGGACTGAGGGGCTAGAGTGATGGTTCGGCAGTTAAGAGCACTGACTGCTCTTGCAGAGGACCCAGGTTCGAGTCCCAGCACCCACATGGTGGCTATGAACTGTCCTTAACTACAGTTCCAGGGGAATCCAAAGGTCAGACCTCTGCAGCATTGCATGACATGGGTGCACTCACACACATGCAGGCAATACACTCATACACATAAAAAAATAATAAAAAAATTTTTTTTTGGTCTTTTTGAGACAGGGTCTCCCTGTAACCCCAGCTGTCCTGGATTCACCATGGAGACCAGGCTGGCTTCGAACTCAACAGAGATTGGCCTGCCTCTGCCTCCCGAGTGCTGGGATCAAAGGCCTGTGCCACCACACCCAGTCGAAAATATTTTTTTTAAAAAAAGACAGCTGAAGTTGATCTCTAGCTTCCACATGCATCTACACAGGAACATACATGTGCATCCCCCACAGAGACACACATGTACTCCCCTCCCCCCCACACACAGTAGCTAGAGCACAAACCCGGAACATCCCTCTGCAGCAGCTGGGGGGATGGGAGACCCAGCTCTGGACTCAGAAGCTTGGGTTTCGAATTCCAATTGTCTGACTCAGTGTCATCTCAAGCAAGTGACTTTTGAGCTTCTACCTCAGTTCCCCCATCTGTCAAATGGGAATGGCAACACTGTAGACCTAGGGTAACCTGAATGAATAATGAATGTCTCAAGGTTGTTCTTGACAAGTGAGAAAGGTGTAAGCTGACTGGGCTGCGGTAGTTTCCTATGTCTGGCATAGTAGACGTTCATGGTAGACCTTGTTCCTAGAATGACATGATTAAAAAGGAAAAGAGTAAGCCAGTTTACCTGTGGTCACCCATCACTGAGTTTCCTCCCCTCTCCCAGGTCTCTTATCTCCCTAGAGATGTCAAGTTCACAGAGGCTATACTATACGTGCCCAGATCAGCCTCTGGGTTCTGCTCCAAACATTTGAGTTTCTTGTGCTGGACACATATACTAACACCACTAACAACAATAATACTGAGAAGGAGGGAGAGGGTTAGAAAGAGGAGGAGGGAGAGAAGGAGGTGACACCTCCTCAGAGGCCTCCTCAGAGGCCTTCGCATGCCCTCTGCAACCTCATTTCTGACCTTTTCAGCACGCTAAGACCACCCTCAAGCGTCTATAAAGAGCCTGCTCAGAATCCTGAGCCTCCCGATGGCTTCCCTCCACTGGTATCTGCTCACTAACACCTAGGTCTCCATCATGGTAGAATCCCCTCCTTCCTTCTCTCGGTCCACCCCTGGGCTGTGAGTGCCTGCAAGGGCACTGCAACAGTGTATTTCTCAGACCTCCACTCGACACAGTAGCTGTGGGGTGGGTGGACTGACAGTGGTCAGGTGGCTAATGGAGAGGGTGACTTTCAAGGTTCAGTGAGGTTTCTGATGCAGAAGCCAAACAGAGCAAGCACACGTTCAGAGCACATGACAGAGACCAACCCGAGGGTACGGCTGAGCTGCTGAGGAAACGAGGATGCCCTGGTTCTAGGGTTCTTCGAAAAGTATTTAGTATTTTATGTATTATTTTCATTTTATGCGTATGAGTGTATTGCCTGCAGGTATGTAAATATACCTGTGTCGTGCAAAGCTCGTGGAGGTCAGAAGAGGGTGTCAGGTTCCCCTGGAACTGGAGTTACAAACCGTTGAGAAAAAAGCAGAAAGTCCATGGTTCTGGGGGTTGGAACTGAGCCCCTGGCAGTGGGAGCCCTGATGTATGAAAATGATTCCACCTGCTTCCTGCAGTGTGTGCCTGGTTGTTGTACAACACTGTCCAGTTCATGGAGTGAAAACCCCTCTGCTGGTTGTAATATTTGGGTTTCAATCCATTCCCAAGTTGCCCATTTGTAAGCTTTAATGCAAAAGACATTTTAAAAATCAGCTCTTTCCTCCGTTAATCCAATATATGTGGAGACACAAAAAACACTTCTAACCAAGTAGCAGCTAAGCAAGAGCTAAGAGCCATGCTGGCTTTATTACATAGAGAAGAGAGAGGAGAGAGAGAGAGGAGAGAGAGAGGAGAGAGAGAGGAGAGAGAGAGGAGAGAGAAAAAAAAAAGAGGAGAGAGAGGAGAGAGAGAGGGGAGAGAAGAGAGAGAGGAGAAAGAGAGGAGAGAGAGAGGGGGGAGAGAGAGGAGAGAGATGAAGAAGAGGAGGAGGGGAAGAGAAGAAGAGTGAGAGAAAGAGAGGAAGGAAGGAAGAAGGAGGGAGGAAAGGAGAGGGAGGGGGAGGGAGGGAGGAAGGGAGAGAGAAGGAGAAAACAAAGTTGTATTTGGATTCTGTGACGTGCATGAAATGACGATCACTTTACATCTTATTAGAAACACATCCTGCTCATCCATTCTTGGGAATTGTTATTTCTTAGTGAGTGGAATGAAACTTTCCCTGTCCATAGACTTTTCAGCATTCTGATTTGCAGTTTCCTGGCTCACTTATTTTCACGGCTGATCCTCTTAGGTGACCCAGGCATTTGGTGACTCTCTGTGTCTTGCTTAAATTTCAAAACTATGGCCTTTGCTTTTCTCCAGAGAAGCCCACCTGGACCAGAGCCTCCCCTAATGAGTGGGTTTCAGAAGAAATTGAACTGAGATGACTACACACCGCACCCCGCCAGCAGCAAGGCCGCATCTTACCGACACTCCCTTTTTTTAGTGCTCAGACATGTTAGGTAAAGCTGCTTGTGCAAGAAGAGGGTTTACTGATCCAGTCCCTTTTCCAACCATCATTGACTATGGAAATGACAGTGGCATCCGCAATACCAGCTAAATTTTAAAAATAATAATCATAAAAGAAAGGCTCTATAGTGTTGTGTTACAAGACGTTTGATGAAGATAGGGGACCCATCACATGTCACTGTTCAACTTAATCAATGATGACTTCATCTAGAGTTTTTATTTATAGCTAATGCAAATGCTAAAAAGATGTACAGCCATTAATTATTAGTGGGGTTGTTTTTTTTTTTAAAGCTCAAAGTACACGTTGAATAAACGTACTTTAAGACACTTAAAGTCGAGGCGTTCTTTATAAAATGACTCGCTAAAGAGTCCCTTGGGTTGCCTTTGAGCAGCTTTCAAAGCTCTAATAGCACTTTTTCCACCAAAGACACACCCCTTGAATCCTCAGAGAGGTACAATAGCATAATTGTTCTTTTAGGTTTCAAGGCCTTGACATATCTGTCAGGGGAAGAATAGGGAATAATAATACTAGAACTATTTTATGCAAATCCCACTCAGAGGTTTCAAGACTTCCCTGAGACAGATCTTGCCCTCTTGTTGACACCTGCTTTGTCACTTTAGTTTTCCATGAGAAAATGGCGAGAGTTTTCCTTTTGTTAAATCATTCTCATTTAAAAAAAAATCTTTAGATAAAGTTAAAAAATAAATACAAAAACAATGAGATGGAAACATCAATTTGAAGATGTATCTCAGGGAAAAACAGTATTCACCACAATGATTTTTTGCCCCCTGCAGTTAGTCAATTTGCTGAAAGAATTCTTTAACTTAAACCATGATGGCAGAAAGGAGATGCTTATGAAAATACAAAGTATGTTATGAAGATACAAATCACGCAACACACACACATGACGTGGCCCACTACACAGCTGCAGGGTTGCTGCTACCAAAGTCAGAGTTCTTGATCGACACCCTCTGGGTGACAGGCAAGAGCAGCAGCTGTATCCTTAAAGCAGGTTGGTAAGTTGTATCAGTCCAAAGGAGACCCTTCTCATAGCAAACAAATCATGGGTTCAAGGAAGAGAAGGCAATCCATACAGTACTGCCAACAGATCCTTGTGGGGTGATACATTCCTACAGCCCTCCAGTGATTAGAAAATCCCCATCGGGCTCTCAAAAAATCCACAATTATAGTCCATTTCTTCCAAAATGATAGATTAAAAACTGAAAAAAAAATCTATGCATGTAGAGTTCAAATTATCGTCAATCTTGTTTCTGCCTGTAAAGAGACTATACTAATTATCAATCCATGTGTCTATCCATCATCCGTCCCTCCATCCATCCTTCTGTCCATTCATGAATCCATTCATCCATGCATCTATCTACCCATGCATGCATGCATGCATCCACCATCCATCCATCCATCCGTCTGTCCACACATGCATGCATGCATCTATCCATCTGTCCGTCCTTCCACACATGCATGCATGCATCCACCATCCATCTGTCCACACATGCATGCATGCATCTATCCATCTGTCCGTCCTTCCACACATGCATGCATGTATCCACCATCCATCCATCCATCCATCCATCCATCTGTCCACACATGCATGCAGCTATCCATCCATCTAATCATCCTCCATGAATTCATCCATCGATTCAGTCATCTGTGCATCCATCCATCCATCCACCCTGCCAGGCCTGCATTAATTCACCCATTCATTCACTCATTCATCCATGCCTACATTTACTCATACATTAAATCCACATTGGTCATCCCCAGTGACATGGATTCAGTTTTGATTTTGTAAATTCAAGCATGTTTTGGATACTTTCTTTCCCTTCCAAGACTCATAACATTGAGAGAGAATGCCTGGAACCATCAGAAGTTGAAAGAGAAAAGGAGGGGTTCTCCTTCTGGAAGCTTTGTGGGGAGTTTGATCCTGCCAACAGCTACTCTGCTCTAGGCTAGGCTTAGTGATCATTGTAGCTAACAGAAGACAAGCATGTAACTATGTGTGATAGCATAATTCAGTTAAAACGACAAGGAAATAAGCAGCTTCTACTTGGTTCTGTGAAGAATGTTCACATTGCAGAGCACAAAGTGACCATGTAAGAAGACTGATTTCCTGGGGCAGCCCTGCTGTGAGGAAGCCCAAGCAGCAGGAAAAGGCTGTGTACCTTTATCAATAGCCCTGGGCACGAGACGTAAGGACAAAGATACATCTAGATGATACAAGCCCTCATCCTTTGAGTTATCCTTGCTGAGTGAGTCTTGTTGGCTTAAATCCTAGGGTAGCTGCCCAGCTGTACATTTTCCAAGTTCAAAACTAATAGAATCTGTGAACATGATAAAACGGTTATTCCGGCTATTAAGCCTAGGGGCATAATGGGCTCAGTGTGTTCCTCCACAACCCTTATTTTAAAGTTCTAACCTCCCAGGGGATGGCATTAAGACATGGACGTTTGCCGTGGCTAGGTAATGATAGAGTCCTCAACCCTAGGGAGCTCCCTCATCTTCCTGCCAGCCTGTGGAGAAGCAAAGGTGAAAGTCAGTCACTTGGAAGTGGGCCCTCGCCAGAAATCTGCCCTAATCGCAGAATTCTAGCCTCCAGAACTGGGAAAAATAGTTTTCTGCTATTTATAAGCCTGTCAGTCTGTGCAACTTTGTCATAGTGACTCAAGTTAACTAAGAGTAACTTGTTCATAGGTGCCAGAGGGCTCCTGGCTGTGAGTCAGTATAGATCTCAGGAAGGTTGCTACCTCCCACGGTCCACTGCATCTCAAGACCAAGGTGGTAGAAAAGCAGTCAGATTCCATGCAGGCAGATAGTGCCTGGGCCCAAAGCAAGCAACGCCCAGAAGGACAGTTGAACACAAGATGTCCTAGTTGGCTTTGTCAACTCCATACAACCTAGAGTCATCTGAAAGGAAAGACTCAAGTGATGAATTGATTAGATCAGATTGGTCTGTGGGCATGACTATGGGGCAATAGTCTTGGTTGTTAATTGACGTAGGAAGGCCCAGCCCACTGTGGGAAGCACCATTCCCTAGGCAGGCGGGCCCAAGATATAGAAGAAAGCTAACTGTTCTGGATAGCTTCAGTTGTCAATGTGACACACCAGGGAAAGGGGGACCTCAGTTGAAGCATTATCTCCATCAGACTGGCCTGCGACCATGTCTATAAGGCATTGTCTTAATTGTTAAGTGATGTGAGAGGGCCCAGACCACTGTGGATGGTGCCACCCCTTGGCAGGTGATCCTGGGTTGTATAAGAAAGCAGGCTGAGCACAGGCCAGAGGAACTAGTCAGTAAGCAGTGTTCCTCCATGGTCTGTGCTCCATTTCCTGCCTCCAGGTTCTAGCCTGAGCTCCTGCCCTGGCTTCCCTTGATAAAGGACTGTAGTATAAGCTGAAATAAACCCTTTCCTCCCTAGGTTGGTTTTGGTCAGTGTTTTAGCACAAGAGTAGAAAGTGGTTAGAACACCAGCTAAGCTAAGCGTGAGCCTGCGTGGGTCTCTGCCCTGACTTCCCTCAATGAAGGACTGTGACCTGGAAGTTTAAACCAAATAAACCCTGTCCCCTTCTAAGTTGCTTTTGGTCATGGTATTTGTCACAGCATCAGAATCAAGCTAGAACACAGAGCAAAGGGTGACAATCTGGGTCTCAAAGAGTCCCACTGATCTATGTGCTCTACCTGTCAGTGTTCTGGATGTCTGATCTTGAATATGCAGCCCAACCTCTCTGAGCTGTGGTCTCCTTATCAGCATGGTGGGAGGTAATTACTGCTGTCATATGATCTAACAGGGGACCTAGAGTCTGGCTTGGCACCTCACTGGCTCAGGTAATTGCTAGTTATTTCCATGTT
The DNA here is from genome assembly GCF_000622305.1 of Nannospalax galili. NCBI lineage: Eukaryota > Metazoa > Chordata > Mammalia > Rodentia > Spalacidae > Nannospalax > Nannospalax galili. Next base: position 6,896,547 of record NW_008360325.1, read on the forward strand.
CCATATTTTCCCTCTTGGCCCAGACTATGCTTACCCTCTACCTCTGCTGCCAAACCCCTCACCATAGATGCTGGGTTTCCTTTATCCTCACCTGGATGGGAGGAGACCACCTTTGAGCCAAGAAAAGGAGAGACCTACCAGCTCATGCATCCATTTAGTGTCTCCCCTGGGGGACCAAGAGGCTTAATGTTTATAAAGTACTTTGAGATCTTGAAACCAAAGACTCTGTACAAATGTGAAATAATCATGATAATTAAGCCACTGTTATTGAATCGAGCAAGGCCTTATTGTTCCCTCATCCTGCAGTGAGCAAACTCCTGGCGGACCCTTTAGCACACTGAAGAGATAATTTGCTAAATCATATACCGCTGCCCTGAAAGTCTTACTCACCTCCAGTCAAGGCCAAGTTCATAACCAACAATGAAGTTAATAGCAGGCCTCTGGTGTACAGCACTTTACAGTTTACAATGCAGCCTTAGATGGTGTCTCCCACTCTTGTCAGGAGGATAGGAAAGGCAGGGAATTATTCCCAGAAGATGGACAGGGAAACTGGGAGGGCAGACGAGTGTAGGGTCTCAGAGTGACGATGGTTGGAGTATTTCAAGTCTGGATATCATAGTCTACTTGTAATTTAACGCCCACTTTTTGTAAATGAGGATGTTGAGGCTCAAAAGATAAGATGACCTGACCTGGGGCCCCTGTTGGCCTCCAGGGCAAATCTGTGCAAACCAGATGCACATTCCCATCAGATGGCTCAGGTTTTGATGAATGGTTGGATTTTACCCCCACTAGACTGGTGGGGGCAGGGGGGAGACTGCCTGTGCCTTCCACTGGGGAATATTGCTGTACCTGAAAATATACTTTGCGTTCTCACTCATATATGAGGCCAATCTATCAGAGGAGGATGTGCTAAGGTGTGATTTGAATGAGAAATTTCCTCCATAGGTTCAAGCATTTGAACACTTTATTCCCAGTCGATGGCACTGTTTGGGGAGGTTATGGACTCTTTAGGAGGTGTGGCCTTGCTGGAGGAAGCGTGTCACTGGAGGCGGACTGCTCCATTCCAGTTCAATCTCACTGTTTCATGTTTGCAGTTGAAGATGTGACTTCTGGGCTCCTGCCACCACACCTGGTGCTTGCTGCCATGATTCTCCCTGTCATAATGGACAGCCCAGGCTGGCCTCAAACTTGCTGGGTACAAAGGGTAGCCTTGAACTCCCGATCTTCCTGATCTTCTCATGAGCACTGGGAGGACAAGCCTGCATCACCACACCTGGTTTATGTGGTGCTGGGGGCTGAGACCAGGGCAAGTATTCTACAAATTGAACTATATCTCTGGCCACCAAAATGGAATTTTTATGCTCTGAGATTCCAAGAGGAGGGGCATGCCACCACCCCATAGTGCCACCCCAGGATGCAGCAGAGGGAGAGGGAAGGAGGGAACCTAAGCAGGACTGTTTATTCTGGTTTCTACAGGAAGGATAGGCAAGGTAGGGCTGGTAGGCTTAGGACTGATTTATTTGAATGAAATGGGTTGGAGACACAGGGGTCACCCCAGGTTATCCAGTGCTACTCACAATTATGCCAGAGCATAGTGGACTTGTATTAAAGCTGAACAAGGGAGATGATTTAGGTGACTTAGTTTTCATAGAAAGGCAAGTGAGCTATCTGCCGTATCTAGGAATTAGCTAGCCCTGGGAAGGCATTCTCTGCAGTTCAACAAGGTGTCTTGTCTCTCTGGCTCTTACATTCTTCCCGCCCCCTCTTCTACAATGTTCCCTGGACCTTAGGTATACAGGTTACATTGTACATGTGTCACTTGTACAATGGAAGTTGTGGAACTTTGAAATAGTCTCCATCTGTTGCAAAGAGAAGCTTCTTTGATGAGTGGTGAGAGATACACGTGTCTGTGAATATAAGGACACATATTTAGGATATAGTAAGAAATTGCATTGGTCTAAGAAAGTGATAAAAGTAAGTTCTTCTCTAGGGACTATGATCTCTCCGACATGGCTGTGTTTACAGTATACATGGATTCCCTCCTACTGAGTTGGCCTTAAGTCTAATTAGACAGCTGTTGATTACTTCCAAGATAAAAGCGCCACTACTGTGCCAATATACACAGTTTGTTGGGCTGGTCATTGTTGTTGTTCATAGGGTTTACAGCTGGATAGGATCATTGATTGTTTTTTTTTTCCTCTTGGCAGTTTGCATTGTATCTTCTGATACTCTAAGACCTAGTCTTCAGGGAGGAGGCTTCCAGGTCAGTTCCAGCTCAATTGCTCCAAGCCATGTGTCCAAAGTATGCTGTGCCTTCAGCAATGGGGTCTTACCTTCAAGTTCTGGGAGGCAATCTAAGGTTGTGGCAATAGCCTATATTATTTCTAGACCAACAACTTGAAGGGAGATGTCCCTTGCCTAGCATTGTAATTTCTGGTATATAGTCTTTAGCATGCACTCACACATATATTATATGTGTGTTTTATGCATCTTTTAAGACTCAAGTCAGAGCTTTCTTACTTGCTCACAGTACCTTTGGCTAAATCCTCTGGGTAGACTATATCCTGGTCTTGGGCTCCCAGACACCCCTGGGAACAGATGTGTACACTTGACTCTCTCCCCTACAATCTCACCATGCCATGGCCATTTCTGTATATGGGTCCCTTTTCTCCAATGAGACAGTGAGCTACTTGATGTGAGGGACTACTTCAACCCACCTGTCTTTCCTCAGCATTTTACATGATGGACATCACATAATAGCACTAAAGTATTAAACAAAAACACAGAAACACAGCATTCTGTGTTCCTTTGATTTCTATTAGTATAATGAAATACCTGGGGCCAGATAACTTATAAAGAAAAGAGATTTATTCTGCTAGGTTTGGAACCTAAAACTACAAACAGCATGCATTAGGTCTGCCAAGAGGCCTCCTAGGTTACATGACATCATAGTCAATGGTGTCATGGTGGGAAACACATCAGATAGGGAGAGATCACATAACAAAACAGAAATTCAGAAGTCCCATTAAGGACCTCCCACTAGCCCCATTTCCTAAAAGTTCCCATGACATCTTAACATTCTCATATGGGGAAACAAGTTCCCAACACATGAACCCTTGGGGAATACATTCAAACCCAATCTAAACCACAGAAGACTCGAACTCCTTTGCTCCAGCCACGATAACAATGTCCCTCTTGCTAAAATCTATATAGTTGCCCTTCGATGCCTGTAAGACTTGAAGGACTTTGTGCTGAGCAATACCTTCACAAGCCATACCTCTTAGACCCAAGTTACAGCTGTGATTACTTTCACCTTACTTTGTTTCGTATCTTGTTTCTTTTATCAAAGTCAGCTAGTTTTCCAAGAAGGAAAAGATCTGCATCTCCAAACTCTCCACTCTGAATTGGACTTCCAAGACCCTGCCCCTCCTTCACACCTGCCTGTGCACAACCAGCGCCTGTAGTCCTGGGTGCACTTCTCCCGCTGATCTAGAAGCTGCAAATAAACATCTTCTTCCAAAACATGCCTCTCCACAAAGCTAAACCACAGACTCAAGCTCATTATTTCAAGACATTCCTGTGGCCAAAGGTTATGCTTTTCAGAGCTATATTAATCTCTTCATCTAAACAGCACAAACTTAATTGGTTGAGATCAGAGTTGTACTGTTTTGAGTAAAAAGGTGTGATTAATGTGAGCTAAAGATGGTTGGACGATGTGCAGACTAATTCAGTTGCAAATGCAAACCTATTATCATTGGAACAGCGAGGGCCTGGGGAGACCTGCCTCAATGTATAAGTTTCCTCTCAAGAAAAACACAGCATTTGAGAGGGCTGTGAGGACACCCAGAGCAAGCAAGGCGCCAGAGACACCGTCTGGAGCCCTTGTACATTGACCTAGCTATTAAAATGCAAATGTGAAAAGTCTTCTACAAGCTTATGTGTTCAAATGCCTAGCTCCAGCAGGTGGTTCTGGCTTGGAGGTTGTGGAAACTTTAGGACATGGGCCATAGTTACAAGACATACAACCTTAGGGGTAGAGCTTGAGAGTAATAGGCAGGATGCACTTCTGGCCAGAAATCCTACTTCCTCTCTGTACTGTAACCAATTACCTCTTACCCCTGCTGCTTCAGCCACGCCTTCCCCTCCATGATGGATTGTATCCCTTCAAACTGTGAGCCGACATAAAACCTCCTTCCCTTAAGTTACTTCATGTCAGATATTTGGTCACGGTGACAAGAAAAGTTACTGATCCAGCACCCTGCCATGCGGCAGAGAGGAAATGTTCCATGGATCGGGATGTTGGGTTCTTTTGTGGTTCCCACAAAAGAGACAAGACTTTGCTATTTGCTGTGTTCTACTTAGGCTACTGTTTGATTACTATCTGGCAAGATGGCCAACTCTCTTCCTGGTAGCCCCCCAATTCCTTGGTTAGCCCTCTTTATCTTCCAGTGGGCCACATGTCTAACTTCTACAGCATACCTCCAGGAGTATATTGGCTTTCCTGTTGCTGTGACTGCACACCTGACAGAAACAACTTTTGTCAGAAGAATTATTTCTTTTGGCTCTTGGTTTCAAGGGCTCACCAGTTCTGAGTCGGTGGGCCTGCTGTGAGGCACAGCATCATGATGACAATGGTTTGAGGTACATGATTGCTTCACAATGGCCAGGAAGCCAAGGAAAAGGAATGTCGGAATTCAGTTGGCTTTCCTCTCCAGCCCCCAATGATTTCATCCACATTCCCAGCCCATGGGATGATGCACCCACATTGTGGGTAGAATTTTCCTCCTCAGTTGAGCCTCTGTGGAAACATGCTTACAGATATAAATGAAGGGATACCTTATCTGATCTCCTAGGTGCTTCCAAGTCCAGTGAAGTCATCAATGATGATGAATCATCTAGCTAGGTCACTCTATTACCTCTGCTCCTGGGCAGTTAGAGGAGCACAGCAAGAAAAGAGGGTAAGAAGAGGGAAAGTCAAGGTGTGGTTTTCTGACCACAGCTACCATTTTCTCATGTGGCACTCTTTCTGGCCACCCCCCCGCCCCCTTGCCCTGAAGACCACGGAATGGAAAAAGCCACTGTTTCTAGCTCTGGCTCCTGCACTACTTGGTTGGTTTCTCTAACTTAGCTCACAGAGTTTTGCACTAACATTTGTATGTACATTGTTATGTAAGCCTCAGAAACCCCATTGGATAAGCACTACATGTGCCCTGTCAAGTAGATGAGGAAACTGAGGCCCGGAGAGACCAGGGAGTTTGCCAAATGCTATTTGTAGACTAATGAGTGGCAGGAATCAGGCTGCTTCCTGAGCTGCCTGTCACCAGCCCTGAGCCTGTCACTCAAACACATGCAGGAGAGAAAGGGGAAGGAGTACCAGATACCAAAGACAGTGAGAACAAAGCTTCGAAATCTAGGGAGATCAAGAAAACTTGTAGGTGCAGGATGGCATGGAATGGGAGAGGGCACCGAGGAAAAAGGAGGGGCAGGATGAGGCTGGCGAGGCTCAGGGGGAAGATGCTGAATGGGGCCTCTGCGTTCTAAACACTCTCTAGAAAAATACAGGCTTTGTAATTTATTCGATTTTTCCACCCAGTAATCTTCCACCCAGGGACTAGCTCTTCTGAGTGGGGTATTTGACCTTGAACTTGGTCTTTGTGACCTGGAGCCCCGGGTATAAAGTAGACATGATTTGCAGTATGGAATGATCATTACCTAAGTAAAATGGAGAACTGGTCAAAGAAGGTCAGTCAGGAGAAGGGGACAGTCAAGTGGTCCCGGCCCTTGTCCTATGAGCACGAAGAGCTCAAAGTGTCCAGCAATGTCACCGGTCCCTTGGTATGAACCAGGAACCTTCTTTTGTGCACGAACAGGGGCTGTTTCTTCAGTTCTTGGCCAATTTCCTTTTCCAAATTATGAGCAGATGCATGTTAAATTAGGATTAATGGAGCTCCTTCGTGGTGCATTGAATTTGAGCTGTGCACAGTAATAGTTTCATAACACATCATTCAACCTTTCTAAGAGGTTAAAAATTATATACTTAAAGCTTTAGTATACTTATCTACAGCCAGAATGAATCCAAATGGGAATGATCCATCCACTTCGTTAAAGAAGACTGGTTATGCATGCGCGTATGTGGACACACACACACACACACACACACACGAGCAATGAGCATCTTGTGCCAGCTTAGAGCCCAGTGGTGCCTTTAATATAAATATCCACTTCTTGATAGAACGAGCACGGGCTGCCCTCGCTCACAGCAGCCAGCATTTATACCACACTTTGGGTCGATTCTTTGTATTCACTTATCTCCTGGAAAATCTTCGGTGAAATCTGAACTTCATGGTTAGAAAAATTACTGCAATGCATTTTTCTGTGCATATTAAATTAGCGCCCCAGACTGACAAAACGTTAAAAAGCTATTATTCCATATTCCTCAGTTTTCTGCATCCCCAAAGCAACAGCGTCTATTAACATTCATTGATTGCTCCCACTGGTAACTAGCAAGTTGATAAATAAAAGTCAAACAGAAGAATTGGCCGTTCCTTCCCCCTTTCTTGTCACACCACCTGTCTCCGGAGGTGAGATGCGGAAGGACCCATTTTGTCTATACTTTGAGGAATGATTGGAAGTGGGGAGGTTTGGGTTCCGTTGTTTACTTCTGTTTATTGCTTCTTCTCTCTCTGGAAATCCAAGAGGTCTGGTCTGGGAGAGGATGCCCAATCAGAACATCTCTTGGTTTAATGACCACTCATTCATTTCACGAATGATTCTTGTCTTTGTGTCAGGTGCTGTCCCAGGCACAATCATTTAACAGGGAACAAAGCATCCCACCTCCAGGGTGCTCCTACTCCTGATGGTGAGAGACAACTGATGACTAAGTAAACACTAGAAAGGTTTGCTCAACAAGAAGGCGGGAACTACCAAGAGAAAACACAAAGCAGGAGGTAGAGGGTGATAGATGCAGTGTTACATGAGGAGGTCAGCAAAGCCCATCCTGACAGGTGACAGTCTCAGCCCTGAGATCAAAAGGGAGCCAGACAGGCAGACACTGAAGCAAAGGGAGAGACACTGAGCTTAGGAAGGTGAGCCCAAACCCCAGCTCCCATCACACCAATCTCTCTGGAGTTCCTACTGAAGAACAGGTATTTCAGGAGAATGTGGCACAGGACTGTTAAATGGAAAAGACATGCCCACTGCTTCCCAGGTGCTCACAGATGAGCAAGGTTGTCAAAAGTGCAAAAGGCAGCCCCAAAGACTGAGAAGGGTAAGTTGTCACAGGGACACCATCAGAGCTGCTTCTGGTACTGTGGGATGAGTGCAGGTGTCGTGGTTTGAATGAGAACATCCTCCACAGGCTCCAAGTAGCAGATAACTTTGTCTACAGCTGGTGGAACTGTTTGCAGAGGTTCAAGGAGCCCAGCCTTGCTGGAGGAAGCATGTCACTAAGGACGAATTTGAGAGTTCATAGCTGCATCCCAGCCTGAGTTTGTCTCTCCTTCCTCTGTGTGCCTGAAGATGTGAGCTCAGCTTTCCACTCCAATTGCCTCCTGCCAGGCCTCCCCGTCATGATGGACTCTTACCCTCTGGAACCGTAAGCCCATTAAACTCTTCCTTCTACAAGTTGCCTTGGTCATGGTGTTTTATCACAGCTGCGGAAAAGTAACTAACACAGTGAGCAAGTCAAGAAACCCTGAAAGAATCTGGAGAAGAGACCATCTGTCTGCAGAAGCTGACCTCTGAGCTGTCCCAAAGACCAGGAGAAGTTCGGTAGATCCAGGCAAAGGCATCTTCCCCGTCAATCTGAGCCAATCAATATGGTGGGTAGATGTAGTCAGAGGGGACAACTGGGGGATGGAAAGCCCAGGAGGAGTGGCCAGCCAGGACAGAGACAGGTTGGACTGATGGAGCTAATATGGCTGTTATCTGGCAAGTGACGAAGTGCTGAAGGTTTCAAGCAAGAATGTCGGGCTGTCCCGTGTTTATTCTAGAAGGTTCCATCTGACAGATGGGTATGAAACAGGAGAGGACATTGTTCTGGTTCTGCTTCCTCTTCTGTCCCATGAGAATCATGATTGGAGTGGTCCCTGAATTTGTAGCCAGCTCTAGGACTGGGCAACTCTAAGAGATCAGTGGCTTAAACCCGGGCTCTGGCTCCTTCTGTCCAGCACACGCAGGCTTTGTTGGGAATCCTGTACTAGTCCGGGCTTTTATCCCCTGAGGTGTTTTGAACAGCTACAACACCTACATGATGACAGAAAAGCAAACACTCTGTTTTTACCAAAATGACTCTTTGCTTGTCCCAAGCAGACACGCATAGCTGTCTACCTCTATTTTGGCAAGCAGTGTTTACCGTCTCCCTTTCCCTCTCTCCGCAAATGGAAAGGAGTTTTGGATTCTACCATTGTCCCACCAAGGAATGATCCAGGCTTAAAATATCTGGATTCAAGAAACACAGAGACAGTGCACACGGGAAGTAAACACTTCATTTTACCCTCGTATGAAATTCTAAAAAGGAAAATGGAGTTACATAAACCATGATGCAGGGAGAGATGCATGTGGGACACGGGGTACAGATCAGTGGATGGGAGACATCAGCTGGCTTATAAGGGGGTGTTCTGGAATCTGTGATACCTGCGGGGAAACCCAGGTAGGACTGGCTTCAAGTCTTGGAATCACTTTCTGTGTGATGTGCCATATTCTAACTTTTTCAGGAAGAAGGCAGTAGGGGAAGACAGGGAACTGACTACCACAGCAGGAATGCCTTCTACACAGAGAGCCTAGGCACTGTTGCCCAGTTCAGAACTACACTTCCCAGACTCCTTTGCACCTAGGTCAGTCCTTGTGATCAATTGCTATCAAGGGCAGGTAAGTGGCTGTGAAGAGGCCAATGAACCTTCTTGTCAAGCTCCTCCCACCCACCCTCTGGGTGGTAGAGAACAGAGCCTTAGGTGGAAAGAGCCTGGGTCCCTCATCACCAAGTAGAGAGGCACCTGACAAAGCACTCCCACTGTGCAGGTCATTGGAAACTTGTTTGTGAGGCTGGGGGAAGTGGCTCATGCTTGTGATCCCAGTATTCTGGGGGCTGAAGAAAGAGGATCATGAGTTCAAGGCCACTCTGGGTTACAAGGTGAGACCCTGTCTCAAAACACCAAGAGAGGCTAAGAAGAAAACTTACTAAAGTCTCGAGACACAGGCAGGAGGGGCCATCCTGGTGAGCTTCAGTTGTCAACTTGACACAGTGGGAAAAGGGAGCCTCAATTGAGAAACTGCTTCCATCAGAATGGCCTGTGGTCATGTCTGTGGGGTGTTTTCTTGATTGCTAATTGATAGAGTCGGACCCAGCCTACTGTGGGCAGCACCATCCCCGGGCAGGTGAACCTGGATTGTATAAGAAAAGTAGCTGAGCATGCCAGGGGGAGCAAGCCAGTGAGCAGCACTCCTCCGTGGACTCTGCTTCAGTGCCTGCCTCCAGGTTCCTGCTTGAACTCCTGCCTTGACTTCCCTTGGTGTTGGACAGTGAGCTGTAAAACAAACAAACCCTCTCCCACCCCCACCCCAGGTTGACTGTGATCAGAGTGTTTTTAATCGCAGCAGTAGAAAGCTGACTAGAACAGGGCCTGAGTTCAGATCCCAAGCACTCATGTAAAAACTGAGCTTAAAGGCATGCATCTGTGATCTTGGCATCAGAAACAAGAGACCGTTAGATTCTTGGAGCTCACTGGCCAGCCAGATTAGCCACACTGATGAGCTCTAGATTCCAAGAGACCCTGTCTCAGAAAATAAGGTGGAAGTGATTGAGAAAGACACCTGACATCCACCTTTGACCTGTGCGTGCATGCACACACAGACACAGACACACATACACACAAACATACACAAAACTTACATGCACATGTGCATGCACTGAAACAAACACATAGAACACACACACACACACATGCACGCAAACAAGGTGAATGGATCCTGTGGAGCAACACCCAAGGTTGACTTCTGGCCTCCACATGCACACACATTTACACAAATCCAAGGCTGGGTGTGATATTAGGTATAGCAGCTGGCACCACTCAATATAACACAAGAGTCAGCTGGAGAGATTTCCGTTTGATGGCAGTGCTGGTTGGCAAGACCACACCGGCCCTGTCACGTGGATGACAGTGAAGTCTGAGGCTATTCGTGGAGTCCTGGCAGAAAGAATCAGGCTGAGCATTTTGGCTTTCAATTGGCATACCAGGCTGAGGACACTTTCTCCCAGGCTCAGCAAAGCTCGAAAGAGTTGTTGCACCACGTAGATCACTTAGCACACTGCCTGACACAGGAAAAGCACTATTGTTATTCCCTATGATTATTATTTATTATATTACTATTGTTATTATTGTTATTACTATTTTGATAAGATCCTGCTGAACCCATAACACCAAGAGGTGCCTAGATGGTTGTTGTGATTACAGTAACTTACCAAGTTCTTGGAGTTGTGGGAGACAGAGCCTTTGTTCCAAACCTACCCTACTGTCTGCACTCTTCCCCCCTCCAGCCGCACCACCCAGAGGGGACATTGACCTGGCACATGAGATGTCAGTGAGGACAGCCAAGAGCAGTGATTCTTTCTCCAAATTTCTTCCTGACTGGCAGGGGGACGCAGGCAGGAAGGGCCTGTCCTGCACCCTGTTATATAAATAGAGATGGTACAAATGGTTTTGCTAAAATGGGCATGGGCCTGAGCTATGAAAAACTGGAATCACATCCAGGCCTTTATCTTTTCCACCCCACCCCATTAATTCTGGAAGAACTCAAAGAAAAAAAATCTATTCCAAATTTGTTTTCCGGTGTCTCATATTTTATCCAAAGGGGTAAAAACACATAGAGAATGTGAATTGGAAAGGGAAATAAAAATAGCCGCTGGGATCAGACAAAGAAAAATCTAGAAACGTGATGTACCATGGGCTGGACCACTTTGGAATGGTGATTTGTGGATGGCAGTGGTTCAAAGGTTTGAGGTCCAGGCTGAGTTTTGGATCTGACCTAAATATGCTGACAGTCAAGGGTCAGTAATAAAAACTGCTCCTTGGCAGTTGAATAGTGTCAGTGACTTTCTGAGGCCAGAAAGAAGCTGCCCATGGTTCCAGTGTACTCTGATTTGTCTGAGAGTCCTCTGATGCCCTGTGGGAAGAGCTCGGAGCTCAGAGCCACTGAGCCAAGTTTCTTCTTCTAACCCACAACCTTTTTTAAAAATAAATATATAAATAAATAATTGCCGGGCATAGTCGAGGCCAGCTTGGCCTACATAGTGAGTTCCAGGCCAGCTGGGGCTACAGGGAGACCCCATCTCAAAAAGACCAATAATAATAATAATAATAATTAATGATAATAATAATAATTGACTCCCCCAACCTCATTCACCCGCCTATCTCCCCGGTCCATCTCTCTTCCTAGCCTGGGTCCTGTCCCATTCCTTCTCTTGGTGCCCCAGACACGGGGGAACCACCACTGCTTCCTGATCCTTTGCACCCAGATCAATCCAGTTTCTTCTCGGGTCCCCAGGAGCCCTCTGGGCCTGGACCCCACCCTCACCTCCCTCTGCTTCCCAGGGCTGCACGGCCCACCACCTGTTTCCTGGACATGGGCTGAGCTCTTGGCCCAGGGCCACCACTGCCTCCTGATCCCTTGCATCCAGACAGACCCAGTTCCCTCTCGAGGTCCCCAGGAGCACTCTGGGCCTGGTCCCACCCTCACCTCCCTCTGCTTCCCTGGGCTGTATAACCCACCATGCCACGCCTGCACGGCACGAAGCTGATCTCTGAGCAGAGGATGTCAGGATTGAAGAGAAAATCATGCTTTTGGTGTAGAAGAAGGCTTTATTTTGTAGCCCCAGGTTGCTTTTATACCCTAGCCCAGAAGGCAGCTGACCCAACGGGGGCGGGGGAGCCGTTGCATGACCGCAGGGTCAGTGCCAGGTCATGGTGTTCTCAGGACCTGATACCAGAAAATGAGCTGGTAAACAATTCTGAGGCCGAGGAACCATGAGGCCCAAAAGGTCACTGCAGGGGAGGTGCAGATGGAGGCCAGGACAGCATGTCCCAACATCTCACCCCTTTTCCTTTATATAATGGAAGATCCCCCTGTCTTAGGTCGTCCTGGAGGGGTCATCCCTTACCTGTCATTGGGAGGCCTCATCCCTGTCTTAGGCGGGCGCCCTCTCCATGGAAGTTGCCCGACTACGGAGGCATCTTCAGCGTTTGTATAGCATTTGCAGCCAGACCTGAGGTACATCTGGATTACCAGATGACAAGCTTAACAGGACTTGTTGAGTGCCCATCTGTTGAGACCTCGTAGATCTCATCTGTCGGCAAAGGACCCAGAGCCCAATGACTATGGCACTAAACCCAAGAACGGTCAGCAACAATGACCCCGTGCACCGCTGAGCCCAGCCTCCCAGCTGGACCATGGCATTCCACCAACCTTCAGCTGATGTAGGGGGCACCCTAGTATTATTAATTCTTATAATTTGATGAGCTAGATGAGATGTAAAATTGAGAAAGATTACATTCCAGGGACTTCTCATATAGGCATTTAACTATTTTACAATTTCTGAGGCATTAAAAACATGACCAGGTGTTACACAAACAGAATGATAAAAATGAGAACAGGACACTTGTTGCGTCAAACATAGGGCATCAACCTGTTCCTGCAGAAGCGCTGTTGTAGTGACACAATCTCTCCACATCAAAGCATCTGGAAGATCGAAGTTAGTGGTCGAAGGCCAACAGCGAAGGGCTGGCTCCAGACCGTTTGTTCCCTCAGGGCAGGATTCATCAAGCTGAT
>NW_008360325.1:6910553-6911713 GCF_000622305.1 Nannospalax galili
AAAATATACCAAGCAAATGGCACTAAGACAAAAGCAGGCATAGCAATCCTAATATCGGACAAAATAGACTTTAAACTGAAACTAACCAGAAAAGACAAAGAGGGCTATTTCATTTTGATCAAAGGAACAATCAATCAAGAAGATATTACAATCATGAACATATATTCACCAAACTCTGGTGCACCCAACTTCATAAACAAAATACTACAGGACTTTAAGACCCAAATTAACCCCAACTCATTAATAGTAGGGGACTTCAATACCCCACTATCTCCATTAGATAGGTCAACAGGCCAGAGACTTAACAGAGAGACAGCTGAATTAAACAAAACCATATATCAAATGGACTTAACAGACATCTATCGAGTATTCCATCCAAGCACCAAAGGAAATACTTTGTACTCAGCACCCCATGGAACCTTCTCCAAAATCGACCATATACTGGGGCACAAAGAAAACCTCAACAAATACAAAAAGTCTGAAATAATTCCATGTGTTCTATCAGACCACAATGAAATAAAGCTTACAATCAACACCGGAAGAAGCCCTAGTCACCACATGAACACATGGAGATTAAACAACACACTCCTGAATGATGAATGGGTCAAAAGAGAAATTAAGAAAGAAATAAAAGTATTCCTGGAACTAAATGAACAGGACAGTACAATACAACAAATCCTCTGGGACATGCTGAAAGCTGTCCTTAGAGGGAAGTTTATAGCTCTAAGTGCCTACATCAAAAAATTGGAAAGAACACAAATAAATGACTTAACATTGCAACTCAAGACACTTGAAAAGCAACAACAAATGAAACCCAAACCCAGCAGACAAGAAGAAATAACAAAAATCAGGGTAGAAATTAATGAAATCGAAACAAAGAAAACAATACAAAGAATCAACAATTCCAAGAGCTGGTTCTTTGAAAAGATAAACAAGATTGACAGACTGCTAGCCAGCCATTTTAACCAAAAGAAGGAAAGAGTACCTCCAAATCAACAAAATCAGAGATGAAAGGGGAAACATTACAACAGACACCAGAAAGATACAGAATGTTATTAAGGGAATACTTTAAAAACCTATATGCTACTAAATATGAAAACCTAAAAGAAATCGATGGATATCTAAAGGCATGGGAACTACTATTTTTTTAAGAAACTGTG
>NW_008360325.1:6913071-6914170 GCF_000622305.1 Nannospalax galili
ATAATTTGTTGAGAATTTCATACACGCATATAAGGTGTTTTGATCAAATCCACACCCATTTCCTCCCTTCCAGCTCCTCCCATATCTCCCCATCACTTTTTCCTTCTTCTTCTTTGATTTGTTATTTTTTAATGGGGCTTTTTGCTACTCTAACATTTCCCTCTTCTGAAGAGGTAACCATAAAATCTTTTAAGGATTAGAGATAAGCTCCCAAATATTTCCAACATTTTTGGCCTTTGGAATGGAGTATGTTGCTAACAGGCCCAAAGACATTGTGAGTTTTAGCCAAGAAACTGGCTTCATTTCTTTGGGGTCTTTTTACCCTAACTGCCTAGCTAATTCCTACCTTCTATTCTTATCACACCATCCTCTGAAAGGGTTACCCAAATTACCAATAGGGAATAGGGTCGCAGACCACTCTGGCTTCTTCCATGGTGAACAGGGACGCAGGGTGAGGCAATTGGAGTACCCCTTCAGTGGGTCTGTCTAAAAGACTCCAAAATTGCACAACTCTTATCACCACGTGGAGGCAAGATCCAGGTGTGCTCAGGCAGTCCCCTGCTTTCACAGGCCCTATGCCAGAAGGAGGCCAGAAAAGGCACTCTCTGGTGGTCTGCTGAGATCACAGTGACTACACCTACGGAGGTCGGAACCTGCCCTCTCAGCATGATGTTTTTCTACAGGGATTTTTGTATCTCTTCATAACAGTGTTACCTTTCATTCTTTATGCACAGGTATAATTCTCTTTTATTTCCCACCCAAGAGGTGACAGAGTGGAAAAAAAGAAATGTAGCTATCATTTAATTTTTAGGTTAGAACAACAGTGCTTTTCTTTTTTGGCTGCAGGTAGGCATTGTAGTATTGAATTAAATCAAGATTTATCTGAGTAGCATTTTCTTATTAAGAACAAGTTCATCAATGAGAAATAATTGTCTAAATAACTTTTTATATAGACTTAAGCCTAAAATGCCTGGGAAATGTAACCCCTTGAACTCTTAAAGAAATATACTGATAACTTTAATCTTTGGTTATACTTTCCTTTTGGGTGTTTAAGACCATACAGTTGGCCTAAATAAACAAATATATTTTTACTCTTAAG
>NW_008360325.1:6914651-6933776 GCF_000622305.1 Nannospalax galili
ATATTTTGTTCCTTAAACTAGTTGACTAAACTATGACCATAGACATTTTAAGATTATGTGTATGTTATTTTTGTCTCATCCTTATAGATCTTTACAGACCTACACAGACTTTCATCAGTCGCTTAGGCGTTCTCATTTTTTCTGTCTATTTTGGACAATATCTCCATTCCCATATCCTTTTAACATCTTTTACATTCTCATTTTCTTTTTTTAATAATTATGAGACATAATAGCATTAAAAAATAAATTTTCCATCTGTTGTGAGACTTCCTGTGGATGCTAAGCAATGCTTACTCCCTCTTGAGTTTCTAGTGTCAAGCCAATGTTTGTTTAAAGTTTTACTGGGAAACCAATTAATTTATTTAGCTTACTTACCGAGATAACTGAGGCCACCCCACAACCTTTTTCTGGAAAGTTCTCACAAGTTTTCTGGTCCTTTAAGAACCTGAACTGGGACAGAAACAAAAGCATGAACCAAGACTCTCATCATGAAGAGTGTCCAAGCACAGATGGGGGGTGGGGGGAGGCGGCTTGGCAGGACCCCAAATCAGCCAAGCCACAGACTAGACCTTGGATTCTCAATGCAAATGTGTAGAGCCACAGATGGGTTGGGGAAGTGGAGGAGGCACAAAGAGGCTTCATGGGTCATTGGACCTGCAGTGGGGGACTCACCCCATCAGCAGATGCTGCTTGAGGTCTCCTGACTCCAAGCATCTGCGATTCTCATGAATGATGGTTCTCCACAGGGGTCCTCCCTGAAGAGGCCCAGACTTGGAGTTGTGGAGCAGGTGCCACTTTAAATGTTGGTCCCCGAGGAGGGCCTCATTAAGACTCAGCAAGTAAGAGAAACATGCTGGTCTCAGGGAATAAACAAAACTTACAAATCTCAGGAAGCTGAAACTTACAAGAGTCACAAGGCCCCTCCCCAAGGTTAAGCAAGCAATATATAGTTGCTTTGTAGAAAAAGACTCCCCATATTAGCTGCCTACAAGAGATTGCCTGACCAGCCAGTCACCCAGCAAGTCATGCACAGAGCTCCAGGGACATGGCTTTCATAAAACGACACAACCATGACTTGCTGAGACATCCATGAAAACATGTTCTAAAACCACACTCAGTGAAACTGTATGGCAAGATCAGAGACCCGATTTACCAAGTAGTGTCATAAAGTAGTGAGCGCAGACCATAGATGAGGACACTGAAGCATCTATCCGAGTCAATTCTGAAGACCAAGCTGGTACCTGACTGACGTAACGGTTCATAAGTATTTATTGAGTGAATCAAAAATGAAAGACTAAAAAGGAAACACTTATTAAAAGTGTTTGGAATAAATTACTTAGTGATTTGGTAGAAAATCAAATTAGAGCCAAATCCTAAATCAGAATAGAGGCTGGGAGATGAGTATAAGGAAGACATTGAAAAATATATTTATCTAATTTTTAAAATTATGTGTCTATGTGTATGTGGGGCCCTCAGAACCCAGAAGAGGGTGTCAGATCCCCTGGAACTAAAGTGGTTGTGAGCCACCCTATACAGGGGCCAGGAACTGAACTCAGGTCCTCTAGAAAAGCAGTACAAGCTCTTAACTGCAGATATCTCTCTCTCCAGCCCAAGAAGACAGATTAAAAAAAAAAAAATCACTGTGGATCAGAACTGTAGATGATCAGGAATGTTCTGAGCTTTAACACAGTGCAGTAAATCCCAAAGAAAAAGAACATCATTTTACAGTAAAGAAAATAAAATATCATAATCAAATCATTGCTATAACTGGACATAAACAAATAAGGAAGTAAAAAGCAGGTTTCAAGCAAGTGGAAATACAGATCATTATCAGGAAAATGTCTCTCTGTTGTAATAAAGATGCCTAAGTTAAAGCAAGCTCGCAGCTCACCGCTGAGGACATAACCTCATTGCGTAATACTCTCCAAGTGTCACCACCCCTGAAAACCATCACAGAGATGTGACTGTGATAGTAAGTCAGACTCCAGAGAAAAAGTGCAATCTGCTCATAATTACATGAAATATTGGAAGAATGATGTGGAAATAGTTTGTTGAAATGGGGCCGGGTAGAAGGCAGAGCAGGGGAGGGTTTTGCTTTATTTTGTTTTTCTTCTTAAAAGTAAATTTTCAGCCAGTCGTGATGGCTCATACCTTTAGTCCCAGCAGTCGGGAGTCAGAGGCAGGCAGATCTCTGTGAGTTCAAGGCCAGCCTGGTCTACATAGTGAGTACCAGGACAGCTGGGGCTACAGGGAGACTCTGTCTCAAAAAGACCAAAAAAAAAGTAAAATTTCGTTGTATGTGTGCACATGGAGATGTGTGTAGATGGGCACGTGTGTGCCACAGTGCACACGTGTGCCACGGAAGACAATGGGAGTTGGTTTGTTCCCACTCCTTTTTTTGAGGGCAGGTCTCTCCCTTGTTATTTCTGCCACTGCTCTGAGCACTCCAGACGACAGCTGATCTGCGAGCCTCTGGCCCATTCTCCCACCTCTGTCTCCCATTTCACTGATCATAGCTGCATGCCGCCTCATCTGGCTTCTTAATACATAGGCTGCAGAGACTAAACTCAGGTCATCAGACTTACACAGCACGAGACATCTCCCTGGCAGCTGTTTTGTTTTTTCAAATGACCACAGGTGACATTGCAGTATTTTATGGAAGGACACTGTCACCGTCACACAGCATCATAGACCCATGGAAGCTAGCAGAAGAGCAGTCTGTTCTAAGTTGTCAAGGAGCACAAGATGAGGTACCAACCATGTGCCACCCACACACAGGACCAGCCATCAGCCCACACCACTGAGGGTGCTGGAGAGAGTCGCTGTTCAGATGGACCAGCGGACTCTGGGAGACATGGCGGGGAACTGAAGATCTGCACATGCGAATGTGGTTTGACAGACTTTGCCCCTCGCTAGCTGGCAGTTACATGCTACCCACTGACCCTTTCGGCACCTCAGTTTCCTCATCAATACAAGGAAAACAGTGTCATATCCTGTCTGTCCTGGGACTAGTATAGTGAAAGCTGTCTGGCTCAGTGTGGCAGATGATCCCCGCCTCAAAGCACTTCAGTAGAAAGGGTCCAGTGGTTCACTCCCTTTTTATGTATGGCCTCTGTGTGTGTAAGTGCACCTGTATGTGCAAAGCCTGCAGAGGGCAGAAGAGGGCATCTGATTCCCTGAAGCTGGAGTTATGGCCAGTTGTTAGCCACCATGTGGGTGCCAGGAACAGAACCTGGGTTCTCTGCAAGAGCAGCCAGTGCTGTTAATGGCCAAGCCATCTCTCCAGCCCCATGGTTCACTGCCTTTTCAATAACCATAATGGTAGCAGGTAATTTAATTTAGGACAAACACGGTAGCCATACGTGTGTGCTTGCATTGGAGAGAGGCTGGGCCCAGCCTTATTCTGCAGCCTTTTCTCGTCATACCGTCCCAGTCTCCTAATCGTCCAAACCTTCAGCCCAGATGAAAATCCCCACCTCGTGCTCTTTTGGCTGTTGTGTTTATTACCTTGTCCCTTTTTTGTCCAGGGTGGGTTGAAATCACGTTGCCTGACCCTGGGTGAGTCACTGAACTTCCGGTCGCCAAGCAGCCGGAGGATGTGCTTTCTTGTTTCTCCTCTTCTTCCTGTTAGAAGTTAGAGGGGAAAAAACAGGCCGAGAAAAGGAAAAGAAAAAGGAGAACAGAATGGAAAAGAAGAATGAGAGAGAGAAAGAGGGGGAGGGAGAGATAAAGACAGAGAGGGACGCCTCACCCCCCTCTGCACAGCTGTCACTCGTGTTGAACCAACATCTCCATAGAGACAGGGCTGGAGACAGCACCACGAGGGCATGCTGCGCGCTGGTGGTGGGAACCAGTAAGACGCACTGCAAGCCCCTCATTTCTGTGGCCTCGTTATTTTTCTGGAAAGAGGAAAGAAGTCCAGTGTCCCATCTGGCTTTTTTTTTTCTTAATAGGTAAAGTTGAACCTAAAGCACTGTAATTTTAATCAAACCTCCCCATCTGTGTGGAGCGTCTCTGAGAAGTTGAAGATTTAAGTGTATGTTGTAAGGTTGGCGGCGGCGTCACAGCGGGGAGGGACGAGGGCAGAGCGGAGGTAATTATGCTACACTTAGAGGTATTTTGGTTGCCAAGGGAGGCTGTTCTTCCTTTCTGAATTTATTTATTTATTTATTTACTTATTTATTTTTAATTTCCTCTTAGGGTTTGGCTGATGCCATGGACAGAAAAAGGGCGAAAGAAATGAACACAGCAGCCAAGAGGGCTGGGGTGGGGGGCTGCAGATTTCACCCAGGGTGAAGGCTGGGTGATGAGGGAAATGGGACTGTGTGGCTGGGAAGCCTGAAAGATAAGGCTGCAGTGGTCCAGCCGCTCTCCAAAGCGTGCATGGCACACACACACACACACACACACACACACACACACTGCCCCTACAGACACGTGCAAACTTAAAGCACACAACTTACACAGTCAATTTAGCCCACATGCAGACAGACAACACAGGACGGCATTCCTCCACATGGATGTTATTGTATACACATGGAAGACCATAGGCTGACCCAGCTCTCATCCGTAGGCTTCACATAGCCAACAAAGATGGGCAGACACTGCACACCTGGACAGGAGTGATTGAAGGTCACTCACACCAGCCAAAGAGCCTGCCACAGCAACATAGAACTGCTCGGAAAAAAGAGAAATTGATCACCAAAGGACAAGGTCCGTGTAGGTGCAAAGAGGAATGGGGAGATAAGTCTGGGTCTCCTATTTTTAAAAAACAAACTTATTTTTTGTTTTTGATAATTTCATACACATATACAATGAAATATGATCATATCTACCCCCGTTTCCTTCTCCAATGTCCTCCCACCATGTGCCTGCCCAACTTTATCCTTTGTTCTTGTTGTTGATAACCCCACTGGGTCTAGTTAGGGTTGCCCATGAGTGCATAGGTGTAAGGCCATCCACGGAGCATGGGGAACTTACCAGGGGTCACATCCTTCAGAAACTTCTGTTCCCAAATGGGACGCTCCAGCCCATGTCAGGCCCAATCTCCAACAACCCCAAAATCTTTTAAATGTATTTATTTGGGCTAGAGAGATGGCTCAGCAGTTAAGAGTCCTGGCTGCTCTTGCAGAGGACCTGGATTTGACTCCCAGAACCCACATGGTGGCTAAAAATCATCTATAACTCCAGTTCCAGGGGCTCTGATGACCTCTTCCAATCTCCGTGGGTATTGCACCACATGAGTACACTTATATACATGCAGGCAATATACTCATATACATAAAATAATAAAAAACAAATAAAAAATTAAACAAAAATAAAAATGTATTTATTTTATATGTATGAGTGTATTCCCTACATGTCTGTAAGTGCACTCATGTCACGGAATGCCTGCGGAGGTCAGAAGAGTGTACTGAATCATCTGGAACTGGAGTCATGGATGGTTCTTAGCCACTATGTGGGAATCCAACTGGGAATCCAACCTGGGTCCTCTGCAAGAGCAGCCAGTGCTCTTAACTGCTGAGCCATCTCTCCAGTCCTCAGTCTCTAGCAATTCTCCAAAGCAGAATCTGGAGATCAACAAAAAACCTGGAAATTCCATCCCAGAAATACACCTGATATTGTCAACTATTTGTTTCTCTGAACCAAAACCTCCCACAGGGAGATAGACACAGCTTGTACTAGAAATCCCAGCAGGCTGGGGAGTGTTTCCCATAAGATGAGGGACCTCCCAACTAATTCTGTAAATAAATTCACAAGAAGATAATTCCATTAGTAAAACCAAAAACAACAAAAAACTGGGCTGGCAAGATGGCTCGTTGGGTAAAGGTTTCTACTGCTAAGCCTGATGATGTCAGTTCAATCCTGGGGACCCACATGGTGGAAGGAACAAACCAACTCCAAGTTGTTTGGCATCTGTGCGTGTCTGCACATGGTGACATGCATTTGTTCCCCAAATAAATAAATGCAATAATAAAAAAACCCCAACCAACTAACAAGCTTTTCGGCAAACTTGCTGTGGGGGTCATGATTCTCCCCATGTCCCCCTCTTCTTACTCAACTGTACATTCTATGCAGGCCCCAGTCTGGTGATGACCAAAGCCCAGGACAGAGAACTTCCTCCCTCAGGGAGCTGCCCTGGGTGCCACCTGTCTTCTCTCCCCTCTTGGAACCCTTGATCCCACTCGGGATTTAAAAGTCATTGGCTCTCATTGAACTTGCTGTGCCTGAATCATCCCCTACATGACCTTCCTGCGATGGCTGCATCAAAGCACCACTGGCAACTGAATGACTCAAACAGCAGAAATATCCTGTCCTACAGTTCTGACGACTGGAAGTTCAGGATGGAGGGGAGGGAGGGTCGTTCCCGCCACCTGCCGAGCAGGTTCACTGGCTATCCAGCGTGTTCCACAGATGCTGCACCCCGGCTTTGCCTTCGCCTTCATGGGGCATTCTCCTGTGCACCCACATTTTTTCTTCCATGGACTCTGGCCAAGTGCGATGGACATTCTGATGATGTCATCTTCACCTGACCATCTGCAAAGACTGTTTCTAAGGAAGGTCACAGTCACAGGCTCTGGAAATTCAAACAGCAACATCTTATTTTTGGTGGTGGTGGAGTGATGGTTCTAGTTGTCAGCTTAACACGATCTAGAATCATCTTAGAAAAGAATCTTGATGAAGGATTGTCTAGATCAGGTTGGCCTGTGGGAATTTCTGTGGGGATTACCTTATGTCCCAGTTTGCTTCTCTCGCTATGATAAAATACCCTGACAAAAACCGAACCGGTGAGGAAAGGGTACATTTTGCTTACACGTCCCAGCTACCTTTCATCCTGGAGAAAAGCCAGGCAGGAAGTCAAGGCAGGAACCTGGAGTCAGGAACTGAAACTTGAACCAGGAGGCATGCTGTTTACTGGCTTGCTCCTCTGGTCTATGCTCACCTCACTATCTTATAGAACCCAGGACCACCTTCCCGGGGTGACACCACCCACAGCAGGCTGGACCCTCCTGCATCACTCAACAGCCAAGACAATGTGTCACAGACATGGCCACAGGTCAACCTGATAGAGGAAATTCCCTAACTGAGACCCCCTCTTCCCAGCTGTGTCAAGATGGCCACCCAAATCAGCCATGGACACAAATCTGATGTGCCTTCCCCGCAACGATGGACTATAACTTAGAATTATGACCTAAAATAGATCCTTTCTCCCCTAAGTTGCTTTTTGTCAGGGTACGTCTATCCCAGTGACAGAAACATCACTAGAACAAGGAACACTATTCACCTCACAGCACCTTCTCTGTAGGACCCTAGCTCCCACGTGGGAAGAATCCATGTTTTATGCTCTCTTTGTAGGTTAAGAGACCAAGATCTGTAGGACTGTCTGCCTTACACAGACCAGGCTCTTATCAAAAATTTGCTTGATCAACCAAGTGTTGAGACAGCCAGTACTGACGCATCAACAAACCACAGGTCAAGTCAGGTAGACTGAGAGATGCTGGTGAGGAGTAGACTTTAGAGCACAGGACAGACTCCTCTTCAGAAGAGATGAGACTCTCCCAAGCATGGTCCCACTAAAGTGTGACTCTCAGACTAAAAATCACCTCCCACGTGTGACCCCAGCTGACCTACTGACCTGCCCCTCTGATTTTCTTGCCACTGAAACTCCGGCTTTGGAGAAGCTGAGATAATAAAACCCAGATGTACCCAGGAGTCCAGGGAACCACAGTACATGAACTGGAGCTGCTGGACCTGAGGATGGGGATGAAGGTCATCCCCTGCTTCGGGAAGCCCGGGGGTACAGAAGGATTGTTGAATTTGCCCATGTCCCTCAGCAAGTCCACCTGTGTCAATACAGACTCACATATGCTGCTCCTGGAGTGTGTCCCTGTGACCTAGACTGCAAGGAATGCTTGGTGGTAGTGTGTAGCACTTAGTTTTCTTCCTTCTGTGACCAAATACCTGACAACAAGGAACTTAAGAGAGGAAAGATTTATTAGAGCTTGTGGTTTGAGGGTGCCGTCCTACATGGTGGGGAAGGCATGGTGGCAGGGTGTGAGGTGGCTGGTCACATTGTCTACACAATCAGGAAGCAGAGAGAGATGAACACTGGTGCTCAGCTCACTTTCTCCTTGTTATTCAATCTAGGACTCCAGCTAAGGGATGTGCTGTCCACGTTTAGGTCAGGTCTTCCTACCTCTGTTAACCTAATCTGAAGACTTGCCCTGAGGCTTGTCTCTTAGACAATTCTAGATCTTGTTAAGTTGATAAAATTAACCACCATACTTAATGTGAGTCTTAAAGAAGGAACAAAACAGGATATTTGACAAGGAGGGAGAGCCCGGAGGAGGGAAATAAAATAAGAGACACTCTAGCTGGGGAGAAGCACAGCCAGGGCGCACCAAAGCCCACGGCCCTGGACCATAGCATTGACAAGGTCTTTGTAGCAGAAAGCGCCAAATAAAATTTCCAACCTGGGGATGTGGTCTGAGCTGCTTGCTCAGTGAAGCAGCCAGGAGCACCCATAGTGAGCCCACACCTCCTCACAGACTACAGGACCTAACCAAGTCTCAGCCTTAGTTTAGCTAGGCTGAGTTCCTCAGATTTGAAGGTCTCCATGTCTCTAAATCCTTTGGAGATATTGGGTGGAAGCCCAAGTGACCACAGACTCCAGTAGGAAGTTTTAAAAATAAAATAATTATGTTAAAAGAAAAATGCTTCCCATGGAATCACTAATCCAGAGGCAAGGCTGTTCATGACTTTCCAGAAAACTGACAGAAACTTTCTCAATATGGACAGCACAGGCAGTGGACCCACCGGCTGTCTCCTCACAAAACCCAGTATCTCGCTTTCTGTTGTGCTTGGCAACGGCAAGGAAAGAGGGCGTGAGGGTGTTCTATTTCATGAAGTTGCTGAGGCCCTTCATTGTATTTATTTATTTTATCAGAATTGACCTGATCGTTCCCTTTTCAACCTCAGCTTTGACACGAGAGTCCCATAACAACGTGGTCTCTCCATGGCAACCTCCCTACTCATCATACAAAGGCAACCGTGATAGTTTAGCAGTCAATAAAAAGCCCTTTTAATTAAAAGATGACTAAGACGTGACAGCACACACAAAAATATACTGAACATGGTGCTGGCAAGATGGCTCAGCGGTTAAGGGCACTGGCTGCTCTTCCGGAAGACCTGGGCTTAGTTCTCAGGACCCACATGGTGACTAACAACTGCCCATAACTCCAAATCCAGAAGCACCTGATGCACCCTTCTGACCTCTGCTGGCATTGCACAACACAAGTGCACTTACCTACATGCAGGCAATACACTCATACCCATAAAATAAAAATAAAAAGTAAAAATATTAATATATATTGAACATATATTTCCAACTGTTTTTAGTGTTCATGTACAAAAGGCCTGGCCAACCTAGGCTTGTCTTCTGAAAGGATGGTCATACGCCTCGAATGACAAGTGAAAGATTCCTTGAGTTCTCTGAACAACAGTAAATTGCTATCAACAGGCCTTTAACTAAGTGTCTCCTAAAGTCAATGTCCTCTCCTAGGTCTTAAGGGTAAATATCTGCGTGTTCTTGACAGCTAACACTGTCAAATGGAAATGACAGACAAGCCGGAGCAGCAAGGTGCCCATGGCCACTGTCTAGAGGCCTTGCTGGATGCTGGACACTGAGCCGAACGCCATCCCTGAGTCTGATATCAAATCCCCCCAACATCTGCTATGGCCTTCATCTTACACATGGGGAACGAAGACTCAGAGATGGTCCAGGGCTTGCCAGAAGTCACCTATAGGAGCCGTGCTGAACCCAGACTGCAACCTAGTGGTGGTTAAATTACTTCCATGGTGTTGACAATCTGTCTTGGGATTCTGAAGGAGGCAGAAGCAACCAGGATGTAGAGCATGGACCATATTGAGGGCACCTGACAGGCATACCAGAGACAAACACACATGTGTATATGTGAATGTGTTTAAAGCTGTGCTGTCATTTTTTAAAGCTCTCATCTTTTATTTGGAAAAATTAAAGCAAATTCACATAGCATGCAATTAGCCATTTTATAGTGCAAAGCTCAGTGGAGTTTCCTACAGTCCCATGCTGTGCAACCATTTACCTACATGGAATGTCAAAACACTTGCATTTTCTAAATGGGCCTGATCTCTTCAACAGGAACTGTTGATGGGGTCTGTGAGTTTGTGTGTGTGTATGTGTGTGTGTGTGTGTGTGTGTGAAGTTTGAATTGAGTTCTGTCACTTTATTTTTTCATCACAGCAAATGTATCTCCAAAGTGGTGCTCTCTGACAGGTGGTGTGTTGGTGGTGTGTGTGTGTGTGTGTGTGTGTGTGTGTGTGTGTGTGTGTGTGTGTGTGTGTGAGAGAGAGAGAGAGAGAGAGAGAGAGAGAGAGAGAGAGAAAGAAAGAGAGGCACAGAGAGGGAGAGGGAGAGAGACAGAGACACAGAGAGAGGGAAGGGGGAAGGACGGCATCAAATCCTCCCAACATCTGCTATGGCCTTCATCTTACACATGAAGACTCAGAGATGGTCCAGGGCTTGCCAGAGGTCACCCATAGGAGCTGTGTTGAACTCAGACTGCAGCCAGAGATGATAGTTTGATTGAACCTAGGATTAACTAAAAGACACATCTCCGGGCTGGTCTGTGAGGGTGTTTCCTGCAGTGTTTAACTGAGGGGGGAACGCTCTCCCCCAGGTGGGCAGCACTGGCCCAGATTCAATAAGCCCGAGGGAAAAGCAGCTCTGCCTTCCCCTGCCCACCTTTGCTGGTGAGGGCATCTACCTGCTGCCGCTGCTGCCGTGGGCTGACATCAGAGTCCAGCTTCTTCAGCCTCAGACCGGTAGCTCTCCAGGAATCCTCCAGGCCTCCAGTGCCAGACGGGGACTGCTGAGGCACCCAGCCTCCTGGACTGAGTGGGTTCCAGGATCTCAGCCTCTGCAGAGTGAAGACAGCCATTGCTGAACTGCCTGGACCACATTGTGTAAGCCAGTCCAATAGAGCCCTTTTGTAATATACATCTGTTCTCGGCTTATGTTCCTCTAGAGATCCCTGCCGACACTCTGTGTGTGTGTGTGTGTGTGTGTGTGTGTGTGTGTGTTGGGAGGCAGGGTGTTTATGGATGAGATTCCCATTTGAATCAGAAGACAGTGTCCTGTGGGTGGGCCTCAACCCTTCTGCAGAAGGAACAGAAAAGAACGAGCAGGGCGAGTTAGAGAAGCCCCTCTCTCTGCCTGACTGACAGTCTGCAGCCTGCAGAGTTGTACCAGGGCAGGGACTTACGACTGGCCCTTCCAGGCCTTCAGGTCCTTCCCCCTTCCCTCTCTCTGTGTCTCTGTCTCTCTCCTTCTCTCTCCCTCTCTCTGCCTCTCTCTCTCTCCTCTCTCTCTCTCTCTCTCTCTCTCTCTCTCACACACACACACACACACACACACACACACACACACAAACTCACAGACCCCATCAACAGCTCCTGTTGAAGAGATCAGACCCATTTGGAAGATGTGAGTGTTTTGACATTCCACATGGGTAGGTTGCACAGCATGGGTCCATAGGAAACTCCACTGAGCTTTGCACTGTAAAATGGCTAATTGCATGCTATGTGAATTCGCCTTAATTTTTCCAAATAAAAGATGAGAACTTTAAAAAATGACAGCACAGCTTTAAACACATTCAGTGCTTAAGAAACACACAGATACACTTGGTGTTTGGCCTGGGCGGGGACCTGAAGCTTGCGGCCGAAGGGGGTCGTCTACGAGTCATGGTGAGGTGGTGGGAGGGAGGCTAGGCAGAATGGGGCCAAGAGTTAGATGTGGATGTGATTCATCATGTTCAGGGTAAACTGAGGCAGCCACTGCTGGCTGGGGGGAGACCTGTGTCCCTGCTCAGCTCCATCCTGAGGGATGCCTTACAGTTTTCACTGCTATCTGATGCTCATCATGTACGTTTTGGGGAGGAAGCCTCAAGCTGAGCCTCAGAGGTTCTTTGATGGATTCTTCATCTGACCAGCTTTGGAAGGTGGTGGAAACTTGGCAGGTAAGACTTAGCTGGATGAAGTGGACTTACCTATATACTACCTACTGTTTGGTGTCCCACCTCCTCTCCTCTCCCATCCCTTCCTCTCCCCCTTTCCTTTTGTTCCTTTCTCTCCATGATGCTCTGCCCCACCACAGACTCAGAAGCAATGGCCTCAAGCAACCAGGAACCAAACCTCTGAGGAACCATAATCCAAAACAAACCTTTCCTCCTTCAAATTGATTTGCCTCTGGTATTTTGTCACAGTAAAAAAATGCTGACTAGCACAATAGTCCAGACTTTGGGTTTCTCAGCTGTCATGCTCCCCCTTCCCATCCCTACTTTCCTGGACATGCCCAAAGGGTAAACAATGCCTCCCACCTCTGTGGGGAAGGAAGGCCTTCAAGCCTCAGACCCCAGAACCAGCAGGAAGGGATGGGCACTGGCCCTTGTCGGGTGGCTGACTCTGTCCATATTAGGTGAAAGAAAATAGTACCTACTAAGCACCCTCTGAACTGAGCACCCTACTCAAGCTCCTTCCCATCCTAGGGAGCTCAGTCCTCATGATGCTGTCAGAGATGACAGGCCTGGGGTCAGAGAGATGACTGCTTTTACCTGAAGTACGCAGCAAGCCAGGCACAGGACGCAGGTTGAAAGCAAGTCCCCGACTCAGCACCCATGGTGTCCCCCAGCTCTGCCTCGATGGTTCGGAGGAAGTCTGTGGGTTTGGCCCTTGCTCTTCCCCCAGGACTCAAATCTGCTCTGTAGCCTTAATGTCAGGTAGCCTTTGCTTTCCTGGGTGGAGTGTGCAAGGTACATCATGTCACATTGCCAGTGCCAACTAGAAGCAGCAGTCTAGAGGCCAGGCTTGAACCTGTGCCTTCTGGGTGGGAGGCAGTCCTCCACTTGGCCCTTCCTGTCGCAAGCAGTTGCCCCTCTCACCCCAGTGTCACAGCGCAATTGACTGTGGTTGGAGTACATCGTCTTTATTACCTTTAATGGCCCGGCCCCATAGTCTCTGATTGCCTGTGCTGATGGCTAATTTAATCTCTGTCAATACAGCACTGAGCGGCTTTAAAAGAACCATTACCCACCAGAGTGATGTGAGAGGGATGTGAGTGGTGGCCGTGGACCTGGATCTCAGATTTAGGTCATGGTGTGTTCAACACTTTTTGACCTCAGAGGTGTCAGGTCCACACAAGCCATCTACAGCTGCCTCCGGGGACAACTGAGGTCTGGAGAAACTCCCGGTGAGGAATGACCCTATTGCTGCTAGGAGAGTCTGCCCCTTCACCATCTCTATACCCCAATGTGCCCAGAAGGACTTAAACTACACAGCCTAGCATCTAGCAATATTGCCATGCATGCAGTGGTGCCCTGCAGGCTGCTGGGGGCCCTGCACTCTGCCCAGTCAGCTGGTCACCCCCGTCCTTACCTCTCCTGCCCATAAAACCTGAGCAAAGGGAACAGCTGGACCTTCCCTGAGCTCACCTTGACTCTTCCTGTAGCCCCCACATGCTTCCCTTCTACCCTGGAAGTTCTTGCTGGTCCTGACAGCTGACAACTTCTCTTCGGGCTCCAAGAGCACAGCTACTCTTCTCTGCCATTCACTGAATTCACTCATTCAACCTCTGGTAAGCTACTGGTGAACCTTACCCTCTACAGGCACATGATAGGGATAAAATGGCCAGCGAAGTGGAGTGTGGTCCCCACCCTCATGGAGCTAAAGAGCTACACAGAGAGATGGATCCTCAACAAAACAACAAGACGATTGAAGAAGACCTTCAAAGGAGAAGAAATGGCCAAGAAAGCCAGCATCAAGGCTTTGTGAGCCTGGCGGAGTCCCAAACCCTTCTTCTTGTCCTCATGACCACCTCCCCACAGCTTGCCCCTGTGCTGAAATGATTGTGATTATAGCTGACCAGTCCCTTAACCACCAACCTAGTGATGGGGCTCAGAATACACTTAGAAGATAAATGAGATCTCTCCTGGCTTTTTTTTTTTAATTGAAACATCATCCAAATTAACTTGGACAATAATCAATGCCTAGATCAATGGAGACTTGTAAACAGAGCAACTGCAAAAGTGTTTTTCAATAGCCGTGGCCTCCCTCAGACATCCAGGAGCATTAGCAGCCTGTCATCCAGGTGTCCATTCATTCATCCACTCATTCATTTGCCTATTCCTATGGCTCTTCATTCATATAACTATCCAACTGCTTATGCATCTTCCCAACAATTCATCCATCCATCATCCATCTAGCCTTCCATCTCCGCATCCCTTCATTTAATTCGTTCTACCCAACAGTCCATCTACCCATCACCTATTATTTATCCATCCTTTCACCTCTCCATCCATTCATTATTGACTCATCCTCCATCCATCCGTTTATGCACTCACCCACCCATCCATCTACTCCGTGTGAATTCATTAGTCGTTCACTACAGGACCAAGCATGTGTGAGGTACTTGGAAAGGTAGAAAGGAAACTTGAGTGGCTTCTCACAGGCTGCCTTGTCTTCCAATAGCCCTCACATCACCCCTCCACCAATTTCCCTCACTCTTGAGGCAGGGTTGGGACTCCTTGTCCCCAGCCTCTGCTCCCCTCATGATGGTGATGAGGGCTCCGGCTCCCAACATCTCCACTGTAAACTACTGTGATAATATAATTTGCTTAAATGCATTTGTCCCTCCCTCAAAGACACAAACCCCTATACCTCAGCGTTGCCCTCCTGTCCTAGTAAGGGCTCTGTCCGTGGTTTCGCATGTTGGGGTGGATGAAAGGGGTGGGCATCACTGGGAGAGAGGCAGTGAGCATAGAAATGCAGAATTGAAAGAAAACCTGCACTGCCTGCCAAGCTCAGCTCTAGGTGTTCAGGAAGGTTGAGGACAGGAGACTGCAAAGGTCTAATGTACTTCGAGCTCCAAGCCAATGGTTTTGTCTTTCTAAGCAGCCAGTTGTTTAAAATCTCAGCCCTGAGCCCCGTTCCCTAAGCGGTGAAGAGGGACTGATCTGATCACAATTCATATTTACGGTGCAGGTGCTTGTCGGTGAAGAGTAAGCCATGGGAAGTTGGTAATGAGGCTGACGAAGCATTTCTGAAAGCTGGGCTGTGACTCGCTCTCCTTTTACAGCTGCGGCTACAGACCACAGTTGAGAAATCTGGTTGGCACTAAGTAGCCGCAAATAGTCAGGCTGCAATTTGAGCCGGCTACCTAGCTTGGGTGGGGCACTTTGTCAAATGGTTCTGCAGGCAGAAAGAGGACAGAAGAGGCTTCTCATTTTAAACCCCGGTCAGACATTTAACGCCCAAAGTGTTGAGACTCGTGGCGTCACTCGCTGTTTTGGGCACGCCTTGGACCTTCTTCCTTCCACTGTTCGCTATTCATACGAAAGGAAGATTCAGAAAGCTGACCTGTGAATGATCTGGGGGCTGACTGGAGGCCTGGAGGATGTCCTAGGGCTCTGGTGTGGGGTTTTATGCATAGTTATGGAACACATTCCCTCTTAAAGTTTTATCTGTAGTAAAATACGATTCGAAGATCAAGTCCTTAATGGCAACTTATATAACAGTCTGAATGCCCACAGGGCACAGGGCTGGGGGTCAGTAGTTAGAGACCAGACTGAGGTCCACAGGGAGATCACCCTCCCTTCACTATCTACATTATAAGATGAGGTTAAAGCCACACATGAGTTTGCAGTGTGGTGGAGGAACCAGAAACAGCCGGATTCAGGGCTGTGAGCTCAAGCCTTTCTTTGATAATCTAATAGTGTTGAAGTCAGTCACCAGTAGAAGGTATATCTGGAACCAGTGGAGGAAGGAATAGGAGAGACTGTCTGTATAGTCTCATGTGTGGGTTTGCGTGCGTGCGTGCGTGCGTGCGTGTGTGTTTGAGATTTGGCCATGTGCTAGTCAGGGCTCTCTGCAGGAATAAAACTGATAGAAGGAATACACATCCAAAGGGGATTTACTAGGTTGGCTGACATGATATGGTCCAGGCAGTCCAACAGTGGCTACTTCACTTCATAGTTGCTCGGTCCATGAGACCGAATGTCTTGGCAGTCCCCACTGGTGCTGAAAGCCTGGAGGATTCCAGGAGAGCTGCTGGTCATCTGTCTGCACTGGAAGCCTGAAGGAGCTGGTTCTAATATCAGCAAAGGAATGCGGCTGCAACAACAGGACAGATGGACTTGCTACAGAGTGAAGGCCAGTAGGCAAACAGCAGAGTCTCCGTCTCTTCGTCCTTTCTTTCACCTGTCCATCGCCACGGGTAGATGCTGCCCCCGTCCATCACCACGGGAGGATGCTGCCCCCGTCCATCGCCACGGGAGGATGCTGCCCCCGTCCATCGCCACGGGAGGATGCTGCCCCCGTCCATCACCACAGACGGATGCTGCCCGCGTCCATCACCACAGACGGATGCTGCCCCCGTCCATCGCCACGGGCGGATGCTACCCCCGTCCATCGCCACGGGAGGATGCTGCCCCCGTCCATCGCCACGGGCGGATGCTGCCCCCGTCCATCACCACGGGAGGATGCTGCCCCCATTAGGGTGGGTCTTTCCACTTCAGATAATCTGATCAAGAAAGCCCCTTGCAGGAGCGCCCAGGGATTGTGTTTTAGTTGATTCTAGAGCCAGTCAAGTTGACAACCACAAATAGCCATCGCAGATGGTCTCTGACTCGAAGACCACGGAGGTAGGTTTTGCCAAGCTGGGGAATTTTATTGTAAAAGTTACCTGGGACAGAAGCATGGGGCACCTGGCAGACACTCCACCAGTCACCTGCCAGCCTTTCCTCACCTATCCTGTGTTCCTTGCTCTTGGAATTCCAACCTGGGGTTCAGCTCCTGGGGCTGCTGCCATGCAAACGTAGTGTTTAGACAATCTCCTACTAGCCAAGATATGGAACCAACCTTGTCCTAGATTTTTCTGCTGCTGCAATAAACTCTGTGACCAAAAGCAATATGGGAGGAAAAGGTTTATTTGGCTGACACGTAACTGTCGATCATCGAGGGATGCCAAGACAGGAACTCAAGGCAGGAACCTGGAGAGGAAACTGAAACAGAGACCAAGGAAGGACACTGCCTACCGGCTTACCCAGCTACCTCCTACGTACAGCCCACCCCCCGCTCAGGGATAGCACCATTGGGCTCAGACTGCCCACAGGCCAATCTGTTGGAGGCAATTCTTCAACCGAAGTTCCCTGTTCCTTCCCAGGTCTGTCAAGTTGACAGCCAATATTAGTCATCACAGGCCTAGATGCCCACTGATGGATCAATGAATAATGAAAATGTGGTATAACTATATACAAGGGAGTACTAGTCATCCATAAAGAAGAATGGAATTAGTCAGGAACAATGGGTGGAACTGGAGATCAAATGTTAAACAAAATAGCCAGACTCAGAAAAGTATCTCAAGTCTACTTTCATGTGGAAAAACAGCAAAAAGGGAAACAACAGGAACAAGAGCGAGGGACGGGCATGACCAAAGCGTGGGATGCCCGACGGTGTCACAATGGAACTCGCTACTTTGTACAATTACACACTAATACATTTTTTAAGCCCAGGAATTTATTCTTTAGTTTTAGGGGTCAAAAGCCCAAAGCCACAGTGTGAGCTGGGCAACTCCTTCCAAAGCCTCTTGGGAAGGGCTCTTCCTCAGCCCCTCCAGCTGCAGGGAGCGCTATATACAAGGGAGTACTAGTCAGCCATAAAGAAGAATGGAATTAGTAAGGAACAATGGGTGGAACTGGAGATCAAATGTTAAACAAAATAGCCAGACTCAGAAAAGTATCTCAAGTCTACTTTCATGTGGAAAAACAGCAAAAAGGGAAACAACAGGAACAAGAGCGAGCGACGGGCATGACCAAAGCGTGGGATGCCCGACGGTGTCACAGTGGAACTCGCTACTTTGTACAATTATACACTAATACATTTTTTAAGCCCAGGAATTTATTCTTTAGTTTTAGGGGTCAAAAGCCCAAAGCCACAGTGTGAGCTGGGCAACTCCTTCCAAAGCCTCTTGGGAAGGGCTCTTCCTCAGCCCCTCCAGCTGCAGGGAGCCTAGCAACCAGCTGCTGTCACCATCTATCCTCACAGTGCCTCATCTCCCACATCTCCCCTCTGCATCTTTTTAGATACTTTCTAATAGCCTCCCCTTTCTCTTATAAGGGTATCTGTCATTAGGTTTAGGGCCCCTCAGTTCCAGAATGACCCTGTCCCATCTTAGCTCCTTGGCTTAGTCTCCGCTGTAGTGCCTCCATCTCCTGCTCAGAGGCTCCCCTCCACTCCTGACCTCACAGCAATGAGGGCTTGGACCCAAGACATGCCTTTGGGGAACATAATTTAACTCCTTACAGTGACCACTCCTTGATCTCTGAGATAGATATGGAGCCTCCGGGGTGGATCCCGATTGTTCAATCCTATCATGAAAATCCTTTTCAATCTGTTAGAAATCCTCTCCAGACTTACCTATAGAGGTGAGCAGACTGGACTATGGCATAGTTAGTCCTCCTGGCCAGTGAGATTGGGGTAACTCAGTTTTGGCCTCTGGGAAGACCTCAAGGATGTAAACTTTATTTTTGCACAAGGTTTGGAGGCTTTTGGGAGGGCCCGCGCCCATGGGTGGCAGTCACCTTGCAATCATTAGGTAACAAGTGTTATGCCGAACGCAAGCGCACTCAGGAGCCAGGTAGCATCATTGAACATCCAAGCCATGCCAGCCTCTACTCAACTTTATCATTACTGAATTCTGAAGGTTCCATCACTGAATTCTAGTACACTCATTCATTCATATTGATTATAAACCCAGACATAAGGGTCATAGAGAAATCAGCAGAGCAAAGAAACTGCCCCAGGACAAAGAAGAAGGTGATGATCCAGAAACCAAAGGAAGAGATAATGTGAAGGGGAAGGCTGCCAGAGGTCATTACTGGGACAACGCAAAGTGAGTAATCTTGTGCTGGCTTTGGGGATGGGGAAGGCGAGGAGGTCATGGGAGAAGGGAGAAGAGAGGTCATGGAAAGACAAGAAGGCCATGGGACGGGGAGGAGGGCAGAGCTAAGCGCACCCACCCTTTGGAGTCTCCAT